>NC_043965.1:15610159-15982659 GCF_902148855.1 Sphaeramia orbicularis
ATCAATTAACTGTCGATAAGAATTTGCTCAATTTCTGGCTCCATCGTGTCAGGTAGTGACGCAAAGTCCGAAAACTATACTGCCCCCTTTCAGATCCATTTATTTTATTGAACTTCTCTGCAGAATGTATTTAGTTCTACTCCATAAATGTCATTGCCTGTACTGTATCCCTAATGGTACAATAAATCAATCATTAAGGAATATAACAGGCTTTTTTCATGAAGTATATAAACAATATTTAGCTTACAATACATGAGGCGTTCAGGAACAATGAGATAATTAGGAGAGTCCAACACTTTTCAAAATTGTCAAATATTCAGAATATACAAATACAACAGCAAAAAAAATGAATGGCAGTGTCTGTGAACCATGTAATTATAATTTTATATTTTAAACTCTAATTATCTATATTTCCCACAGATAGATAGATAGATAGATAGATAGATAGATAGATAGATAGATAGATAGATAGATAGATAGATAGATAGATAGATAGATAGATAGATAGATAGATAGATAGATAGATAGATAGATTGATAGAATTACAATTATGAAGTAAATCTGTTCACACCACTAGACATAGTGTGAATTGTTGTTGTTTAAAAAAAGAAACACAGATTTAAGCCAAAGAAACATTTGAAATGATATTCTTTTGAAATGTTAAAGAACAGCGAACATACTCCAGCAATATTCACAGGTTCAAATCACAGAACAGTGTCTTAAAAAAAGAAAAATACCGTGGAAAAAAAAAAGTGAATTGCTTCATGGATGTTCTGTGAAAGTTATAATAAATATTAAGGGCATTCCTATCCAGTCTCTTTGTGATGCAAATTACACACATTTGCATTTAAAAGACCTGGGAGAAAACATAGGGATTTTGAAAAAAAAGGGTCAGAAATATCGTAGCAAATCCTTGAGTGAGGTGGAAAAGTTTGATGTATTAAAAATATAAAAGGAGACGGTACGATGGGAACAGACTGTGACTGCGGAGGGTGTTAATGTGACTGAGTGAGTGACTGGGTGGGAGGCGACCAGCTATGGGTGCATGTGGTGGTAATGGTGGTGGTGGTGGGGGGGGAGTTGTGGGGTGTACGTTTTTTTTTTGTTTTGTTTTGTTTTTATTAATGCGTTTGCAAAAGAACATACACTGTAAAAAAAAAAAAAAAAAGTTTTTAAAAAAATGGTATTATTCCGGCAGCAGGGGTGCCAAAAAAATACTGTAAAATAACGGAAAATAATCATCTCATAAAAATACAGTAATTTTCCATAATTAAAATACAGTTTTTTGCCCTAACTTTACATGAGATTTTGCTTTTTTTTTTTACTTTTTAATGTTTAATAAAGAATATTTTCATGTATTAAAACAATCAAATTATCTATAAATATGTATATAAATTTTCAATGAGACTAAGTTGTACAATCCACTGATAAAAACTGTATTTGGACAGTTTATCAGTGCTTATACATGTTATACATTCACAAAAACACATGTATTCAACATTTTTTGTTGTGAAACCTCCCGTAATTACATAAGATATTTGTCAATTAACAAACAAGTCTGGTTAAACTTACAGAATAAATACTTCTTTTACGGTTAATTGTCAATAATTTTATCTCGTTTTATTATTTTTTTTATTTTTTTACAGTATTAAACTTAAAATTAATTTTAAGTTTTAATCTCATAAATGGAAAAGAAATATTTGAGAAATTACAATACATTTGCAAATGTATCTTAACTGTATTTTTCTGTGGAAAAGGAAAAAAATTTCTTTAAAAAAAATTGAAACTTTTTGGTTATTCAGTTACAGTTTTTTCATGTTATTTTTCATTTAACATGTAAAATCACAGTCTATTTTTGTCATTTCATTGATATTTTCCTGTATCTTAAAAATACAGGAAAAATCTGTAAAATAAACAGTGAAAATTCTGTTAAATTACAGATTTTTTTTTTTTCTTTTTTTTTACAGTGCAATAACTGAAGATATTTTCCTGAAAGCCAAGTCTACACCAACATGATAACATGATATGCTGCTCCCTAATGCTTACTACTTTTACTTACTACTTTTTAATTACAGATTTTTTTTGTTTTTACAGTGTATGTAATATACTTAATGGTAGATTCATATACCCACGGATCCTGCTGTAAAAGTCTCATTTCCTACTGTTATGGTGCTGCTATGATTGTACATTCTAATTGATTTTGACATTATACAGTCTTCTTGATCAACCTTCTCAAATGCTCAGAGCCCATAACAGTCTTATTACCAGTAGCGCAACAAAGCAATGTGCATTAGCGCAAAATATCCATTGAGCTGAAGTGGCTACTGTGTTCTTTAGACCGAACAAGTGGGTGTTAGTCATTAGTCACTGCTGGGCTGCTGTTGATTTTTTCTGTGTGGGTAGGGGATGTATATTATGAGATTACTGCGCTGATCCTCACATCCTCGCACTTATAATTAATACAAAACTGCAGATTGGCTGAAAGCACGCTGGCTTTTAGTCCATGCAAACTCTCTAATATATCCCTCTGCAAGGTTCTTTCTTTAGCGTGCGTATTCTTTTTTTTCTGATTAGCCTCCCTAAGGTCTGTAATGAGATGTCGCGGAAAGATGGAAGCAGACTGTTATTGTTTGGTGATTATATATTGCTTCGGTCAAAGACTTATAGTAGCGTTTAAGTGATTGATGGCGAAAAATTCTAAACCCACAAGCGAGCGGTATACATTGGAGGTGAAGTGGAGTGAAGTGCACTAGGTATCGCATACAAAGTCTTGGACATGGTGTCAAATGTCCTTGCACAGCGTACAACTACAGTCATATTTTTAACACACAGGGTAGGTGTCATTTTTTGATGCATGGGCTAGTTTGAAAGACACTGTTACAGTTTACTTTTTTTTCTCTTTTTCAGTTAGTTTTAATTAGTTTTTAAAGCAGGTTTGCTAGTTTTTATTAGTTTTGGGTTTTTTTTTCCTAAATGCTTTGTTTTACTATTAGTATTAGTGTTAGTATTAGCTAGTTTTAATTAGTTTTTAGAGCAGGTTGGCTAGTTTTCATTGGTTTTGGGGTTTTTTCCCCTAAATGCTTAGTTTTATTATTAGTATTAGTATTAGTTAGTTTTAATTAGTTTTTAAAGCAGGCTGGCTAGTTTGATTAGTTTCGGGGTTTTTTTTTTTTTCTAAATGCTTTGTTTCAGTATCAGTATTAGTATTAGTTGGTTTTAATTATTTTTTAGAGCAGGTTTGCTAGTTTTTATTCGTTTTTTTTTTCTTTTTTTTTCTAAATGCTTAGTTTTACTATTAGTATAAGTATCAGTTAGTTTGAATTAGTTTTTAAAGCAGGTTTGCTAGTTTTTATTAGTTGTTGTTTTTTTTTTTCTAAATGCTTAGTTTTACTATTAGAATTAGTATCAGTTAGTTTTGATTCGTTTTTAAAGCAGGTTGGCTAGTTTTATTAGTTTTGGTTTTTTTTTTTTTTCTAAATGCTTTGTTTCACTATTAGTATCAGTATTAATATTAGTATTAGTTGGTTTTAATTATTTTTTAAAGCAGGTTTGCTAGTTTTTATTAGTTTTGTTTTGTTTTTTTCTAAATGCTTTTACTATTAGTATTAGTATTAGTATTAGTTAGTTTTAATTAGTTTTTAGAGCAGGTTGGCTAGTTTTTATTAGTTTTGTTTGTTTTTTTCTAAATGCTTTTACTATTAGTATTAGTGTTAGTTAGTTTTAATTAGTTTTTAAAGCAGGTTTGATAGTGTTTATTAGTTTTGTTTTGTTTTTTTTTTTTCTAAATGCTTAGTTTTACTATTAGTATTAGTATTAGTTAGTTTTAGTTAGTTTTTAAAGCAGGTTTGCTAGTTCCCTCCGCTCAGAGGTATCGGGATCACTTTGCTTTGTGTGCGTGCGTGCATGTTTGTTTGTTTGTTCGTTAGCAAGATAACTCAAAAAGTTAAGGATGAATTTTCAGGAAATTTTCAGGAAATGTTGATACTGGCACAAGGAAGAAATGATTAAATTTTGGTGGTGATCAGGGGTGGGGGGACCCATGGGGGGGCCCCACTGATTGACCTTGGCGGAGGTTTGCGCTCTCTGAGTGCTTTTCTAGAAAAGACAGCGCAGACCTCTGCCAAGGCCGATCACCGGGGCCCTCTGTCCCCGATCACCACCAAAATTCAACCATTTCTTCCTTGTGCCAGTATCAACATTTCCTGAAAATTTCATGAAAATCCATCCATAACTTTTTGTTATCTTGCTAACAAACAAACAAACACGGGGGGGGGGGGGGGGGGGCAGATCTGTCTTGGCAGAGGTCTGTGCTCTCCGAGTGCTTTTCTTGTTTTTATTTGTTTTGTTTTGTTTTTTTCAAAATTTTTAGCATTAGTATTAGTTAGTTTTAATTAGTTTTTAAAGCAGGTTTGCTAGTTTTTATTAGTTACGTTTTGGGGTTTTTTGTAAATGGGGGCGGCCATGGCTCAGGTGGTAGAGCGGGTCGTCCAATAACCGAAGGGTTGGCGGTTCGAATCCATCTCTGTCCCTGTTGTGTCCTTGAGCAAGACACTCCACCCTCCTTGCCTCCAGTGCTACTCACACTGGTGTATGAATGTGTGTGAATGTTTGGTGGTGGTCGGAGGGGCCGTAGGCGTGAATTGGCAGCCACGCTTCTGTCAGACTGCCCCAGGGCAACTGTGGCTACAGATGTAGTTTACCACCACTAGAGGGAGAATGTGAGAGCGAATGAATAATGGATCAATAATGTAAAGCGCTTTGGGTGTCTAGAAAAATCGCTATATAAAATCCAATCCATTATTATTATTATTATTATTATTATTATTATTATTATTATTATTATTATTATTATTATTATGAATGCTTAGTTTTAGTTTAGTTTTAGTATTAGTTTTACTTTTTTCATGTCTTTTATCTTCCTCACCATCATATTCAAATAAATCCCATACAGGACTCTTTCTGTTGCTTTCTTCCGACTTTAGTCTCTATGTTGCCAGGTCGAGTCAATACGAGAATCCGACTCTAAACGACAAGAAGTGATGGACCGTGAAATGCCGTATGGTGCTGCTAGCTAAAATTGCTCGAGGGAAATAAATCAATTTCATATCAATCTGACATTTACAAAGACAAAAACAAAGGGAATTTTATCCATAATTTTAATAAGTTTTAGTTAGTTTTGTAAGCACACAATACAGTTTCAGTTAGTTATCGTTTTATCTTTTAATTCTAGTTTTGATTTATTTCAGTTAATGAAAGTGTTCTTTCAATACTGATTTTCATCCTTTCATTTTCATTAACAGTAATAACCTTGGTTTGAACAAATTAAATTATTCACTTTGATATATTTTGCATCATTTTTTCCTTGAATTTCTTATTTTAGTCACGTCAATTTCATTTTTGAACATTTAAAAACAACAGACGTTGACCAAAGTGCTGTACAGATTCAAAGCAGGAATAGAAATAAAAAGCAGATAAAATCTACACAAGTTGAATAAAATAAAATGAAGTAAATTAAATAAAATACCAAAAAAGCTCTAGCTCTTCCCTCAACCCATTTTCTAACTATAAGGAATTTTTACACTTAAAGCTGCGAATGAGTTTTTTCACCAATTTTTCATCAAATCTGTCAAACCTCAGCCATAGCCTAAGTATCACTAATCCATAAATCTTTCAGTGAGTACGCACCTGAATCTCTTCCCTCTCGGTGAACAACTTCGAAGTGTGCAAAACAATCCACAGAATTTTCAGTTTATTTTACAGATTTTTCCTGTATTTTTAAGTTACAGGAAAATATCAATGAAGTTACGAAAATAGACTGTGACTTTACACGTCAAATGGAAAATACAGTCTACTCTCGTTATACCATCATTTAAAGTGGGGAAACATTTTAAGCATTATTATACCGTGTCGGGAAATGACACCCCATCATCTTGAGGCTTTGGCTTAATCCCACGTCCTCTTCCCGACATCCTGACCTACTGAGTGTTCTGCGATAAATGAACGGTGGCCGTTCCGTAGACCTACTCGTAGCTTGTCGCGATCAGCGTCTGGCGCGTTTGTTTCAGTGCATTGTTAAAATTTACGTGTACTCGATGGCAGTCACGCTGGCGGTATAACGGTCGGGAAATCAATGGTATAAGTGTTGTTTGTGTATGGAACTGGGCTGGTGGATGGCGATAGGCGGAAATGGCGGTAGCTAATGGGATAATGCATTGGGGATTTTTGTGCAATGGTTTTGGTCGGCGGTGAGCGAAAATGGCGGTATAACGGCGGGCGGTTTAACGACAGTAGACTGTAACATGAAAAAACTGTAACTGTGAATTACCAAAAAATTTCCAAGTGTGGGCCCCATTTAAAGCCGAAACGTTGAGGACCCTTCATAAATTCAGTATCTTCTCAATCTGTCAAACCGGGGGGCGAGGATCCGTACATAACCCAACAGGCCACCCAGCTCCTGGTGCAGACTATGGTTATCTCCTGCCTTGACAACTGCAATGCTCTTCTAACGGGCCTCCCAGCTTGTGTTGTCCAACCACTACAGATGGTCCAGAATGCAGCAGCGCGTCTGGTCTTCAATCAGCCTAAAAGGGCACATGTCACCCCCTTACTCATTGAGTTACACTGGCTACCCATAGCTGCCCGCATCAAATTCAAATCTTTAATCCTAGCCTACAAAATTCTCTGTGGGTCTGCTCCTACCTACCTAGGTGCACTGATAAAAGCTTATGTTGCCCCACGACCGCTCCGCTCATCTGGGGAACGTAGTCTGGTGGTCCCCTGACCTTGCACAAGACAATCCAGGCTCTTTTCATGGGTCGTTCCACGTTGGTGCAACGCTCTACTAAGTGCTACAAGAACAGAGTCATCCCTGCCTATCTTCAAGAAGCTCCTGAAGACCCAGCTCTTCCGAGAGCACCTCCTATCCTAACACTTTCAAACATTCCATTTTAAATATTCTAATAGGGTTTTTCCCAGGATTATCACAGATTCTTCCAGGATTATTTCTGGACCTGCTGCGGTGGTCCTGCCTCTTTTTTGCCACAAGGCAAAAACAAACAGACTGAAGAACAGTTTCTTTCCAAAAGCCATCACCATCCTGAACTCTAATATGCAATAACCACATACCTGTGTGAAATATACACTTTACTGTGCAATAACTGCTCACTGTGCAATAACTTTTCACAATTCTCACATCCATGATCATATACCTTGTATTTTCATATTTCGTATTTCTTCCACATGTGCAATAACTTCATACTCTTATATTCCAACATATTTGTATATTTATACACACCACTGCTGCTACTGTTTTTCTTAAAAACTTTTTTAATTATTTATTCTTTGTCAACGTGCAATAACTCCTCACTCCTCATATTCATACCCTTATATTCTTTACATTTCTTAATACCTCTGCCTCAGACGCCTTATTGTACATTTGTATATAGAGCATTTTGCACTTTTATCTTATCGTATTTTTTCGATTGCACTATTTCTACTTTGTCTCTTTTAATATTTGTTGCACTGATATGAAGAAGCTCCCCCAATTTCGTTGTACAATGTATAATGACAATAAAGAGCATTCTATTCTATTCTATTCTATTCTATTCTTCCCTGCCCTCATCATCACCACTAACTTATCCTCAACTGCCTCCATGTGTCTCCCCCTACTCCCCCCTTCTTCCCCAGTCCCTATCTCTATCGCTTTCTCTTTTTCTCTTTCTTTACCCTCACTCTTTAACCCCAACTGGTCCTGTCAGTCATCCATCCTCCAGGAGTCTGGGTCTGCTCCAGGTTTCTGCTGTTAAAGGGAAGTTTTTCCTCGCCACTGTCACCAGTCACAAGTGTTTGCTCCTGGAGGATTCTGTTGGGTTTCTGTAAATTGGCTTAGAGTCTGGTTTTTGACCAACTCTATATATAAAGTGTCATGAGATAACTTTTTTTGTGATCTGGCGCTATATAAATAAAATTTGATTGATTGAGTGATTTAATTGGTTTTCCCCTGTAAGTCGCTTTGGAAAAAAGCGTCTGCCAAATGCATAAACATAAACATAAACATAACGTTACTTATGCTAACGTGAAACGAAACTGAAACTTTACATACTTTCAACGTCCGAGTCCCGACTTCAATGCCTCTGATACACATTGGATCTTACACGAAATTTTCACAACCTCTGACCTGTATCCACTGGACCCCCTCCACTGCTTGATGGGCCCCCCACAAATACTTGGCATGTCATGTTTACCCCCGTTTATCGGCACCCCAGCCTGCCACCTCTCACCACCTTTTTGACACCCTCGTTACATTTTCAAAATTCGCCACTATTTCTGTGTTTTTGAGACTTGAAAACATGCAGTCCTTCCAACAGACAGGACACGAAGCAAAAACCAGTAAATCTGACAAGTTGTTATCAAAACTACTTCATTTGGATGCAAGATTTGTTGTATTTATTTTGCACACTTCCCACTTCTGCATTTTCAATCTAGGACTCTATGAGAGGATCATAATGTAATTAACACTTCTTCAACACTTCTTATTTATAGTTTTATGCAGCATCTGTCTGAAACTGACAGTTCTACTGATTGGTCAGTTTTCACAAAGCCTTCCTGGTCAGAAATGAGATGGTGGTTCATACTGTGTCTCTGTCGGCCTTCAAGGCTCTTAAAAAAAAAAAAAAAAAAACAACTGGTACAATAACTCCTTTTCTTATTCTTTGTTTGAAATGGAAAATTCTCAAATCTATTCACACGTTTTAAGGTGATTCAGATGAAGAATATAAGAGAGTATAATGTGAACAACCTTGGCAACAAAGATCCAAGTGTCTGTAAATATTTGTGTTTTGCTTGTTTTGCAACAGAGCAGTGGGTTTAGTCAAGGCCAGAATCTGTAGGAAACACATTCAAAGGGTGACTAACGCTGGAATTGTTTGGGCGGCAGTTAACAGAGGCCTGAATGCGAGTTAAATTCAGTGTTGGGAGTAACAGTTACAAAAGTAAGGCATTACAGTAACAGATTACTTTTGCAGTAACACAGTAGTTTAAGACATTGCTAATCCATTTTCAGTACAATTTTACTCGGTACATATTCAATAGCGCTTGCATTACAGCACACTTTTTGCCCATAATTTAACCCTATAACACCGAATATATCATATTCGATACATGAGTTTTGAAGCCCTCTACATGATCAGTGTGATATTTTTTTTTCTTGAAAAACCTGATGTATACAATTAGATACATGCAATACACAGATAATCCACCAGGGGGGAGGAATTTGTTCACCGGAGGCCTTTCCAGTAACACTACAAGACTGTCATTAATGAGGAAGGAGGAAGAACTTTGCCAATTTTGAAAAGGAATCACCAATTTGTTAGACATGTTTGTGTTATATTATGTTCTTGTTTGTTCAAAAACAATAATTTTTGAGCATTGAGATCTGATGTATCAAATATGATACAAAATTGAAAGTCATACATGGAAATTCCTATTTGAAAAAACATTTTTTTTTTTGGTTGTTCAGAAGGACCAATAAAGTTGCTCCATTATCAAAGAACTGGAAATTTCTGTCAATGATTTAAAGGTTCAGGCTTTAAAGGAGTAATTGCTCAAATGAAAAGTTTCTCTGTTTTGATCTAATAACAAATTAATTTACTCTGAGTTTTCAGGAGCACTGAAATTAAGTACAGGAAATTAAATACAAGAAAATACATAATTTGCAGTGAAAAGTGAAATGACAGTGGATGGAGATGCTTGTTTTTATGTTCAGTTAATGATATTTTTGCTGAAAAAGTCACTTTTTCCTCAGTTTTCTTTGTTTTTGATATAATAACCCTTAACTGTAATTTGAACTTTTATGAACATCTATATGATTAGTACTTTAAATATGGGAAAATACCTGATTTTCAATGGAAAATTTCTAAAACTCAAAAAAGTAACATTTTCTTCAGTTTTTTTTTCCATCTTTTACTGTCTATTACAACTATTTAAGGGTTTTGCTGGGAAACATTGGTGGGTTTGATCTCTGATGTGCATAGACATCTTTAACCCATAAACACCCAAACATCCACAGGTAACCAAAATCATCTATCGATCTAAAATATTTAATAACTTCCAATCCACTAATCCCATCAATCCATGTAAATAATTGGTATAAAATACAGTTTATCATCTTTTCATGGTCATCAGATATGACCCACTTGGATGTTCAGAGGCTCTGTAGTTACCATGGAAACACTGTCATCTTCTACAACATTGATTCACCAGTAAAACCCATGGAGTTGGATCAATGACAGTGGATGGACACACTTGGTTTATGTTCAGTTAATGATATATTTTACTGAAAAAGTCTGTTTTGATATAATCACTTTTGAATTTACTCTGAGCTTTTATGAACATCTACATGATCAGTCAACTAAACACAGGAGAAAAAAAAAAGATTATCACTGGAAAAAATGCAAAATTCAGAAGATAACATTATAATCAATGGTGATAAATCACTTGGGAAAGATTAAATGGAGAAAAAAAAATCTTTTGGGAACTGACAAAAAAGTCACACTGGGTTCTTATGGGTTAAATAACAGTAAAAAGTAATCTGTAATGTATTACAGTTTGGCAGACATGTAGTCAAGTCACATTTACTTTAGGGTCAGTCCATGGCAATTCAACCAATGGTCCCCACATGACCCCCTTAGAAAATTCTGAAAAAATTCATACTTGTTCACCTACCAGATAAACAAACATCCAAAATTTTAATGTCATATCTGTAATAGTTTAGGAGATACAGCCCTTTGAATTTTTTTTTATTTTTTTTTTAATTTTGCAAATTTTCTTTTCAGCCAACTTTGAGGAGCTATATCTCCTTAGGTATTCAAGCCACACTGCTGAAACTTTCTGTCTGGGGTGAAATCCCCTTGAAAAGATCATATTTTGCATCAAATAATCGTAGGTGCCTTCATGTTTGGTCCATGAGGCCTTGAAATCAGGCTTGTTCACCTACCAGATAAATGAACACATCCAAAATTTTAATGTCATATCTGTAATAGTTAAGGAGATACAGCCATTTGAAAATTAACGTTTTTTTTGTTTTGTTTTTTTTTAATTTTGCAAATTTAATAATATTACTGGCCACATGGTAATTTGAGTGCTCAAATAAAAAGTATTTTTGTGAAAAATTTAAATCGACCCATTTTATTTATTGCCTCACAGCAAGACTTTTCATTGAAATGTAGTCTTTTTGCAGGATATTGTTGCATCTTGACCATAAGAATCCATGCAAAAAAAATTAGGTCTCTACATTCATCTATTATGGCACAGTGCAAGCCTGAAGAGAGAGAACATTTGGAAGAATTAGCCTTTTGGCCTGATTTCAAGGCCTCATGGACCAAACATGAAGGCACCTACAATTATTTTGATGCAAAATATGGTCTTTTTGGGGGGATTTCACCCCAGACAGTAAGTTTCAGCAGTGTGGCTTGAATACCTAAGGAGATAGAGCTCCTCACAGTTGGCTGAAAAGAAAATTTGCTAAATTAAAATAAAAACAAACATTAATTTTCAATGGGCTGTATCTCCTAAACCACAGGTGTCAAACACGCGGCCCGGGGGCCAAATCTGGCCCAACAAAGGGTCCGGTCTGGCCCTTGGGATGAATTTGTGAAATGCAAAAACAGATATTCAGAAATTAGCACTCATTTTAGCTCAAGTTCCACATTCAGACCGATTCAATCTCCAGTAGTTCAGACCAGTAAAATACTATCATAATATTCTATAAATACTCACAACTCCACATTTTTCTCTTTGTAAACGTAAATATTTTAATGTATTTACACTAAAACAAAGTATAATTTCACAAAAAATGTGAATAATCTGAACAAATGTGGAAAACCTGAAATTTGTGCAATTTTAACAATATTCTTCCTCTTACTACATGTTTTGTGTGTTTGTAGATCCACTGTGATCTGTACATTATAATGAACATGTGGAAATGATAAACTGAAGCATAATATTGTTAAAATTACACTTATTATTTTAGTTTGTTCAAGTTATTCATATTGTTTGAAAGGATAGTTTGTAGATGTAAATATTTCCATTGTTTAATTTTACTTTTTTCACTGTAAAATATAGAGAAAAGTTTGCAGTTGACATTATTTATATATTATTATGTTATTATTTTACTGGTTCGGCCCACTTCCGATCAAACTTAGCTGAATGTGGCCCCTGAACTAAAATGAGTTTGACACCCCTGTCCTAAACTATTACAGATATGACATTAAAATTTTGGATGTGTTCGTTTATCTGGTAGGTGAACAAGTGTAATTTTTTTTCAGAATTTGCTGAGGGGGTCATGTGGGGCACTTTCTGACATCTGGTTGATTTGGGATGGAATGACCCTTTACTTTGACTACATTTAGGACGGATATCTGACTTCAAAATGATAAGAAGCACAGTTCATCTTAAATGTGCAACTTATCAGTATAGGATCCTACAAAGCGACAGTGACTCACATCAACAAATGTCTAATCAGGTCTCCTAGATACTACCAAAGTGGCTTAGAGACCAGACTTCCTCTTACCTTTATTACTTTTCTGTGCTTCAGGTAAGTATGGTCTCAAAGCAAACAATACACATACATCTCACCAGAGAGCTCCACTTGAGAAAACTGAAGGAAACTTGCAACTTGTATCCTCTGTAAAGTGACCTTGTCCATCAAAGTGACACATTCTACACCATCATAAAAATTGCTTCTTGGTCCAGACAGTTTCTCACATTTCACTTTTATGATTCTACTCCTTTTTACTTTGATTATTTTTCGAACTTGTTTCATGTGTTAATTAGTGTTACTGAATCAATGTGTCATATTTTTATTTAACACGTTTTTGCCTTGTGTTTCTTTGTTTATTTCGACATGCAGAATTTTTATAGCCACCGTTAGGTTTTTTTTTTATTCTGAAGTCTCTCTTAGCTATTAATCTTTATTGTTTTAAGCCATCTTTTTTGCTTTGTTGTTCTTGCAGGGTTGTAAGGAGCACACATATTTATTGCTTAGACTTGTTTCTTGGGATACAACAAGAAAATACAGAAAATAATTACACTATATTAAAAACACAGAGAAAAATCTGACCTAAATGGTTGGTATTAAATGTGACCTGCATTCCATTAAACCACAAAATGAGGAATAGTTACTAATACTTCCTATTTTGGATTTGTACTTGTTGTAATGTTGAACAGAATAGAATAGAATAGAATAGAATAGAATAGAATAGTTATGTGTACAGTTACATTAGGAATGTAACTGTAACTGTTTATTACTGGTTAATCAACTAATCCTATCAATACATGTAAATAATTTAGGTAAAATACAATTTGTCACTATTTCATGGTCATCAGAAAGTTCATGGAGCAGTGAAATCAGTATATAAGCTGTTGTTTGAGCCCACAGGTACCAGTACCTTACCAGGACATGTTGTGTTGACTCTTCCCTTTTCACCTGTTTGAAGGTAATGTTTGCATGGAATATTAAAAAGTTAATTAAAAAGGAATTATTCGAGTAATTTTCCAAGGGTCTGCTAATTAACAAAAAACAATTACAAGAAGAAAAGAAACATGACATTTGGTGTGGATTAGAGTGAGCTGTTCTGTCCTCCGAGAGCAGAAACAGGTCAATAAGACTTCAACTTGACTTCTTCAGGCAAGACATCGCCATTGGATACATTTGAAGTCTGTTTCATTGAGTCTTGTTCTCAGATCCAGAAGAAGGCGCCTAACACCATTTTCTTGGACCTGTTTCTACTTTAAAATGCACTGTTCTTAGTGGTGAAGCAGCTTGGCTGTCCTCAGTAACTTTGTGATTAACATTTGCTTTGCACTAAGAGCCAAAAACAAACTGCTCTGGATTGTTATTTGTGTTTTGCAAGTTACTGCCAAACTGTAATCCATTACAAATTACTTGTTACAGTTATTTGAAAGTAACTCCATACCTTACATCAGTGTTTCCCAACCAGTGTGCCGTAAGAAATCATCAGGTGTGCCGTGGAAAATTATCTAATTTCACCTGATTGGTACTGTAAGCGATCAGCGTGGTATAGATACATACAACTGCACACACTAATGATCCACTCCACTACAACAGTCTCCTGTTTTCCTTAGCAAAATAAAAAATTGGACCAATGGCCCTATAGCTTACCGGCCAAATTAAAAGCTTTGGGAAATGTATCCAAATGCCTTTTATTATCACCCAGTTCTGTGTATTTATTATATTACAGAAATATCCCATGTTTTGGTCATATTCCAATCAGATCTGTAAAAAATTTAAATTCCAACTTGATATCATTGATACTGATTTATTGGATCAATCCACTTCCTATTTGTTATAATGGGAAAATTTTTCAAAGTTGCACCAAATCCAGAATCAGATCCGGATCGAAATAATTTCAATACCTTGTGTTGACATCATCATACAGAAGCTGTATACCAAGTTTGAAGTCAATCAGAACTGGAGTTTCAGAAAAGAAGACGATTGAAATTTTTTCCCACAAGAGCCCATGTCAAATTTTCCATAAGTTCCCGGATCCAGAAGAAGATCCTGATCCGCATGTGGACATTATGTTTGTATGTCTGTGTAATTATCTCCCCATCAGGACTGGACTGTAGAAATTTACACTAGATATCATTTATATTTACTGAGTTATTGCATCGGTCCACTTCCTATCTCTTATAATGGGGAAATTTTTCAAAGTGGCACCAAATCCAGAATCAGATCCAGATCCAAATAATTTCACTAACTTTTGTTGACATCATCATAAAGAAGCTGTATACCAAGTTTGAAGCGAATCGGAATTGTAGCTTTGGAGAAGAAGACAATTGAAAGTTTTGTAACGGACGACGACAGACGACAACAGACACCACATGACGACAGTAGCTTACAGCCTGTTGGCTGGTAAGCAAAAAACAAAAGTGAAAGTAAACCGGCCTAGATGTGGTGCATTCTGTTGACAAAGCCCCCTCACTAGTGATGCGCAGATTAGCAAGTTACCCGCGAAACCCTGGGTATCAGGTTGGGTGGTGGAGGGGCTATACCTCCCATAGTATTATACAACGGACCTCAATCTGGGGGTCCATCCGAGGGGTCGCTGATGCACCCTTCTCAGCTTTCTTATTCCAAACGCCCCACAACAATGTGCCCAAGCACCCCCGATGTGCCCCCCCCCCAAAAAAGAGAGTTGAGAGCTGTTGAGGAAGATTTGTGTGTGTCTTTCTTCAATTCCTGCAAGAATATCAGCTTTGTGTTCAACCAAACAGGCCCAGGTTTCACACTGAGGAAGTAAATTGAGACTAGATTTGCATTACATTTCAATAAATCTACTTTTTGTGACATTTTTGTTTGGCGGTATGCCTTGTGAGTTTTCTGATGTAAAATATGTGCCGTGGCTCAAAAAAGGTTGGGAAACACTGCCTTACATCATTATTGTCTCAGAATTGTAATAAGTTACATGACTCCTGTATTACTTTTGAGTCTCATACAGATTCTTGTCATAAACGGCGTGTGTGCAGTAGAACCCCACCCCCACCCCATCCCCAATACAAGCAGACTGATCTCATGAAATCGTGTTGTATGTCACGCCACTTCTTATGGAATTTGGCATGCTATGTGTACGCATTTCATCCTTTTGCGCTTTATTCAATACCATTTGACTGCGTGTCAATGTACGCCAAGATCTCTGGTTTACATATCCGTAATTGCTAACCCTAACCGCTGATTGTGCTAATCGCATTAACCCTAACCCCAAACCTAACCCTAACTGCTAATCGTGTGGTATTTTACGTGGCGTGAACATACACACGATAAGCTTATAATGCTTACAGGTAACGCGCTAATTAAAAGTGACGTGTTATCTGTACGCAATTCATGATGTCACATCGCAGACAGATACAAGAGATAGGGGAGCCTTGGGACACATAAATTTGCGCTCCGAAGTACATGTTGACAGGTAGCTCAGTAAATAATGCTACAGTCTACGATGTTCAAATCCCAGCAGGAACACTTGCATTTTTTTTCAACATTTTATACGTTCAAACAGGGTTCGCGACACCAAGGATGCCAGTAGATAAATCTGTAATTGATATAGAATTCTATCTAGTCATAGAAACGTTAGCTTACCTTGTCATTGCTGATCACAGGGATCATGCTAATGCTAACTAGCTTCTGTAAAGCAGGGTTAGGGTTAGTAATGAGCATATGTTCATGTGGACAATGGACTGTCTTCTGCTGTCTTCACCCATTGGTTGAACACTAACAGGAAATAGAACTTTATGGACACATTTTTGATTCCTTAAGGCACAGGTGTCAAACATGCGGCCCGGGTGCCAAATCCGGCCCGCCAAAGGTTCCATTCCGGCCCGCGGGATCAAAGTGCAAAATTAACCTGAACAGTCCAGGTTGTCCAAATCATTTTGGTTCAGGTTCCACATACAGACCAATGTGATCTACAGTAAAAATAACAAAGTAATAACCCATAAATAATGACAACGACAAATTTTCTTTAAGAAAAATTAATGAAAGTGAAAAAAAATAACATTACACTGAGAAAATATTTACATTTACAAAACTATTCCATCACAATAAAATGCAAATAAATACTTAAATAAAAACAAAGATGAACAACCCCAAATGTGCAATTTGAACAATATTCTGCCTGTTACTAAATGTTTTGTGCATTTATGGATCCACTGTGATCTGTAGTTGTGTTAATAATAGGAGATGTAATATTGTAGAAATTGTTCAAATTTTGGTTCCAAACTCCAAAATTTTAACAATATTCTGCCTGTTACCAAATGTTTATGTAACATTGTGTGTAATATACATGTATAAATAATAAGCTGAGGCATAATATTGTTAAAATTGCACTAATTTTTCAAATGAAATTTCTGGTTTTTTTTCATATTATTCACATCTTTTTTGTAAAATGTAAATATTTTCATAATTTATTTCATTTTATTTATTTTTTTTTTTTGGTACTAAAACAAAAAGAAAAACTTGGATTTGTCATTATTTATAGGTTATTAAGTCATTATTTTACTGGTCTGGCATGCTTGAGATCAAATTGGGCTAAATATGGCCCCTGAACTAAAATGAGTTTGACACCCCTGCCTTAAGGTCTCACAGTCTTGCAGTAAATTATGGGCAAAAAGGAAACTGATCTCATGAAATCACGTTGTATGTCACACTAGTTCTTATGGCATTTAGCGTGCTATATGTACACATTTTCGCCCTTTCGCATGTTATTCAGTGCCATTTGATCACATGTCAATTTACGCCAAGATCTTTGGTTCGTGTAGCCCTAACCCCTAACCTTCAGTAGGTAGTATTTAATGCGGAAAGCTTATAATGCGTACACATAACATGCTAATTAAATGGCATGTATATTAATGCAATTTCATAATATCACGTTGGCGAAAAGTGTGTTGTAATGAAAGCACTATTGAACATGTACCGTGTAAAATATTACTGAAAATTTATTAGTAATGCCTTACACTACATGTGTTACAGCAAAAAGTAATCTGTTACTATAATGCACAGGTGTCAAACATGCGGCGCGGGGGCCAAATCTGGCCTGCCAAGGGGTCCAGTCTGGTCCTTGGGATGAATTTGTGAAATGCAAAAATTACACTGAAGATATTAACGATCCTTTTAGTTCAGGTTCCACATTCAGACCAATTCAATCTCAAGTGGGTCAGACCAGTAAAATACTATCATAATAACATATAAATAATGACAACTCCAAATGTATCTCTTTAATATTTTCATGTATTTACACTAAAAAAAAGTATAATTTTGCAAAAAATGTGAATAACCTGAAATGTCTTAAGAGAAGCAAGTACAACTTTAACAATATTCTGCCTGTCATTAAATGTTTTGTGTGTTTGTAGATCCACTGTGATCTCTAAGTTCTAATGTACATGTGTAAATGCTAAACTGAGGCATAATATGGTAAAAATTATACTTATTTTTTCAGTTTGTTCAAGTTATTCACATCTTTTGAAAGGATAGTTTGTAGATGTAAACCTGTTCATAATGTAAATTAACTTTTTTTGCTCTAAAACATAGAGAAAAGTGTGGAGTTGACATTATTTATATATTATTATGTTATTATTTTACTGGTTCGGCCCACTTCAGATCAAATTTAGCTGAATCTGGCCCCTGAACTAAAATGAGTTTGACACCCCTGCTATAATGCATTACTTTTGTAATGTGTTACTCCCAACACCGGTTAATTGATTCAGCTGAGCGACACCATACAAAGTTCTGTTTGGTGTTGGAAGACAAACTAGCACCAAAGACAATATACCTGCAAACTAATACTTATTCACAGTTTCATCTTTTGCCGTCACAATGTGAGTGGATGTGATTAATCTCACCGATATGACTAACACAGCGACGCAATTACTGTTTGTTGTCCTTCTCCTTGGTTGTGTATGAGTCCCAATGACATGCATTACATGTACATTGATTATATATCTGTGTGCCGCTGTCTGCATTCTTCTCCATCCTTACTTGCAGCTGTATTCTAATATCTCATTTGTCCACTGCTCCTGTCTCTGCCGCTCCAGTCTTGTCAGCGAAAGGTCACTCTGGCCCTCCAAGCAGAGTGCACACTTTCTCCAGGGAAATTAATGGTTTGAGCCTTCAATTGCTGCCTCTCTCTTTTCCTGGTAATTTGCCAGCATTGACTTGGACGATGCCTTCAAAAGGTAAAATGTACATTCAGCCACGTATGGAGACTGAAAACAGATGGCCACTCCTCTTGTCTTGACGGCTTCACAATTTTTTGCAGTAGGAAAATGGACAATGAGAAGAGCGGGTGGAGCAGATGGAGATTTCCCAGACATTGTTTTTGTGTGTGTGTGTGTAAATAAGCGATTGCTGTTGAGTTGATTTAATTTCCCTATATCCAGTGGAGTTGTCAAGGGGAGGTTTGTTGTGTAGGCGTTGCAGCAGACACCCATCTGCTTTTTGACGTTACTTTATTGATGATGTTCCCATCCTCTCAGACACTGACCAAGAATACATGGACAGATGAGGAAAATATGTCTTCATTCTCTTGTCACGAAGGTTTACAGCAGAGGAGGCAAAATGCACACATTCTTTACTCAAGCGGATGAGTTGATATCTGTGTACGATACTGAATCCAGCTCTTTAATCAAGCAAAAATGTGACAGTATAGCAGTGGCGGCTTACATAAAAAAAATAAGTCAATTTATTTAAACACAGATTCGGCCCTCTGTTCCTTTTTAAGAAAATGGTCAGTGACCTTATCGTACCAACTAAACAAGAAAACACTGAAACTGTGTTAAATTGAAACAAGGAAGTACAATGAGTGTGTTTTATTTACAGTGCAAGAAATGAACAAGTCATTTCGTAGTGGTTTCTCTCCCGATTTCACAGCAGAATGCACAACGGTATTAAACTGAACTCTGTCAAGTGAAGGAGTAGATCTCAAAATAGCTGTCAATCAAACCGGAATTCAGCCTTTCGAATGATCCTCCAATCAGCATGTGGAATCCTGGCATCCAGCCCAGCCGAGCTCCGCCCACAGCTCCATTCACCCCCACAGACACCGAGCGTCCGGGGGCGGGACAATATTATGGCATTTATCCAATTACCGTCCAGTTTTGAGGCAATGAAAAAAAACTGTTCCACTCAGTCCCATTGAAGTGCATGGACGCCGAGTTTCTACGGGCAAATGCACTGAGCAGCGATCGTATGAGAAAACAGCACAACGGGAATGTATGAGAAGGCCTAAAATTACAAAAATTAAATGGTCAAATATGTACGGTTGTGTTGACATTTCATTGACTACAAATGTGTTAGAACACGTTCATCTCACAGACGAGTTTGTTCAGAATCAGCTTTATCACAAATCAACAGACTTGATGTTGTTCAGCTGAGCTTCCCTTGTAGTCTATGAGAAATTGCCTCTGCAGTATAGGCTACACTCAAATATCACAGCAATTTACTGATATGTAAAACTATTACACTTTGAACATCAATTAAATTAACAAATAAGATGAAGATTGTGCCAATATGCAAATCCTTAAGACAGCTTTTCCTCATGGTCTAGACCAGTGGTTCTTAACCTTTTTTGGCCCGTGACCCCATTTTAACGTCACAAATTTCTGGTGACCCCAAACATTCAAAACAGAGACATTTTTTTGAAAAATTATGTTTTTGATCGTGTTTGTTGCAAATGAACGTTAATTTTAGATGACATTTAGTGTGTATAATGTATATTATTATGGACGGAGGCAGAAAAGCCAGGTGTAGATTACTGCACAAAGTGAGGATTTGATTTTCCTTGGTCAGGATATGTACAGTCAGTCCAGCTTGGATTTACAAGGCTGACAATTAATACTGAACAAACAAGAACTCAAACTATGAATTTTTAAAGAGCTGCAGCATCTGAAACCGACCACAATGAACATTTGAAAGTCACAAGATCGGGTCAATCAATGTGTGGTGTTTTAATTATAATGAAATATATATAGGATCATTAAAAATATTTTTTATTAGTATTTTTTTTTTTCTATTAATTACTAGAAATTTCATATGACCTCATTTGAATTCCAGGTGACCCCACGTGGGGTCATGAACACAAGGTTGAAAAACACTGGTGTAGACTCTCTTTTTCATCTTGTTTTTTTCTCACTATGTCTTTTATATCCTTTCATCTTGTTAGATTGGTCACATGATTTTTTTGAACAACATATAATGATGCAAAGGTTTGAGATCTATGTGGGAAAAGACAAATATTTTCTCCCTGCACTGATTAGAAACCTGAACTGGAAGTAAAAAAGTCCAAACTAGAAGCACTCGGAGAGCGCAGACCTCCGCCAAGGCAGATCAGTGGGCCCCCGTGGCCCCCCCACCCCCGATCACCACCAACATTTAATCATTTGTTCCTTGTGCCAGTATCAACATTTCCTGAAATTTTCATCCAAATCCGTCCATAAAAACTTTTTAAGTTTTCTTGCACATGGACAAAAAGACAAACCAACGCTGACAAAAACATAACCTCCTTGGCGGAGGTAATGATCTATATTTAAATAATATCAGGTATTCAAAAAAGTGTAAAATGTAAAACATACAGCAGTAAAAAAAGTCAGGGGTATTCAGATTATAAAAATACAAATTCTAACTTTATGGATATACTAGTGAATTTTGACTCCAACAAGTCATCATCAGACCGCAAAACATGACATTAAATAAGGAAGCAGAAATTCCACCATAAAATGTGGCCTAAAGAAAATTAAAATGACTTTTAATCAGCAGCTCTGCAGTTTAATATACAGTGTGTGTTTACAGGCAATTGTGGACTGGTCCAATATGGCCGACAAGTTGATGCATCATTGGGTCAAAAACATCATATTAGCGCCCCCGCAGGAACAATGAGTAACTGTATAAACTGGCAAATACAATAAAATAAATGTATAGGTAACAGGAAAATGTACAGAATTTCATTTCAATTCACATTTCTGTACCAAAACAACTTGGCTGGAATCAGTGGTGGAATGTGATAAAGTATTTGTACTTTGTTACTGTACCTAAGTAAATTTTTATGTATTTGTACTTTACTTAAGTAAAAATAATAATGCGTACTTTTGACTTCACAGTTATCTGTACTTTATGTTTCACTACATTTCTACAGTTTAGTTATTTGTAACATTTTATCAACACAATTTTCTCAAAATCTTGTATTAAATGAATAGTTCTCCTACTGTTTGCATTGTGTCGTTTCCATTGCATCAGGTGGTTCTGTTAGCTCCAATGACGGCAGACATTTGGTAGCAGAATCTCTGTTTCAATTTGTGTGGAAAGTGGAGATATCAAACTAATATTGTGAAGTCAATCATGTTGAAAGGACAAATAAAACCAAACTCATGAGCAGGGCCATTTCAAGATATCTGGGGGCTCTAGGCAAGAAAGTAAAGTGAGGCCCCTAATGCATGAAGATGTGGTGGTCGAATCACCGAAGAAAAATAAAATCCAGATGCGATTTTGTGTTTTCTGATGCATTTAATGAGTCATGAATTACTCTGTATTATGCTACAAAGAGTATCCACAAGAGTGTAGTAAAGGACACAGTGTCTTTAATTAGGCATTGTTGATGGGAATGACACAATTTGGTTATATTAATGTTTATTTTTGTTAACAAGTCAAAAACATAGTAAAACATTATTATTATTATTATTATTATTATTATTATTATTATTATTATTATTATTATCATTCTTAAAAAGAACTATACATACCAATACTTTTTGGAACAAAGTGCACCAAAATGTAACATCAGACCTTATTGGCAAAACTACCTGAGCACATGGTGCAAAGTGTTGTGATGTGTTGATGGGCAAGTGTGGGAAATATAGATAATTACAGAGTTTAAAATGTAGGATTGTGATTACATGGTTCACAGACATGGTTCACAGACACCGCCATTCATTTTTTTTTTTTTTTTGGTGTTGTATTTGAATATTCTGAAAATTTGATGATTTTGAAAAGTGTTGTAATTTCCTAATTATTCTAATTGTTCCTGAACGCCTCATGTATAGTTTACGTGCGCCTCCTTGAACGTGAACAGAACTCAGTTCCGCAGTGAGGGCACAGAGCTGATGTGAGGGACTGAACAAATGTTGGCTTGAAAATACAAACTTTAGCTGCAGTCCTACTCTAGTCCTCTTCTGTGCCTAAACCAGCTGACACACAAGGAACAGACGTGTGGAAGAGACGGACAAACACAATGGAAAAGGGACATTTTTCTCCTAATGGGATGGACAGATCACCAACGGAAATCGCTAGCTAACCGAAAATGTCCACTGAACTGGATGGATTATTTGTCCAAACTGGATGGGATTCATGGACCAGACGATTTTGTTTGGAATACAGTTGTGTGGGTGACCGCAGCAGGAGCAGACAACCGTCCAGAGTAAGTGAAAACACTTCAGTAGGCTTAGCTTTGGCTTTTCAGGACTAAATACTGTTAATGCTGTCGTACTTCGGTCCTCCACATCCAAATTATTTAGCTCAAAAGAAGTTTTGGAACGCTGTACAACAGTAGAAAAGGGCGATGGAGAAGTTGTGTTTCTTCTCTCCTTAAATTCTTTCCACAGAACACAGTTGTGTTGTGTGTATATGATTAGTCGTTGAACTGAGTCCTCTCCCTCTCATGCTAACATCTGTCTGTGTGTTTGGTCACTGATGTGAGGGCTTTTGTTCGCACACTTTCAAACATATCACACAGTTGTAGCCTATTTGGAGAAAACAATAGTTTTTATCAGACTTACCGCTGTGTCGTTGGCGTTTTTCCTCTTCTTCTTTCTTTTTTTGTCTTTTTCCAAACCCTGAAGGGTAGGAGCTTCATCATTGCTGTTCTTCTAAAATGGCCGCCGCCGTGCTCAGTTCGGACAGACCGTTTGTTCCTCCACTCACAGCAAGTGGGGGGTGTGATGGGGGGTGCGCGAGGGTGGATGTCACTTCTACATGACCCTCATAGCCTTTGTCATTGCATAGGGGGAATCGCTCTAGTTTGGGGGGGGGGGGGGGGGGCAGTCACAAAACGGTACAGGAGAGGGTTAGCGCTGCCTCATTGGTGGTTTGTTTACAATGGATGGTTCTGAATAAGTTGTACAGATAAATGACCATGCGGCCATCGGGGGCCCTCTTCAGCGAGGGGGCCCTAGGCAGCTGCCTACCTTGCCTACGTCATCCCGACGGCTCTGCTCATGAGACACAATAAAAAAGAGAATTTTTAAGCGATAGTGTCATTACATTTGGTGTGCGTTTGGTGCAGGAAGACTGGGGCACTTTAAAGGGGGGTAAACATGACAAATTCATGGGGCCCAGCATTTCTGGGGGGCCCATAGAGCAGTTGAGGGGGTCCAGGGGATTCAGGTCAGAAGAGGTGAAAATTTTGTGTACGGTGTGGCGTACAACAGAGGCATAGAAGCCGGAACTCAAACATCTGAAGTGTCTCGAGTTTGACTTTTGGTTTACGCCATTTATGGTAGTTAAGGTAGTTACCCCCAACCCACCCCTGCTGCTCCGACAGTTACTTGGAAAGGCCCACAACATTTAGCTTTCAGGGGGCCCACAATTGCTAGCAGCGCCCCAGCAGGAAGAGACAGTAAAAACTGTCTTCTGAGGGAATTTCTTGCAAGCAGGAAGTCCTTGCATGACAGAAAACCTATCACCACATTTCTATTGGTGGAAAAGTGACAGCCCAGACACAGAGACAAGCCATTGCGTGAGTAATTTTACTTAAAAAAAATACTAAATAAATTTAAAAGTAAGTGTTTAATACTTTTAGTTAAGTAAGATTGTTCATTTCATCCATTCATTTTCATTCATTTATTTGTTTTGGAGCAGAAGAGAAAATTTAACATTTTTTGTGTACAAGGAACTAATAAACGAGCAAATACATTAATAAATAAAGATAATCAAGACAAAATAGCAAATGCCATGAACACTAGTAATAACAAAATAAATTCAATATGTACTGCTCAAAAAGGAGTGGGAAGAAGAAAACTTATTAAATCCCACCTCCTTCTTACATTTATACAACATAACACATTACTTTTGCTTCCTTAAAGATATAATAACATCTGTTTAGAGTCCTAATAATGTAAATAACATAGAAAACAGATTAGGAAAACTGATGTATATTCCACTTAGTAACTATTTAAATGATAGTCTGCATAACTTATAATACAATATATGTCAACAATAATCACATACCAACAATGGTAGTGGAAGTGAAACATACCAACAAAGGTAAGAAAGAGCCAAGGATGGATGTAGTACTTTTACTTGAGTGTATATTTTTTGCAGGATATTTGTACTTTTACTTAAGTACTAAGCCTCAGTACAGCCTCCACCACTGGCTGGAGTGGGCAAGTATTGGAATTGGAAGGTTTGATATTTGCTTGTTACTTATTTCTGCTGTTGTGTAACACTGTGACCAGTGTTCAGAGATTTTAAAAGAAAAAATAACAACACTAAATCCATAAACCAGTCAAGCAGTACTTTCACAATGTTCACACGACAATCATAATTTTATATAACACTGATTATTGTACATCTTAAACTCCAGTTAATACAACTTGACGTGATAAAACTCTTTCTCCGTTAAAACGCTGTCATCTGTTTTGTTTGAGTTTGGCTTTTCAGCAGATTCCTGCCTGCAGTTCTGGAAGGTAATTCATTACATTAGAGCTAAATTCAGCCTTGACAGTCCTAGTTGTTACATTAGACCTCAAAGAAAGCCTCACTGGGCCTCAATAAATCACACATGCAGATACTAATGGAGATCTTCGTACCATTTATAAGCAATGCTCTGGCAGTGCAGAAAGGGAAGGGTAGTGTCTGATCTGAAACACATAAGACTTGTTCTCAGATCCATAAAAGAGATTTTGGTACAAGTGAGAACAAAGTGGTCAGTCAGGAATTGCTCAGTGAGAGATGGATTTATGCCAGTGGAAACTGTTTGAAAAACCAATGACTGAGTCTCCAAAAGGTTGACTCTTTTGAGACGGCGCTGAAAGGCACCAGTCATTGTCAGTGGTGTGTATGATACCCCAGAAAATGTGCACTATATGGCCCACATCCAAAAGAACATTAAGAATTCATTCAAGCTTTACTTTAATGCCAAATGTGTATTTTAACATTTGCACGTCTTTATACTTGAGTTCTGTTAAAGATGTGTAATTTATCACTTTAAAGAGCTCTATCACTTTCACAGAAGACAGAAAAAAAAAAAAAAAAGTGTCTTTTACTCCTAGTCTGCTTTGGCTTCAAATACAAACACCCATACTCTTATGTTAAGATTTTTTCTGTCAGGATTGCAAGAAAAAAAAGATCTAAGCATGTGGAATTAATACCCACAATCCTTTCTATATCTACAGCCATGGGAGCAGCATGCCTCTTTGTTGGTTCATGGATCAGTTTGTTCTTTTTGGTCCAGCTTTATCAAACCACATGTGTTGATGTTCTGGTAACACATTAGGAAAGGTCAGGTGATCACACAAGGCATTTGGATGGATCCATTAGGCATCATGACTTTGTGTTGAGAATGTCATGGCAATCTGGACAGCAGTTTACCAACAGACTGCTTCCAGCTGTAGTATGATAGTATCACTGGGCAAAAAATCCATAACCGTTCCCTATGTTTCGTGATTCAACCGGTCTGAAAGGAAACTAGAGTTCTGCATCGACTCCCTGTGTGTTTTCAGGCTTTGTTTTCTGCTGGAATTGTCAATCAATGATCAGATCCATTCACACACGAACTGGATGAAATTCTACTGCTCTTTTTCATTTCTCAGTATCAGAGTTTGGAAAAGCAGCATCACTTTTCCGTAACAGCATGAAAATGGTGTCAAGTCATCTATCTTTATATACAGGTACATGTCAAAAAAATTAGAATATCATGAAAAGGTTCAATATTTTTTGTCACTCATTTCAGAAAGTGAAACCGAGATATTATAGACTAGGAGTGCAAACAAACTAACGATTAATTGTCAATAAGAATTTGCTCGATTAAATTATTAATTGTCAGTTAATTGCCCTTGTCCACCTGTCCGAAGGCTCCCGGTTGTTCTGCGCTGTGAAGCTGCGGCTGGGATAGCCAGTCATTGAACCAGATCATGGCGTTGATGAGTTCGAATGTCTTTATGGACATGGTGGAGCCAAACACAGACCGGCCGGTTTGTGGGAGCCCAGCGGTACACCCCCGACTAAATACATGCAGAAATGTGGGGTCGGTATCGGAGCATTTTCACTGGAGGTTGGTCTAGTCCAAGGTCAGTGAGACAGAAGTTGAAAATATCCTCCAGGCTCCTGATTTGGATCACATGTATGTAATGCATTTGTGAAGCTTCAGGAGGTGGAGAAAAGATAAATGAGCGAAAAGTTTCACTTTCACTTCTGTGGGTGCACAGACTGTACTACCCCCATAGTATTAGAAGTAGGACGGAAGTGACGCACGCACGCGCACGGTTAACAACCAACACGCACGCATCCCCCTGCGTGGGGCAGACCGACAGAAGCGTGGCTGCCAGTCTGCCCCCTGCGTGGGGCAGACTGACAGAAGCGTGGCTGCCAGTCCACACCTACAGCCCCTCTGATCATTCACACACATTCTTACACCAGTGTGAGTAGCCCCACTGGAGGCAAGGGGGGTGAAGTGTCTTGCCCAAGGACACAACGGCACATGGATTCAAACCGCCAACCCTTCGGTTATTGGACAACCCGGTCTACCATCTAAGCCATGGCCGCCCTATATTATTCTTTATATATTATTGACTTTTAACTTTTTTTTTTTTTTGACATTATACAAACACATCAGACATACATACCCATACACACACACACACACACACACACACACACACACACACTTAGGGTTGCCAACTCCCTGAAAACAAAAATAAAATAAGGGACACCTCGTTGGCAGGTCCGCCCGACCCAATTGCCTTCACCCTTCCCGGGGTGGTGAATTCATTTTTCGTTTTTTATATGTGTGAAACAATTAGTAAACTTTTAGACTGAAACCTCAATTTAATTAGATGCATGTTTTTGAGTGATACGAATACATGGAAAACAATTTATTATTAAAGTGTATTTTTTTAATACAAAATGACAAAAGTAACAGATTGAAATAAATAGATTTCTTAGCCCTATTCTGTTAAAGTTCACTGAATAATTATTTTTTTAACAGAACTCTGACTGGCTTAACTTAAAGTACAATAAAATAAATACCTTTCTTGAACAGAATTCAGTCCTGCTTAACTTAAGATCGTATAAAATAATAGAAAGCAATAGAGAGCAGAACATTCTTGTAATAGTGCACATTTAGAGTAATAAGAAAACAGCAAACAGAAAGTCTGTGGAAACTTGTAAACAAAACACTTTGTGCCTCAAAGGCCATGACTGTATAGTTGTAGCAAATAATAATAATGAAAATACTGAACTCAAAAGCTCAGTGCTACATAATATAGAAATAGCTTATTTCTTCCATTTGTATTTTGTCTGAGCTCTAGCTGCAGCAAGTAGTTGCTTGCCTTTCAGAGTTGCAGAGTAAAACTTTGAGTAAGACATTTCATAATTGAGAGTAATAATGAGCTCACTTCTAATGAGGACACAGGGTAAAACAACTTGAATGTTGGGGAGGTCAGCTGATGAAGAACTTACATCCACCTCTCTGCTGTTCCTACGCAACTGCTTGAAGCCCGTACTGTCGGCAGTGTCCGACTCCACGACCCCAAAATTACTGTTTTTTGTTGCCATCGCTTGCCTTCCAGTATCTTCCTTGCAAGGAATAGTACCTCGACCAATGAGATGAGGCAGATTCTGTGTTTTCAAATCCTCCTGAGGCCCAGCAATGCATTTTTGTCCTCTGTAGGCGACAAAAGT
This sequence comes from Sphaeramia orbicularis, assembly GCF_902148855.1. Lineage (NCBI taxonomy): Eukaryota > Metazoa > Chordata > Actinopteri > Kurtiformes > Apogonidae > Sphaeramia > Sphaeramia orbicularis. The sequence continues at coordinate 15,638,616 of NC_043965.1, forward strand.
TTGACAGTGTGACTCAAAAAATGCTGTCCATTGCCAAGGACATTCCATTAAAAAATAAATAAATATACATAATAATTAAAAAAAAAAAAGTATCTATCATTGAGAACACATAAGTATACTGTTCAGTTTTTGTTTATGTTGGGCCGAAAGGCTGTTATGACCAAATGGGTTGGAGAAGAACCTCCTTCAATATATCTGCGGAAGTCTTTGATATCAGACTATATTTCTCTGGAAAAACTAAGATTTTATATTAACGATCAGAAGAACATCTTTACAGCAAAGTTTGGAAAAGTGTTGGATCCGGTGTCATGTAAAATCTACGACCGTAAAGCTCTGTTTCCACTACATGGTACTGGGTCGACTCGACTCGGCTCGGCCTTTTTTGCGTTTCCATTACGAAAAAGGACCTGGAATCTGGTACCCGGTACTACTTTTTTGGTATCACCTCCGCTAAGGTTCCAGGACTGGGGACCAGATACTAAAACGTGACATGTACACACTACAGACCACTGATTGGTCAGACAGTTATCTCTGTGACCCGCCGTTTTACAAAAAACAGATACGGAAGTTGACAGTAAATATAGCGGTACATTAATCTACATGATAACAGCCCAAAACTACACCATGGTCGGTCGAGGAGATTCAGATGAGACAACACGCAACGAGCGACTTTATCAGCAACTCTCTGAACAGACGACACGGAAGTAACGCGCTGCATCACTATGACGACCAGGTACTGTAAAGTCGGTAGTATCTTGTAATGGAAACGCTCTCCAGAAATACCGAGCCGAGTCGAGGTAGTTCCACTTAGTAGAAACGCGGCATTAGTGGGAGACATCTCTGGTCTCTTTGACGCACTTCTCCTGTTGTATTTATGTCTGTACTCCCATCTATGTAGTTGAACTTTGTCGAGTAACAGTCACATAGAGCCAAAGACAAACTCAGAGATCGAGCAGAATTCGAGCCGCATAAAGTGTTTATTCATACACAAAATAAACACTGAGTTGACATCTGCAGAAACAACTGACTTCGCACTGGGAGACCACTTTTATATCGTCAAAAGTAGGTTGGGTTTAGCTACAAACCATACCCATTTTTTATCATATATTGAACATTAATCTAGTCACGTCGGAAACCCCCTTTTTTAGCTTGTCTCCGATAGAGTAAGGTCTTTTTGGTGTCTGTCAGGATTGGTCCCAGTATTTGATTACCATATATACATATGTAACTTTTTCCTGGAAAATGTATGGTACTTCCCAGAATGTTCAAAAATTTCCACTCACGTCTACTTCTTTTGTACACCACGTTTTCCAAAACTTTCCAGGAGCTCACATGCTCTTTCTGCCCACCCCATTTTGTGACTTTGCATAAATTCACGTGTTCTTTCGATGGCTACATGTGTTTGTTCTTTTGTGGGTCTCCCAGGCAAAAAAAGTCAACTGCTCTGTTACAACCGTGACATTATATTGAAATTTTACTTTTGGCATGCAAATGAATACTTTGATAGAAAATGAATACTTTGGTTAAAATACTGGTTTTTGACACCACACTGGGAACTCAGTCTGCAACTACCTGAAATAGATTTAATACGGACTTTTAGATCATTGATGTGGACATATTTTGGATCTGCTATACATTTCATATGACTTGTAAGCACTGTGCTGGACTGTATAATTTTGAAAATGTTCAATAAAAAGAATGTTCCAAAAAAACCAAAAAGTATCTGAAAAAACTGTTGCATTAAGCAGTTTCCAATCAAGACAATTGTTTAATGTAAAAAAAGCTAAAATGTTGACTTCCCTGGGTCTCAGGAGGATATGGTTGTATGTGTGTGCTGTCAGCTCATTGGTCACAGAGCAGGAGATAGGTGGGAATAAGTTTAAAGTACATTTGGATTCAAAGCTACCTGTCTTTCATTAATTCTGTTTACATTTTACAGGTTATTTTTTATTCTCATTGTAATACGGGACAAAGTGCGTCCCTTTTCATTCAATACGGGATGCGTACTTTTGTTTCTAAATACGGGACGATTCTGTTTTTCAAGGGACAGTTGGCAACCCTACTCACACTTAACATGCATCACATCGTAATAAATTAAGATGTTCCCCCAGAACAGTGGTAACAGAAATATAATCAATAATTAAAGCAGAGTTGAAAACAATAATACATTGTAAAACAAAACAAAACAAACAAACAAAAACGGTAATATTCCGGCAGCAGGGGTGCCAAAAAAATACTGTAAAATAACAGAAAATAACCATCTCATAAAAACACGGTAATTTTCCATAATTAAAATGCAGTTTTTTGCCCTAATTTTTCATGAGATTTTGCTTTTTTTTTTTCTTTTTAATGTTTAATAAATAATATTTTCATGTAACTTAAATTATTCAAAGAACCATATTTTTTGCATTTGTTGTACACATCTTTCTTATTGTGTTGCTTCTGTTTTAGTGCTTTTACTTGCTTCTTGTATCCTGCTGTTGTGCCCTCTGTCAAAGCACTTTGTAAACTTTGTTTTTAAAGGTGCTATATAAATAAAGCTATTATTATTATTATTATTATTATTATTATTATTATTATTATTATTAATATTATTATTTATTAAAATAATCAAATTACCTATAAATAAATATATAAATAATTTTCAATGAGACTAAGTTGTACAATCCACTGATAAAAACTGTATTTGGACAGTTTATCAGTGCTTATACATGTTATACATTCACAAAAATACATTTATTCAACCTTTTTGTTGTGAAACCTCCTGTAATTAAACAAGATATTTGTCAATTAACAAACAAGTCTTGTTAAACTTACAGAACAAATACTTCTTTTATGGTTAATTGTAAGTAATTTTATATTGTTTTATTATTAATTTTTTTACAGTATTAAACTTTAAATTAACAGTTTAATCTCATTAATAGAAAAGAAACATTTGTGAAATCATGATACATTTGCAAATGTATTTTAACTGTATTTTTCTGTGAAAAAAGAAAAAAATTCTTTTAAAAAAATGGAATTTTTTTTGTTATTCGCAGTTACAGTTTTTTTGTGTTATTTTCCATTTGACATGTAAAATCACAGCCTGTTTTTGTCATTTCATTGATATTTTCCTGTATCTTGAAAATACAGGAAAAATCTGTAAAATAAACAGTGAAAATTCTGTTAAATTACAGATTTTTTTTTACAGTGTAATATAATAATGATAAAGTAACTTAAAACTATCTATCTTTACCCACAGATGAATGACTCTAAAAATCCACTGCTAGAACTATTTATAGACTTAAACAGATTTCATACTTTTGTAGCAGTTTTTTTTTAATAGTATGCACACAGCACTGTTATATAACAGCACTTTTTACATATTGAGATGGAATATTTGACAACTGTATTTATTTTTTAATACTATGTTTGAGAGTCATGCAATGAAATTTCGTTCAAGTGCACAGTTATTTTGTGTCTATCCATCCGTCCGTCCTTCCTTCCTTCCTTCCTTCCTTTTGGCAGCCCATACAGCACTATGTGTTGTGATTTGTTGTTTGGAATTTAAATGCGGAAGGACTTAACTGGTCCGAGTAAACAGACACACAGTTCCGTCAGTGATGTGTCATTTTAGGGATTCTGGTTAAACATCTGAGTAGGGTTTCACTGGACCATCTCCAGTGGCAATGAGGCAGTAGTTCAGTAATCAGTGATTTTACTACTGGATAATTAACCCTTTCATGCGTACTAGTCACTACAGTAGACAGGTATTCTACAGCTGTTCTCTTGTATATTCATGGGTTTTGTTGTTTTAGTTGCGTATCAGCCAACACAGTGGACACTTATGCATCATCCCATAAACTGCAATTCATACCATTACTGTAACTTTGCTGTTCTTGATAAACCTGATCTGCAATAATAGGTTTTAGTGTAAATCCATCGCTAATTGTTATTAGACTGTAAGTAACAGTTTTCTTATTCAAAAACTTTTTTTTTTGTTGTATATTATCTCCATGAAGTGAGTGATAACTAGTATTAGAGAGTGTTAAAATGTGTGAAAACCTCAGATTAGCTGAATGAAATATATTTTTATTTCATAGTTTACACTTAGTTTATATCACTTTTGATAAAGAATTAAAAACATGCACGTCACTCACCACATTTAAAAGGATGTTTAACCTTTTCATGCATGAATTATGAGAACCTTATTCAATTTTTTTTTTTTTTCCTGAGTGTTTTTATTCTTCTTTAGGCGTAAAAAAAAAAAAAAAAGGTGATTGAAATTTTTTATGAACCTATTTTTCATGTTACAAAAATGTCCACTCAGCTGGACACCATGCGTTTTAATGTATTTAGTTTTTTTTTTTTTTTTTTTTTTTTTTTAATTTAACCTTTATTTAACCAGGTAAGTTAGTTGAGAGCTGATTCTCATTTACTGAGAGAATGACTAGCAGCACAGGTTGCATGTACAATTGAAATGTATTTTTGAAGCAAAGAAATATGCGTTTACTGACATACTGTGTGAAAATTATGAAATAAAAACATTTTCAATGCTGCTAATCTGATGTTTTCTCGCATTTTAACGTATTGTAACACTCTTTATTACTTACTCAGATAATGTGCAACAAAAAACAACTTAAAAAGAACTGTTAATTACAGTCTAATAACAATTAGCAATTAAGTTTCATTCAAATATGTTACTGCAGATCAGGTTTATCAAGAACAGGAAAGTTACAGTAATGGGATGAACTGCTGTGTATGGGATGATGCAGAAGCATCCACTGTGTTGGCTGATATGGAACTAAAACAACAAACCCATGAATATACAAGAGAACAGCTGGAGAAGAGCTGTTCATTGTAGTGACCACTATGCATGAAAGGGTTAAAGCTAAGGTATTCAATAAATATAAAATATTAGGATAAAGTAAGCTAATTATCAGTATGAATCTCAGATTTGGCTTAGATTGTATTATTTGTTTTATTATATTATTGTTTAAAGCTGCGCCATCTTGTTGTCTTGTTTTGTTTCTGCAACTTTCCTTCGGGTCGGCGTAAATAAACTGTTGTATATATGTATGTATGTATGTACATGTATGTTGTATGTGTACTGTATGTATGTATATATCATGTTTTGTTAAATGGACGAATAAATGACTGCTACTACTACTACTATTACTACTACTACGTTCTGATGATGGTTTCTTTGCTTCAAAAATTTAAAGCATAGTGTCCAGATGAGTGGACATTTTTGGAACTCCATGAAAAATAGGGTCATAAAAAAATTTCAATCGCATTGTTTTTTTCAGGTTCTAATAATTCATGCTTGAAAGGGTTAACACTCTGGACCCAGGTCATCTCTGGAGTTGAGGTCTTGGATATACAAAAACAATAAAAAAAACCAATCTATCTTTACCCGCAAATGAATGAAAGACTAAAAATCCACTGATAGAACTATTTATAGACATTTAAACAGATTTTAGATTTTTAAAACTGTTTTTTTAGTAGGATGCACACAGCGCTGTTATATAACAGCACTTTTTATGTGTTGAGATTGAATATTTGATAACGGTATTTATTTTTTTTAATACTATATTTGAGTCAAGCAACAAAATTTGGTCAAGTGCACTGTTATTTTCTATCTATCTATCTATCTATCTATCTGTCTGTCTGTCTGTCAACAAAAAGTTAAGGATATTTTCAATTTTTGGACTATTTTTTTCAGTTGGGATTCTTGCACAGCGCTTTTTACCTTTTTTTGTGTGTGAATTGAATTGAAACACATTTTTTTTAATGACCGGACATAGTTTCATTTTTTGTTTTCTATCTATCTATCTATCTATCTATCTATCTATCTATCTATCTATCTATCTATCTATCTATCTATCTATCTATCTATCTATCTATCTATCTATCTATCTATCTATCTATCTATCTATCTATCCATCCATCCATCCATCCATCCATCCATCCATCCATCCATCCATCCATCCATCCATCCATCCATCCATCCATCCATCCATCCATCCATCCATCCATCCATCCATCCATCCATCCATCCATCCATCCATCCATCCGTGGGAAATATAGATAATTACAGAGTTTAAAATATAAAACTATAATTACATGGTTCACAGACACCGCCATTCATTTTTTTTTTTTGCTGTTGTATTTTTATATTCTGAATATTTGACAATTTTGAAAAGTGTTGTAATTTCGTAATTATCTAATTGTTCCTGAATGCCTCATGTATTGTAAGCTAAATATTGTTTATATACTTCATGAAAAGAGCCTATCTATCTATCTATCTATCTATCTATCTATCTATCTATCTATCTATCTATCTATCTATCTATCTATCTATCTATCTATCTATCTATCTATCTATCTATCTATCTATCACCAAGTGGAGAGAGAGCTACAGAAGGAAATCGTGCATATTCTTATTTTGCGTTTTTCACTCCTTATGCTGGTTTCTGCAGCTTTAAATCCTCAGTAGACAATATTCTCTTGGCATCGCTGTGCAAAAAAAAAAAATCCATATCAACCTTTCACATATTGTAATTCAAGTGGTCTGAGAGGAAACAAGACTTGTGCATCTCCTCCTAGAGATGGCGTCAGAAAATCTATGACAAAAGACTTTTGATCACTAACCTCACTTTTCTATAGCAGCATGAAACAGCATCATCCAGCTTTATATACAATCTGTGCTTAGGATCGTAAAGAGAGCACTGCAGGTGTGTATTTTCATTTTCTGCTTTCTGTAACTTTAACATCACATTTATGGATCGACAATGCTGGAAAAAAAGCTTTGTGTTTCCACAAACTCTTTGTTCCAGGAAAAAAGAAACCAAACAGATAAAGGGGTTGAATGATAAAACTAACAACTGTAACACTGTAACATGAGTTGTAAAACATTAAACCATGAAAACCCAAACATCCACCCACGACCAATGGCATTTACTGATGTAAAATGTTCAGTAACTCTTGATCCACTAATCCTATCAATTCATGTAAATAATTGGTGTAAAATGCAGTTGTCATCTTTTCATGCTCATCAGATATGACCCATTTGGACACTCAGAGGCTCCATAGTTACCGTGGAAACACTGTCACCTTCTACAACATTGATTCACCAGTAAAAGCCATGGAGTTGGATCAATGACAGTGGATGGACACACTTGGTTCATATGTTTAGTTATTACCCCCACCAGGAGGTATTGTGATCACTTTGCTTTGTGTGTTTGTTTTTTTGTTTGTTAGCAGCTTTACGGGAAAACTATTCCAACCATCTTTACCAAATTGTCCCCACAGATAGGCCTAGGCCCTGGGACCAAGCCATTAAATTTTGGGCCAAGTAGGCCAAAGTTCAAGGTCACAGCAAGGTCACAAAATCTCAAATTTTCCTATCTCTAATCTATGAGCAATTTTCGAAGATTCATAAAAAAATTCAAAACGACTCCAATTAGCCTCCAATTTGATCTACCCGTAGCTTATAAGAATATCTTACATCTGGCACAAAATTGTCCACATCCACTGTGGAATGTGGACTCTGTGGACATTTACATTTAACATTGAAAATCCCATTTACCACACATTTTTCATTATAACTCAACAAATATTGATTGGAATTTAATATAATTTGACATACACATGACTGGTACCAAGCTTCAACTTTGTACAAAATATTGTTCCGCTCCATTTCTCTTCCGTTACACTCTGTTGACTTTTATTATTTTTTATGCATCATTTTCATCAAAAATCATAAAAAACGCAATTCGTCAAATATCATCATGAAATTTGGTTTGCACATCCATAGTTTAAAAAGAAATAGTCGATCCACACATGCACACCGTTCAGGGTACTTGGCGGAGGTTTGCCTTCTCTGAACATATGTTGATGTTTTGCTGAAAAAGCTGCATTTTTTTCAGTTTTTTTCTGTTTCTGATATAATAACCCTCAACTTTAATCTGAGCTTTAATGTACATCTATGTGATCAGTAAATTACATATATGAAAATCCCCTATTTTCACTAAAAGAATGCCAAACACATTGGATAATATTGTAATAAATTGTGATAAATCACTCTAGACAGATTAAATATAGAGCAAAAAATCATTTGGGAATGACCACAAAAGTAACACTGGGTCTTTATGGGTTAAAATAAGTTGACTCGGATTGAAAAAAATAACACGCAGTTTCAACACAGATACTCTAATTCAGGGAACTTCACAAACCTGGTGTAGAATTTATAACAGCATTGATAAATGCCTCTTCAGATTTGCTGTGTGGCTAAGACCCCTATTTTAAAGTGGTGTCATATATCTTTTTTCCACACATAAACTCAATCTGACTGCAATCTGAGAGGGACTGGGCTTCAGTCGCCTGTTGATGGGATCAATACTTATGATGTGTGTTAGTGTACAGTGAATCTAACAATGTGCTGGATGGAGGGAGTGTGTCTGTTCGTGGCTGCAGGCAAGATATGATAGATTGGAGGCCAAACCGCAGGCCCTCTCGGCTCTCTGCTGGGTGCCTGAGGCGTCCACAGTTCAAAGTCCACAGATATTTGAGGAAGACACAACGTTGCATGACTGAGAAGCTATCTAATGTGTGTGAAAGAATCCACAGGGATACAGGGTTGGAACTGTGAGGACGAATGGAGGGATTGAGATAAGGATGCACTGTAAAAGAAAAATCTGTAATTTAACAGAAAGTTCACTGTTTGTTTTACAGATTTTTCCTGTATTTTTAAGATACAGGAAAATATCAATGAAATTCCAAAAACAGACTGTGATTTTGCACGTCAAATGGAAAATAACATGAAAAAACTGAAACTGTGAATAACCATAAAATGTCCATTTTTTAAAAGACTCTCAAACATAGAATTAAAAAATAAATACAGTTGTCAAATATTCAATCTCTATATGTAAAAAGTGCTGCTATATAACAGTGCTGTGTGCATACTAAAAAAAAAAAAAAAACTTATAAAAGTATGTAATCTGTTTAAGTCTATAAATAGTTCTCTCAGTGGATTTTTAGAGTCATTCATCTGTGGGTAAAGATAGATTGTTTTAAATTAATTTATCATTATTATATTACATTGTAAAAAAAAATCTGTAATTTAACAGAATTTTCACTGTTTATTTTACAGATTTTTCCTGTATTTTCAAGACACAGGAAAATATCAATGAAATGACAAAAATAGACTGTGATTTTACTTGTCAAATGTAAAATAACATGAAAAAACTGTAACTGAATAACCAAAAAATTTCCATTTTTTAAAAGATTTTTTTTTCTTTTTTTCACAGAAAAATACAGTTAAAATACATTTGCAAATGTATCATAATTTCATAAATATTTCTTTCCTATTTATGAGATTAAACTGTTAATTTAAAGTTTAATACTGTTAAAAAAAATTAATAAATAAAATGAGATAAAATTACAGACAATTAACCGTCAAAGAAGTATTTGTTCTGTAAGTTTAACAAGACTTGTTTGTTAATTGAGAAATATCTTGTGTAATTACAGGAGGTTTCACAACAAAAATGTTGAATAAATGTATTTTTGTGAATGTATAACATGTATAAGCACTGATAAACTGTCCAAATATAGTTTTTTATCAGTGGATTGTACAACTTAGTCTCATTGAAAATTATTTCTCTATATACATATATATATATATATAAATATTTATAGATAATTTGATTGTTTTAATACATGTAAATATTCTTTATTAACCATTAAAAAGTCCAAAAAAATATGCAAAATCTCATGTAAAGTTAGTACAAAAAAACCCTGTATTTTAATTATGGAAAATTACCATATTTTTATGAGATGGTTATTTTCTGCTATTTAACTGTATTTTTTCGGCACCCCAGCTGCCGGAATATTATCGTTTTTTTTACAAGTTTTTTTTTTACAGTGTAGAAAGTGAGATAAGAGTGGGGAGAAAGTTTGCGTGGTGCTTTGAGTGCAGAGTCAGAGGGCTCAGGGGCCAGAAGAAGAGGCTCAGCCTATATGCACCATCTTTTCATCTGGATTTATGAGTAGCACTGTATAACAAAAAAAATATATATATACACACACTGCTTTTAGACAACATGTACAGAGCGTGGACCCTGTGGGATTACAGTTTGCTGTACTGTGATTATATGGTGGAGAATTCCACTAAAGTGTCCCACTTCTGGGGTTAGGGATTAGGGATTTGTAAATGGGAAAATGTGAGTGAAGGCTGTTGGTCAGATGCGAAACAGTGGACTCTGTGTAAAGGGCCATGTACCTCAGTGCTTTGCTCTGGTGTTGATCCCCTCCTAAGGGGATTTAAAACGTGAACCTTACCATCCCATCTTGTCACTTTACGCACACCAACACACATGCACACGGAGTTAATGCAGGAGTTCTGCATCATGAATCCCAAGGCTTTAACCCCTTTCTTGATAAACATTCCCCCGACAGTAATCTCAGTTCCTCTAATCTGCAGGTTTTAGAAAAATGCAACCGGCTATCACCAATATGTTCCCACAATCCCTCCCTCTTTTTTTGCAACTAGACAGCTGTAATGTAAATGATAGTACTTTTATAGGCTTCTCTGCCACAGTGACGTTTGCCTTTCCTGCCTTTTGTATCATTATTAGTTCCGTCCTGTACACGGAAACCTCCACCGGGATGTTTATATCATGTCAGTATTTGTATCATGCATTGACTGAAAGCCACTAAGCTCATAATCTAACTCACAGAATCAAATCCTATTGTAGTCATGCTAGCAGACAAGTGAATATGGAGGGACAAGTGACCTTTAGATGTAGTGTTTTGATAGTCATGAGGCATCATGATCAATAGCGGACAAACAATGAGCACAGTGGCTGTCTTTGTTATTGACTGTGTAATGGAAAAGTCTGGGCAAAAAAAAGACTGCTCTTGACCTCATTTTGGCGCACTGCAGTACATTTTGATAGCTGTAGTTGAAATTGAAGGTTTATATTTAGATCCAGAATGTTGTGCAAATTCTTTTTTCAGGTGAGGGCACGTACCTCACCTCTGAAACATTTACAAGTCAGTGCTTGTATCAGCATGTTTCATTCTGTATATTGTTTGGGACAAGGAAACAGCATTCGGCATTTGTCACTGAGCTGCCACTAATGCATAACAAGCCATGCTAGCTAAAATTCCCCTCACTTCAAATCTTACGTTGGTATAAACCCGCTCTACACTTGTCACCTTCAAAACAGCAGCTCTAATCTGTTCGAATAGGATTGCTTAGACGTGTCTCTTTGACGTTACACACACACAAAAAAAAAAGTCTTTTGCTGAGCTGAGCAAAAGTGTGGACCACTCTTAGTGTGCAGACATTTGTTTTTTTCTTTCAACAAATTAAGCGAAATGACAAATTTTAAGATACAAAGATGTCGAACCATGAAGAAAAGATTCTGTTTATCCAATAATGGTGTAAGACTATGGAACAGACTGAGTGTGGAGCTGAAACAATGTCCGAACAATAAGCAGTTTAAAAACAAATACAAACAAATGATTTTTACAAAATACAGAGAGGAAGGGGCCTGAGGGGGAGTCCGGTGTTTTTCATAGTGGGGCTTTGACACATATGTGCTGACAATATCTAGTTTAAATACGGATATATGAATATATTATTACTATATAGGACAATATAGAATATTATATGTATTTATATTATGTATGCATATATGTTTTTGTTTGAGGGTTTTTGTTTGTTTTGTTTTTGTTCTTCTTAGTTTTTATTAATATCTGGTAGGAACAGTTGTAAATGGGTATATCATATTAGTGTATATAGGTAAAAGGATGTGTGATATTATTATTATTATTGTTATTATATTCATACAAAATAATAATTGCTATATAATGATCAGAAGGAATAGAAACTGGGGGTAGGAGTACATAAGTTTTTACTTCTTCCTACTCCTTTTCGAGCATGTATAATTTCATTTCATTATTATTATTATTATTATGATTATTATGATTATTATTATTATTATTATTATTATTATTATTATTATTTACTAGTATTTACTAGAATTTATTTGTTTGATTGTTTGTTTGTTTGTTTTGTTGTTTGTTTGCTTATCAGTCATTTATGTACCAATACTTATATTTTGTTGGTGGATTTTTGTTTTAATTTCACCGTCTGTATGTTCGAAATAAATATTTCATTCATTCATTCGTTCATTCATTCATTCAACAATATATTAATTAACACATTTTTTATATATACACACATACACTTGTAAATAAACACACAACTGTGGTAAGCATGTAGGCCTTACTAACAGAGGCACCTGCAACTCTTTCTTGCTAAATTTTTCATTCACAAATGTAAGTTCTGTAACACAAAACCAAATATTATTTATTTTTTGAAAGATGTTGAACTTTATTTAAAGCTGTTAGATAAATCTTGAAACAAAAAGGCTATAAAAAACTAAGTATTTGCTCTGATTTGGACATTGTATTATAGTGTATTCCCCCTGGCAAACTTATGTTTAGTTCTTGTTGTATACATTGTTTGTATACTCTACTTCATTCAATAAAGATTTAATTAAGAAAAAAATAAACTTTTGTGGGTTCATCACATGATACCATCACATATTTGAGGTCAGAGCAGTGCCTTGCATTGTGGGCTGCTCACAAAAATGACATGCTGACTTCTGTTGTCTTTTGTAGTTTTACCCAAAAATCGAAATTGAAATCGAAAATCAAGTTTTTAGAGGAAAAAAATCAGGATTTTTTTTTTTTTTGCCAAAATTGTGCAGCCCTAATTTAAATCCATTCAACTTAAACTTTTTCGTACTTTCAACTACGTCTACAAATTAGTAGAATATATTTAACATTTTATAGTAATGTCATAAAACTTAAATCATTTAAGTACACTGTAATTAAAGCATTTTAGTAAATACAACTTCCAGGCTTACAGTGTACTGAATGCCAGTCTTCTAATGAGATATCTGTACCTAGATCTAGATGTACCTCACCTCTGAAATATTTACAAGTCAATGCTTGTATCAGCATGTTTCTTTCTGTATATTGTTTGGGACAAGGAAACAGCATTGGGCATTTGTCACCGAGCTGCCACTAATGCATAACAAGCCATGCTAGCTAAAAATCCCCTCACTTCAAATCTTACGTTGGTATAAACCCGCTCTACACTTGTCACCTTCAAAACAGCAGCTCTAATCTGTTTGAATAGGATTGCTCGACGTGTCTCTTTGACGTTACACCAAAAAAAAAAAGTCTTTTGCTGAGCTGAGCAAAAGTGTGCACCACTCTTAGTGTGCAGACATTTGTTATTCTTTTTTCGTAATATAATTTAGTTGAAAAGAGAAGGTGCACTAGCGATCAATAGCAAGTCAGCCAATGATGGATGGCGGCGCGATTACTAATTTCACTGCAAGACAAATAACTCTGTGCCCGGCCCTCAGAGCTGAGAAATAGAGGGAGAAAATGGCAGACCAAGCTACACGGGGAGCCTCAGCTCCCCAATCCACTTCCTTATTCACATGACCATTCATCTCCATTGCTTCTGCACTCCCAGCTTTCACTCTCATTCTCTCTAGGATCATAATGATTGCTGGGGTAATCACATGTGGGAACCTCTACGTCAACCCTTGCTGCAATGGCTTTACAACTTACACAGCTCTAACTTTAATAGCTACAGGAAATCAGGTCAGCTCAATAGTATTCGATCTTTACAGCGCTATGTGTTATTGATACACAATAATAGGAACGCTTAACAATGAGGTACCTCCTTTGTGCTGTGACCCAAGACATGAAATTGGAAACCAATAATCCATGTCAGGTTATTGCACTGCTTATAATTTTAAATGTTAATATTTAACGATTCAATAAAAAAAAAAAAATCACCTTTTTATCGAAGCGTGACATTATGAATAAAAACAAAAGATGATCTTCATTGGTCTTCAAATCAGATCGATACATGCAGGAGAGGAAGGGTGGGGGACAGGATAGGTCAGACAGAAAGAGACGATGGGACGTGTCCAACTTTCTGGGTCTCTCAACGCTCAGATGAACTCATTAGAAGTTAATTAATCACAGGCATCGATCCATTGTCACTCTTCCCTGCACAAGGCTCCACTAGATTTCAGGGCTCGGGTTCTGCTCAGCCGCTTGAAATGCTGAGTTGTATTGTCTCTCTCTGCCTTCATTACTGGGCTGTGGTATTTGTCCTGGCGCCGCGCTGTATGTCAGTGTAGCATGAGATGGCAGATCCATGCCCAGAATGCAGGACGACCAATAGGAATGAAGCCTGGGTAGGATGAAACCTTAATTGAGTGTTAATGCAGTATAGATTTCAATGCTGTATCATAGGATTTCTCACTAAACAATCCATACATCGCCCTTTGGGAAGTAACAGCATTTGTGAAAACAGAATGACCATAGTGTCTATCCGCTTGTCTTCATGTTAATCTGAGTGAGAAACAGATGACGATGCTTAGCAGGTATAAAACGATCTCATTCACTCGAGGGAGTAGGTTTGATTTTGACATTGGCGGGGACACAAAAGTGCTCCAAGGCAGCACTCCAGAAAGTTGATATTTTTTTGCATTTGCGATCATCATTTGCGATGTTTGCTGATCAAACAAGCAAACAATTATAGTCAGGGAAAAAAAATCAGTAATTGACATGTTTATAATGCATAGCTGAATATCTAAGGACAATACAGTTATGTACAGGGTGGGGAAGATAAAATTTACAATATTTTGAGGCAGGGATTGAAAGACAGTGTATGACCAATTAGTTTATTGAAAGTCATGAGAATTTATTTGCCACAAGAAAATTTACATAATAGAAAATGTTTTAATTCTCTGTGTCCTCCTTCTTTCTCAATAACTGCCTTCACACGCTTCCTGAAACTTGCGTAAGTGTTCCTCAAATATTCAGGTGACAACTTCTCCCATTCTTCTTTAATAGTATCTTCCAGACTTTCTCGTAATAGTTTTGCTCATAGTCATTCTCTTCTTTACATTATAAACAGTCTTTATGGACACTCCAACTATTTTTGAAATCTCCTTTGGTGTGACGAGTGCATTCAGCAAATCACACACTCTTTGATGTTTGCTTTCCTGATTACTCATATGGGCAAAAGTTTCTGAAAAGGTATGGATAATAGTGTTAGGTATGATTATGACATCAATATATGTTTGGTTTCAAAACAATTGACGTAGTGCCTGCTGAGAAAAAACAACTAAATGTTCATTGTAAATTTTGCTTCCCCACCCTGTACATGTACTGTTGTCTATTAACAGAGAATACTGACAAATTAATGGTCTTTACAAATATGGCTAATACTTCATGTCATCTACTGGGGAGAATGTAATCAGTTTTGGAAGACAGTATTTGGAAGACACCTTTCTGAGGCAGCTTCTGCCCAAGAGTTTGTCTTCTCTCCAGACATGACCAACTTTAGCAAAATGTTACAATCCTCAGTGAACACTAGGCTTGTAACGGTACACAAAATTTTCGGTTTGGTACGTTTTCGGTTTTCAAAGCCACGGTTGGTTTGTTTTTTGGGTTTGGTACAGGAAGAAAGAAAACCCCTCAAAATGTCTATTAATGCATTTATGAATGTTTTAAACATTTTTCCCCCGATTTTTAGAGACAATAGAATATAGAAAAACAGGAATAATATAATTCTGCTGCTATAAATCAAATAGAAAATAAAATAAATTATTAATATTACTAAATGTATTTTAAACATTAGTATTGCACTTTTCCCTGACAGGTAGTTTTGAACAAACAAGAAAAATCTAATCACAGTTCTGTCAGTTCACATTCTGCATAAAAATAACAAAAAAATCCACATGAAGTGTAACATTAACAAGAGGGTAAACTGGTATTCTGTTGAAACAAACTGAAGAGAAACTTTGACAACACAATGAACCAAATTATTTATTTTAGGACAGAGAACAAACTGTGTTGTGTGCCTGTGTGCACGGGGGATTTTTTTTTTTGTTTTTTTTTTTTGTCAGAACCAGGGGGTAGGGGGGGCGCGCAGTTATATACCTGGGGGTGTGGTCCATAACTAACGTAAGGAACGCTGTCGTGAAACGAAAGTGAAACTTTACATACTTTCAGCGTTGCTCTATTATACAGCGTGTGTGATAGACAGACAGACAGAGCTAGTGTAAGTGTTTTAGAACTACCGTAGTTCCTAGGGGCCAAACAACGTTCATCTTATCACCGTCTCTTTCCTCGTTGTTGTCTTTCACCAGGACTTGAATTGATCCAAACTGGACTGTACTGATGGTAGAGGGTCTTCAGTCTCTTCCTTCCAGGTTCACATCATATTTGTTGTTTTTTTTAACCTTATATCAGCTGCTATTTCATATTTCGGGTCAATGTGTGCGTCCTTCCATATGTCCGTGTGAAACTTGTGCGGATTTAAAGTTCCGCATCGAACGACGTCTTTCGTTCCTTTTTCTTTTTCTCATCATACTGTGCTGTTTCAGTACAGCTGTGTACCGAACCGAACAGGTGTGTACCGAAACGGTTCGGTACGTGTACAGTTACAGGCCTAGTGAACACTGGTGCCCGGGTTCTTGAGCCTAAAGGCCTGTGCTGCAGGTTCCCACATCTCTATGGCCCATAAAGTTTCAGCAATACCAGCCTGGTGGAAGCTTTCAGAAAGTCCACTGCAGCCAGAGAAAACATCCAGAGTGCGATATTTGGGTACTTTAGATGGTTGTGGCTCATTCTGGTTCTCACATGGAACCCTTCTCCACTTCGGCCTTCAAAGTTCTCGTTTGAATATTTGCTACTACCACCAAGATCTGCACCCGCGGCAGCTCCACCTGAAAACCTTTGAGCTTCATCAGTGATCTCCGCCTGGGAAAGGCCACCCCCATGTTTATTCTTGTTTTCGGTCTTTGCCTGTCCTCGTGACAAAACCAAGAGCAGAGAACAAAGGAGCCTGGTGCTCTGTCTTCTCCCAGTGGCCATAGCCTCCCCGGCCTTCTGCTTCTCAAGCCCTATGAACGTAAAGGCTCTAATAGCCTTAAAACAGAAAGGCCGTTCTACCTCAGTTTTGTGAAGCAGATAGTTTATTTTTGACATTTGTGACTCAGGAATGTTTGAGCCATTCTTAGAAAATAAAGAACTAAAACAGAACCAGCACTTTCTGGGATGTAGTGGATGCTTACTTGTATGTTTGCTTTTCATAGGATGTAATTAGATATTTTTCATGTAGTAGTAGTCTAGTTAGAACAGAGTGTGGGAGAAAAATCATCTTTTTTCATTGAAACACTTTTTTTTTTCCAGTTCCTGCATATTTTTACAACTTCTTTTGCAAATTCCCGCAATTTCACCGCATTCAATCACATAAAAACCCTGCATGTTCTTTTACATCAGAATGGATTTTTGCCCGCATAATCAAAGATTTTTTGCCTGCATTTTTCTGGAGGGACTGGTTAATGTAAATGGATGTGACAACAGCTCCCAAAAGTGTTGCCAAAAGATCTCCGCCCCGTTGACTGGCTGCAGTTTAGATCCTAAATCCAATCTCCTCTATGTTAATCAGATGAAGTTACAGTCCATCATCCATCTATTTAATTGAAGGGCTATATTAGGTTAAGGTTAACTTCATATTTGTCCCCTTAGGGAAATTCAGCCTCTGCGTTTGTCCCATCCTAATGCACACAAAGTACCTAGCATTAGCATTAGCATTAGCACACACACCAGGAGCAGTAAGCAGCCATTCGGGGCACTGACAGGAGAATTAACCAATATTTAGTTTTACGTTTTTTTTAATTTATTTATTTTTTTAGTTTTTAGTTTATTTTGAATAGGCAACAAAATAAAGTAATCTTACTTAGGCTTTAGAAATAAAACAGATAGTAAGAAATCATAGGGAAAAAACAACCCAAAAAACTTATACATATACATGAAAGCAAAGTATGACTTCATTTGCATCTTCAAAAAGGAGTGGGAGGAAGTATAACTTATGTAATCCCACCCCTTCTCCACACAACAGTCTATCCTTTAGCTTCCGATGGGCATAATATATAAAAACTCAAGTCCCTTAGATCTCTTATGATTAATTAACCTCACTTGTCATCCTCACACACCCATATTGACACACCAGAAAAGTAAATAAATAACATACATATATACATAAATCCTTAAATATGTACCTGTTTTTAATGGCAGGGGAAATCAGAGAACCTGGAGGGAACCTGTGTGGTGCAAAGAAAACAGGTCCCACAGTGATGGAAAATAATTTGTGGGTATTCTTAATTGGTATTGGTTGTAATTTTGATGACTCATCTTGCAATCAAGGGTGCATTTTCATTTTGTAAGCAATGGTACTGGTGTGTCCCCTACAGACAACCTATTGATTGATTGATTGATGTATTTATTTCGAATATGAGTGTCAAAACAGAAGAAAATAAAAAAACAAAGCGCTTAAACTTAAGACACATAATACATATTTGAAAAGGAGTGAGAAGAACTTAGAAACTCCCACCCCTTCTCCTTATATAATTAATAACAATAACAACCTTCCTAGTCTAAGCATATCTATACTATATACTATAGTATGACTGATACTTATTATTAAATAAATTGGTTGGTTATTTGGTATGAGGAGTTACTCATGGGGGGGAAGTATCATTTTTTAACATCTGAAATTCACAGGTACAATTAACAAATCTGAAATTGAACTTCCTGTATGGATGAGGGCAGAGCAGCCTCCACAGAATACTGTTTTTGCAGAAAACACCTAAATAAGCAAAATCAAATTTCACACTACTACTGTAGCTGATCCATAGGGACATTTAAAACCCACTTATGCATCTTCCATAAAGATCCTTATATCCACTAGTGTGTTTTTTTATGTTCTAATCCAGTCAAGAGCATAAATGGACACTTATGCACATCTGAGTTCTGACATTAGTGGGAAGTTACACAGTACAACCTTTCCCTCAATTCAGTAGTTAGGGATATTTACATAAGCAATATTTTTTAAAATGTTTTTTTTTTTAAATGTATTATTCAAAACTACAAAAACACTCGGAGAGCACAGACCTCTGCCAAGGCAGATCAGCCCCCCTTCCAACAAGACCAAATGTAATCATTTGTTCCTTGTGCCAGTATCAACATTTCCTGAAAGTTTCATCAAAATCTGTCCATAACTTTCTGAGTTATCTTGCTAACAGACAGACAGACAAACCCCAATGAAAATATAACCTCCGCCGTTACACTTGGTGGAGGTAAAAATGAATAAACAGTGATGAAAGTGTTCCGGTTTAGCCGGAAATCCGGTTTTATCCAAAAACTGAGCACATGTTCTGGTAAATTAAATGTTTTCGGATCATTGGGGCGGCCATGGCTCAGTTGGTAGAGCGGGTCATCCAATAACCGAAGGGTTGGCGGTTCAAATCCCGCTCTGTCCTAGTCAGTCCGTTGTGTCCTTGGGCAAGACACTTCACCCTCCTTGCCTCCAGTGCCACCCACACTGGTGTATGAATGTTCGGTGGTGGTCGGAGGGGCCGTAGGCGCAAAATGGCAGCCACGCTTCTGTCAGTCTGCCCCAGGGCAGCTGTGGCTACAGATGTAGTTTACCACCACCAGAATGTGAGCGCGAATGAATAATGGGTCAATAATGTAAAGCGCTTTGGGTGTCTAGAAAGGCGCTATATAAATCCAATCCATTATTATTATTATCATTTCCGTCTGGTTTCAGACGGAAAATTAAACATAAATGACTCCAAAAAGTGTAAATTATGATTATTTGGGTCTGTCTCATGGGCGCGGCCATGTTGCTTTCTTCTCCATTCTAATGACTAATGAGATGCTTGTTTACAACGCGGAACTTGTATCGACGGCTCTGATTGGTCCGTTGGTGACACGTGGTCCGTTTCGCGTCTCTGGAGACAAGATGGCGCATTCGCTTTGAGTATTTTACCGCCAATGTATTTCATCTAAATACTCTATGAAATCATGTCAGAATTCATCGTCCTTCAGCGTGGGGATGAACTGAAGTGTGAGGCAAGGTTATAATAGCTTTGGATTTTTCATTATAGTTTAGTTTTATTTAGTTTTGACTTTTGTTCTCTAATTCAGTTACTTTTAATTAGTTTTTAGAGCAGGTTTGCTAGTTTTTTTTAGTTTTCATTTTTTTCTAAATGCTTAGTTTTAGTTTAGTTTTAGTATTAATTTTAGTTTTGTCGTATCTTTTCTCTTCTTCTCCATCATATTCAAATAAATCCCAGACAGGACTCTGCTGCTTTCTCCCAACTTTAGTCTCCATGTTTCCAGGTAGAGTGGGGACCAGAAGATGACTAAACGACAAGTGACGACAAGTGACAGACAGTGAAGTGCCGTATGGTGCTACTAGCTAAAATTGCTAGAGCGAAATAAATCGCTTTCGTATCAATCCGACATTTACAAAGACGAAAACGAAGGGAATTTTATCCATAATTTTTATATGTTTTAGTTAGTTTTGTAAGAACACAATACAGTTTCAGTTAGTTATTGCTTTTTCTTTTAATTATAGTTTTTTTTAATTTCAGTTAACAAAAATGTTTTTTGAATTCTTGTTTTCGTCATTTCGTTAGTTTTCGTTAACGACAATAACATTGGTGTGAGGCACGAATCAAAAATAAGTTCAAGTGGGTCCTGGCTCGAGGAAACTGATAGAAATGGCGATTTTCTGTCGCAGTACGTCCGGAAGACAAGTAAACCAGGTTTGTTGCTCATTGGTAACAAACCAGGTTTTTGCTCCCAAAGTGCACCAGAATGCACCTAAGAGCATGCAGAATGAAATGCTCGGAAAAGTTCAGCTTTTTTTTTTTTTCTTTCCTCACTTTCATCACTGATAAATAAGGTGAATAAATACACATTACCATTGCAGAAAGTCTTAAGTTACTTCCTGCAGTGCTTTGAGCTACTACTAACTGTGCACAAGGAGCTATACACCAGTTTACAGTAAGCAATGCAGACCTGGACCAGATGGTCTAACCCTGAACCCCCACACATGCAGGTGCTCCACACCTTTTTATATAAGTAACAAATGTCACAAACATCCATCAGCTCAGCTCTCCCACACTGACATATACTTACACCACTTCTGAATGCACTATTGGCACCTTAAAAGCAATCGGAGTGCTTTTAGACACAACAGGTGTCAAATGGATAAGATGTGTGTAGAGAAACCCGGTGATTTTGATTTGGAAATATTACACATCCTATGGGGCAATTTATTTTTTACTCTTATTTGACTTTTTTTTTCTGCGTCCATCAGTTGCACTGCCTTCCCTCTACACATTGCATAAGTAAAGGAATCCATTTTTGTTTCATCTTTTTATATCCACTATAGATTGCACCAAACATGGCAGTATTTATTTATTTATTTATTTATTTTAACCTTTATTTAATCAGGACAAAAGCTCGTTTAGATTAAAAATCGCTTTTTCAAGAGTGTTCTGCCAATAGGGCTGGGAATCTCAGGATACCTCATGATTTGACACATGACTCACAATCAGGGGTCTCAAACTTATTTTCTTTCAGGGGCCACATTCAGCCCGATTTGATCTCAAGTGGGCCGGACCAGTGAAATAATAGCAAAAAAAAACCCAAAAACATTAAATTATGAAAATACTTACTTTTATAAACTATCCAAACAAAAAAGATGTGAATAACCTGAAAAAACTGAAATTTCTTAAGAAAATAAGTGCAATTTTAACAATATTCTGCCTCAACTTATCATTTCTACATGTGCATTACACTGGTCAGCAACAAATTTATTGTTGAAGTTTTTTGAGCTGATTTAGGATCATTTTGGTGTGCTGAATCCAAAAATCACATTAATTTTGCTCAATCAGGTCAACTTTCTGAACTATGCTACATATTGGCTTTTTAACATTTTTGCTTACATTTACGGGCATTTTCACATCATATGATACAAAATTCTTTCATATTTCTTGCAATAAACGAGTTCTGAAGATTTTACTTTTGCCAATTTATGATTAATGTTTTTTTTAATATTACAGGTGAATGAAATGGCTTCGACTAGAAGATCTTGCAAAAATAAGCCTGATGTATTCTGCTACATCTGCGGTGAATACACCATTGTACCTAACAGGAATCCTGTTAGAAAAAAAAAAAAATTTTCTCTTAAAACCTATTTTGGGTGAGAACTATATAAAAAAAATCAACTGATAAAGTCACAAAAATGTAATCAATTTTGAGAGAAGATCAAATTTTTCAAAATCAAATTAACCAAAAAACCTGACCTGATTGAGAAAAAACAGATGTCATTTTTGGATTTAGCGGTGCAAAATGGTCCTAATTCAGTTGAAAAAACCTAGACAACTTGCACAAAACATTTTTTTTGTAACCCAGTGTTATGGATCAGATCTACTAAAACACAAAAACACAAGTAAATAATTGGTGTAAAATACAGTTTGTCATCTTTTCATGGTCATCAGATATGACCCATTTGGATGTTCAGAGGCTCCGTAGTTACCATGGAAACACCAACATCTTCTACAACATTGATTCACCAGAAAAACCCACGGAGTTGGATCAATGACAGTGGATAGAGATGTTCAGTTAGTGATATCTTTGCTGAAGAAGTCCCTTTTTCTTCATTTTTGTCAGTTTTTGATATAACACACTTTTGAATTTTCATGAGCATCTAAATCAGGGGTGTCAAACTCATTTTCTTTCAGGTGCCACATTCAACCCAATTTAATCTCCAGTGGGACAGACCAGTGAAATAATAGCATAATAACCTATAAATAATGACAATTCCAAATTTTTGTCTTTGTTTTAGAGCAAAAAACCCCCCACAAAATTATGAAAATACTTACTTTTATAAACTATCCAAACAAAAAAGATGTGAATAACCTGAAAAAAATGAAATTCCTTAAGAATAATAAGTGCAATTTTAACAATATTCTGCCTCAATTTATCATTTCTACATGTGCATTATGGATCGGATCTACAAAAACACCAAACACTTAGTAACAGGCAGAAAATAGTTAAAATTGTGCTTAATTTTCTTCAGGCATTTCAGGGTGTTGATATTTTTTCAGGTTATTCACATTTTGTTGTTAAAGGATAGTTCGTAAATGTAAATATTTTCATAATTTAATGCTATTTTTTGCACTAGAACAGACAAAAATTTGAAGTTTATCAGCATAATGTAATATTTTTTTCACATCAAACCGAGAAAAAAATATGGATTCATTATTTTTTGTAGGTTTTTATGTTATTATTTTACTTGACGTCATATTTGTCTGTATGTGGAACCTGAAGTAAAATGAGTTCGATAGCCTTGACTCTGGAATTCAAATTCATCCCACGGGCCGGATTGGAACCTTTGGCGGGCTGCATTTGGCCCCCGGGTCGCATGTTTGGGACCCCTGCTCACAATAAGGATAATATCCCGATATGGCGATACTGCGATTAATAACCTGAAATATATCTGTGTGTAAACATTTCTCAGAGTACGCTATAATTGTTTGTCAGCAGCAGCGGTTGTAGTCCATACTGAAAATATGTCCAAACTTCGAGCTGATTACCTAAAATGTTCAGTTGTTGGTTGAACGGGACAGAGTAGCACAGCCAACAACCTGGAGGGGGCGGGGCATGAAGTGGCTCATTTGCATTTAAAGGGCCAGCGCTCAAAATGACCTTTCCGGTGTCATTACTCAGAAATAGGGTTGAAGATGGACCTGTGGAGTTGAATTAATGAAGAATTCAGACCCAAGCATACACAGGAAATTTGCCTGAGTAAAATTCACTCAAATTGATGAAAATTTTACTCTACTCAGACAACATTTGGTCCCTCCCTAAAAAGAATAAAAGTTACTCTTTGGGTAGAGCTCTCCAAACTCAATTTAGAGCCAAATTTTCTCATTATAGAGCAAAATTTACTCTTTTTGAGGAAAATACTTTTGACTCTGGAAAAAAAATGTTCAGTAATTTTTCCTGTGTAGCATTTACAGTTTATGTAGACCACAGGGAAATGTTTTGAAATGCATAATTTCATTAAAAAAAAAAAAAAAAAAGCAAAATATCACTCCTTTAACCCTGTAAAGCCTGAACCATTAAATCATTAACAAAAAAATTCCAGTTCTTTGAAACTGGAGCCTTTATTGGTCCTTTTGAACAACCTTTGAACAATCCTTTTTAAACATCAATTTCCATGTGTGAGTTAAAATTTTGTATCATATTTGATACATCGGGTCTCAATGCTCGAATACTATTATTTTTGAACAAACAAAAACATAATATAACACAAACATGTCTAACAAATTTGTAGTTCCTTTTCAAAATTGGCAAAGTTCCGCCTCCTTAATTAACAACAATCTTACTGTGTCACTATACAGGCCTCTGATGAACAAATTCCTCCCCCCCGGTGGATTATCTGTGTATTGCATGTATCTAATTGTATACATTAGGTTTTTCAAGAAATAAAATATCACACTGATCATGTAGAGCACAAGTGTCAAACATGCGGTCCATGGGCCAAAACCGGCCCTCCAAAGGTTCCAATCCGGCCCACGGCATGATTTTATGGAGTGCAAAAATTACACTGAAGATATTAACAGTTAAAGGTGTTGAACTGGTTTTAGCCCAGTATGATCTAAAGTAAAATAATAGTCTAATAACCATTACAATAAAATGTGTCCAACCTGAAAATTAAGTACAATTTGAACAATATTCTGTCTGTTACTAAGTGTTTTGTGGATTTGTAGATCCGATTTGTAAGTTATGTTAATAAGTTGTCACATAATATTGTAGACATTCTTATTTTAATTACACATTCCAAACTTCACAATTTCAACAATATTACGTTTGTGTAACATTGTGTGTAATGCACATGTACAAGTGTTAAGTTGAGGCATAATATTGTTCAAATTTAGCTTATTTTTCTTAAGAAACTACTTTTTTTTTCTGGTTATTCACATCTTTTTGGTGAAAAGATAGTTTGTAAATGTAAATATTTTCATAATTTAATGTTTTTGATTGCACTAAAATTAAGAAAAAAACTGGGAGTTGTCATTATTTATAGGTTTTTATGCTATCTTTTTAATGATTTGGCCCGCTTGAGATTGAATTGGACTGAATGTGGCCCCTGAACTAAAATAAGTCCGACACCCCTGATGTAGAGGGCTTCAAAACTCATGTATCAAATATGATACGTATGGTGTTAAAGGGTTAAGAAAGGTTAAATAGAGAGCAAAATTCATTTGGTGTCACAAAACTAGCACTGGGACTGTATGGGTTAAGAACGTATCATAAAACAAACTTTCTGTTGCAACTTTCTCAAGAATAAATCTAAGAACAGATTTCAGACCCATTGTTTTAGGTCTATGATAAATCAAGACATCTCTGCAACCCTTACATTGTTTTTGCTCTCATAACCAACTACAATCCCCTTTTATAAAATAAGAGCGGTGGAAAAAGCCATGGGAGGATAACTGGATACAGGTATAGCTTGTTTTTGTGAGTCCGTTTGATGAATTTATGGAGTGTAGCTCTCCCAACTGCTTTTTTTTTTCTCTATTGAACAGTAGATTCCAAAAAAAAAAGTCTATTTGTTTTTGTTTGTCTCTGTCAGATCGCTATCAGATCAGCAAAAACATTTTCATCCACCATTTTGACACAAAAGCCAAATTTGAAACCGAACTGGAAAAGGATGGAAGGTAATTCTGCAGGAATAAACTCAGCAATTCACTTCAAAGTATGAGGAAGGTAGCAGCTCCAGATGGGATTTAAATTACAGGAGGCCTGTGAGTTTGCTGAAATACGCTGTGGCAACTGTGGCTGTAATGATACTGCGGAGGGGGTGAAAAATTACTCACATACAGGCTCTGGACTGGATTAATATTACTGACCAGGGCAGATAATATTAAAATTAAAATCACCCTCCTCCCCTGGGGAAATAAATCCTGTCCGAATGGGCCTTTAGACAACAAAAGAAGTGAAAAGCGTGTTGCTCTTTTTCAACCTGACCTTTTCTACAGAATACAACACTCATATTTTCTCAAATTTGGCAGCTGACCTGCCCAGCTTAACCACATATTTTACATACACCTCTATCTATTTAGGCAAGTCTTCAGCCTATTAAGACCCAGTGCTACTACTGTGGCAGTTCCCAAATGATTTTTTTTTCTCTATTTAACCTTTCTTTAGAGATTTATCACCATTTATTATAATATAACCTCTGTATTTTACATTTTTTCATTGTAAATCATGTATTCTCCTATACTTAATTTAGATCAGGGGTCTCAAACATGTGGCCTGCGGGCCAAATGCGGCCTGCCAAAGGTTCCAATCCGGCCCGTGGGATGGATTTGCAAAGTGCAAAAATTCCACAGTCAAGGCTTTGGACTTTTTTTAGTTCAGGTTCCACAAACAGACCAATATGATCTCCAACAGGGGTGTCAAAGTCATTTTCCTTCAGGGGCCACATTCAGCCCCATTTGATCTGAAGAGGGCCAAACTAGTAAAATAATAACATAATAACAACAACTCCAAATTTTTGTCTTTGTTTTAGTGTAAAGAAAAAAAAACAACATTAAATTATGAAAATACTTTTATAAACTATCCAAACAAAAAAGATGTGGATAACCTGGAAAAACTGAAATTTCTTCAGAAAAATAAGTGCAAATTTAACAGTATTCTGCCTCAACTTATCATTTCTACATGTGCATTATGGATCGGATCTACAAAGACACTAAATACTTAGTAAAAGGCAGAAAATAGTTACAATTGTGCTTAATTTTCTTTAGACATTTCAGGTTGTTCATATTTGTTCAGGTTATCATCCGTTCTCATGTTTTATTGTTTCAGGATAGTTTGTAAATGTGAATATTTTCAGAATTTAATGTTATTTTTTTGCACTAAAATAGACAAAAATTTGAAGTTTATCGGCATAATGTAATTTTTTTTTCATATCAAGCTGAGAAAAAAATATGGAGTCATTCATTTTTGTAGGTTTTTATGTTATTATTTTACTTGACATCATATTGGTCTTTATGTGGAACCTGAACTAATTTAATGTTAGTTTATTGCACTAAAACAAAAAAAAAAAAAAATTGAAGTTGTTGATTTTTTGCTAAATTTAAGATTTTTTTTGGCTTCATTCAAGATTTTTTTTTTTGCTTAATTCAAGATTTTTTTACTTAAATGAAGATTTTTTTTTTTTTTTTTTTTTTTTTGCTTAATTCAACATTTTTTGCTTAATTCAAGCAAAAAAAATTTTTTTTTGCTTAATTCAGTTCAAGACTGTGGAATTTTTGACTTTGCAAAAACATCCCCAGGGCCAGATTGGAACCTTTGGCAGGCCGGATTTGGCCCCAGGGCCGCATGTTTGAGACCCCTGATCTACAATAAAATAATAACATAATAACCTTACAAAAAAGAATGACTCCATATTTTCTTCTTGATTTGATGTGAAAAAAAATATTATGCCTATAAATAATGACAACTTCAAATTTTTGTCTTCGTTTTAGAGCAAAAAATAACATTAAATTATGAAAATATTCACATTTACAAACTATCCTGTAACAATAACATGTGAATAACCTGCACAAATATGAACAACCTGAAATGTCTAAAGCAGTGGTTCTTAACCTGGGTTCGATCGAACCCTAGGGGTTCGGTGAGTCAGTCTCAGGGGTTCGGCGGAGGTCACACTCGACTCATTCTTCGGGTGTGTGTGTCAGGCTAGGTCCAATATACACGGTGTATTGTTGTTGCTTATAGCACTACAACACATCCGGAAGTGTTTATAATTTCTTCCACTCATCTGACGATGAATTATTTGAGTATTTTCCACATCGTTATGACTTTTGCTACTTCCTGTTAACCACGGAGGCAGCCATGTGTTGCGTTTGTTTACATTTTTTGGTCACCGCACTGGTCAGTTACAATCATGTGACGACTGACGCACCGTCGCGGATGGAGAAATCATATTACGCTAAAGCCGAGCTAGCGCCGTAATAAAACAACGATCACAAAAATACTGAAGGAGTACAACGAGAACTTTTTTTTTGATACACTACATGCAATTATCTTTTTTTTTATGTCAAAATTGCGTGGTTTGGAAAGTTCGGAGTGAGATGAAACGAAAACCGGGTTGACCTGACGGCCTACATATGATTTGTGATGTCACGCCCCGCTTGGCTAAAGAAGGGTTCGGTGAATGTGCATATGAAACTGGTGGGGTTCAGTACCTCCAGCAAGGTTTAGAACCACTGGTCTAAAGAAAATTCAGCACAATTTTAACAATTTTCTGCCTGTTACTCAGTATTTAGTGTCTTTGCAGATCTGATCCATAGTGCGCATGTAAAAATGATAAGTTGAAGCATAATATTGTTAAAATTGCACTTATTTTTCTTAAGAAATTTCAGTTTTTTTAGGTTATTCACATCTTTTTTGTTTGAATAGTTTATAAAAGTAAGTATTTTCATAATTTCGTGGGGTTTTTTTGCACTAAAACAAAGGCAAAAATTTGGAATTGTCATTATTTATAGGTTATTATGCTATTATTTCACTGGAGATCAAACTGGGCTGAATGTGGCCCCTGAACGAAAATGAGTTTGACACCCCTGATTTAGATGCACATGAAAATTCAAATGTGTATTATATTAAAAACTGAGAAAAATGAAGAAAAAGTGACTTTTTCAGCAAAGATATCATTAACTGAACATCTCCATCCACTGTCATTGATCCAACTCCGTGGGTTTTACTGGTGAATCAATGTTGTAGAAGATGACGGTGTTTCCATGGTAACTACGGAGCCTCTGAACGTCCAAATGGGTCATATCTGATAACCGTGAAAAGATGACAAACTGTATTTCACACCAGTTATTTACTTGTGTTCATAGGATGAGTGGATCAGCAGGTATTAAACAGTTCAGATCAGTCGATGGTTTCGGTCGCTGGTTGCTTTATGGGTCTTTACGGGTTAATGTTTCAGTTAATGTGCCTATTTAACATTTTTCATATTCACTTTGAAATGTAAATGTGAAGTGTAAGCTCCAAAACAGTCAAATCCAGTAAGAGGCTATCAGATTTTGGGAGTGTAAACTGAAAAGAGTCAACTGTAGATAATTCATAGCATAATGCAGATAAATGGATTATTAGCAGAAGTCTCAAGTGATGCATAACACTTGACCAAAATTTCACCTGTTACATAAAATAAAACTCAACTGGCATTTTCTGCATAATCCAGTGCTTACTCACATAAGAGCCCATAGCTGTAACACACTGTAAGTAATGAGTGGTTATTGTGTTTGCTTGTTATATCACAAAATATATTAACTTTAAAGGGTCATATTTAGCTAAACCCACTTTTATTAGTCTGGTTCATTTATTTGTGTATTTAGACCCTAATAGTTCATAAAGTTTGAATTTTAATCCTCCAGGTGCTGCAAAGATACCTTTATATTCATTCCAGCAAAAATCAAGTGGATTTCGACAACCCGTTTTAATTCCTGCTTAATTTGTTACGTTTTATAACTAGTTACGTTACAACATTTGCACATATAAGGTCAAGACTTCTGACATAGTACATTTCTCAGAGTTTCTCAGAGACATAATTGTCTATCAACAGCAGCAGTTGTAGTAAAAACTGTCCAAACTTTAAGCCAATTACCTAAAATGTTCTGTTGTTGGTTGAATGGGACAGAGCAGCGCAGCCAACAACCTGGAGTGGGTGGGGCCTGAAGTGACTCATTTGCATTTAAAGGGCCAGCGCTCAAAATGACCTTTCTGGTGTCAATACTCAGAAATACACTGTAAAAAAAAACCCAAAAAAAACCATAAAGAAATGATGACATTCTGGCAGCAGGGGTGCTGAAAAAATACTGTTAAATAACAGAAAATAACCATCTCATAAAAATACGGTAATTTTCCATAATTTAAATACAGTTTTTTGCCCTAAATGTATGTGAGATTTTGCATATTTTACTTTTTAATGTTTAATAAAGAATATTTACACGTATTAAAGCAATCCAATTACTTATAAATATATGTATAAATAATTTTCAATGAGACTAAGTTGTACAATCCACTGATAAAAACTGTATTTGGACAGTTTATCAGTGCTTATACATGTTATACCTTCACAAAAATACATTTATTCAACATTTCTGTTGTGAAACCTCCCATAATTACACAAGATATTTGTCAATTAACAAACAAGTCTTGTTAAACTTACAGAACAAATACTTCTTTTACGGTTAATTGTCAGTAATTTTATCTCGTTTTGTTTTATTTATTTATTTTTTACGGTATTAAGCTTTAAATTAACAGTTTAATCTCATAAATAGAAAATGAATATTTGTGAAATCACGATACATTTGCAAATGTATTTTAACTGTATTTTTCTGTGAAAAAAAAAAAAAATCTTTTAAAAAATGGAAATTTTATGGTTATTCACAGTTACAGTTTTTTCACGTTATTTTCTATTTGACATGTAAAACCACAGTCTATTTTTGTCATTTCATTGATATTTTCCTGTATTTTAAAAACAAAAGAAAAATCTGTAAAATAAACAGTGAAAATTCTGTTAAATTACAGATTGTTTTTTACAGTGTAGGGTTGAAGATGGACCTGTGGAGTTGAATTAATGAAGAATTCAGACCCAAGCATAGTATTTACAGTTAATGTAGACCACAGGGAAATGTTTTAAAATGCATAATTTTATTTTTTTTTTAATTAAATATCACTCCTTTAAGAAAGGTTAAATGGAGAGAAAAGTTCATTTGGAAACTGCCACAAAACCAGCACTGGGTCTGTATGGGTTTAATAATATCAAGTCATTGTTTTATGTCACCTCTAAAACCTTTACTTTTTTTTTTTTTTTTTTTTTAAGCCATTGGCACTATTTTTGGAGCTCCACTTAGGATGTCCTACTCCGTAATTGATGTCTTCAAATGAAGTTTCAAAATATCCACATAATTATGCATAAAATACCCAGAGGAACACCCGTCCCTCTGCAGAAAAACAACCCTACCACATGATGCTCTCACCCCCATCCTTCACAGATGGGATGTTAGTCTTTGGGGTACAACCCACACATAACACTGGTCACTACGGTCATACAATGATATTCTTTGTCTCATTTGACCAAAGAACATTACTCTAAAACACAGGTGTCAAACATGCGGCCCAGGGGCCAAAACCAGCCCGCCAAAAGGTCCAATCCGGCCCCTGGGAGGAATTTGTGAAATGCAAAAATTATAATGAAGATATTAACAATCAAGGATGTTAAAATCATTTTAGGTCAATTCAATCTGAAGTGGGTCAGACCCATAAAATACAATCATAACAACCTATAAATAATGAAAAACGCAATTTTTTGTCTTCTTTTGTTAGTGTAAAAAAAGGAAAATTACACAAAAAATGTTTATATTTACAGACTATCTTTTTACAAAAATTGTGACTAACATGAACAAATATGAACAACATGAAATTTCTTAAGAGACGTATGTAGAATTGTACCAATATTCTGCCTGTTACTAAATATTTTGTGTATTTGTAGATCCACTGTGATCTGTAAGTTGTGATGTACATGTATAAATGATAAACTAAGGTGTAATATTGTTAAAATTGCACTTACTTTTCTTAAGAATTTTCAGGTTGTTCATGTGTGTTCATGTTATGTTCAAGTACAGTTCGTAGATGTAAACATTTTCATTACGGAATTTGACTTTTTTCACTCAAAAACATAGAGAAAACTTTGGTGTTAACATTATTTATAAGTTCTTAACCTATTATTTATATTATTTTACTGGTGCGGCCCACTTTAGATCATATTGGGCTGAATGTGGAACTGAACTAAAATGAGTTTGACACCCCTGTCTTAGAGGGTCACTTTTACACCGGTTTTATCCTTATGATAAAATACACAGGGTAAATGAAGTAAGTCATGTATTTTATTCAGTGTGTTATCATTTAACAGCATCTCTTTGATTCATGTCTCTGCTTGTTGGTGTCTAGTGCATTCTAGCTAATAATATTGTCAGTGATTGCTGATATTTTCTTGCTGTGACACAGTTGGTTCCAGAATTTGGATTAGGCTGTGAAGGGTATTTACTCAGCGTTGTTTTGAAGGGGGATAGTCAGTGATAATGAAGTGTTCCGGTAATTCATGATGTGTCCTTTGCAAGTTTGGGCCCTGGGAAGACACGACAGCTATAACAGTTACGGAATTCCTGATTCGTTGTAAAGATTGCGCAGGGTTCAGTCATGCTACCACGGTTCTGTTCAGGGATCCTCTGAGGGACATGGCCTACAAAGATAAGTTGGCCTGGCTGCACCTCCTCTGAAAGTCTGACAGTCGCAGTGGCCAGAATTAATGATGTATTCTGGTGCATCCTCATGAGGTTGAAATTATCCAACTTTATTTTTTTCCAGGACATTTGCTTTCCTTGTCTTCTCTCCTGAAAAGGGTATCAAATAGGAAAAGTTATCAGTATGATGTCATTTTTTTTTAACTCTCAGGTATCCGGGTGCGCCTTTTAGGCACACTTTGCACTTTGTTTTAAAAAACTTCATATTATTTTTCCCAATTTAAATAAGGTTAGAATTCAAAAGTTGTTCATTTTTGCACGATCTTTAAAATTCTGACCACCAACTAAAATGTGCACGTTGTAAACAAAAGAAAATTACCAGACTAGCATCTGTCTCCCAAGTGTGCCTAAAACGCACTATTTCTTCCATTTGATATGTATGATTAGGGCTGAGCTTGATTTACAAAAATAAAATCAAATTAGAGCAGAAAAATAAATCAATATATAATATTTAATAGTTTGATTTATAGGTGTGCATTTTACGCACACTTGGTGACAGATGCTAGAATTTTTGAACATTTGACCTAGCGCCAAAAATAATAATGCAAATTAACCAATGTTGCTGTTAATCACTGACATATGCCAGGCTGCAAAAATCAAATAATGTGTGATCCACTTTTTATTTAGTATATTGGAAAAAATTATTTTTTTGTGTTTTTTGCATCCAAAAAAATGGTTTGTTTACATTACAAACACGTCATTTAAAGGGTTAAAAAATGTGACAATTATTGAGTATTTGGTATTTTTATTTATGGCTCAAGTTGATGAAATAGAAAAAAAGTGTGAAAGAATTAAAAACAAACTGTCTGAAAATTTTTTTTGATATTATTCCACAAGTGTGCCAAAAAGGCAGAGGGTCTACGACCTTTGAACCAGTTTCAAAGAAGTGGAATTTTCTGTCAATGATTTAATGGTTCAGGTTTAGACAATAGATGAAAATCTTATTTAAGGAAATCTTACCAAGATAACTTTCACTTGTTTCATTGTCAGATTTTTTTTTCCTTAATTCAAAAAAATTATTTTTTTGCTTAATTCAAGCAAAAAAAAATCTGACAGTGGAACAAGTGAAAATCATCTTGCTTAGACTGTCTATTCTCGAATGTCTATGCTTAGTCTATGCTTAGACTGTTGCCTCCACGACTTTTTTTTCCCACACTTTTCCCCATATAATTTCAAATTGGGTTAATCTGTTCTTTTCTGTGGTGACATTACATGTGTTTTCACTGTAATTTTTAAATATACTTCTTGGATTTTTAAACATCTTTGCCTCTTACGGGCAAGGAACCAAATATGGTAACTGACTGAAGTGCCATCCACCATAAACAAACCGTTTATTTACAAACAGAGCTGGTAGGTAACTCGGCCATCTTTGATGTTTTGTCGCAACGTGCATTGTGGGAAGTGGAGGTTCGCGTAGCCGTCTGGCAGCGGCAGCAGTAGTGCATCCATACGACATCATATGGCTGCAACTAACATGACGTGGAAACGGCTGGAGTTCAATACATGTTTCTTTGCTTCAAAAATGAAACAAATGTTGTCCATTTGAGTGGACATTTTTGTAACTCCATAAAAAATGGGCTCATTAAAAAAATTCAGTCACATTGTTTTTTTCATTCCTAATAAAAACACTCAGGAAAAAAAAAATCTTGACTAAGGTTCTCATAATTCATGCATCAAAGGGTTCATAAAGATCTCGCAAAAAAAAAAAAAAAAAAAAAAGGCTTTTTTTACTCTGCGTTTACAGACAGGATTGTAACAGACTGTCTTTCATGTGGAAGAAAATTTATGAGATTGGAGCCATAATGACTGAAGACACTGTTAGATGATTTATTCAGATTTATTCCAGGGACAGTGAGGAGACATTTACTTGTTGATCTAAAGGATCTATTCTGTGTGTTCAGTGAATATGTCAACACTGAAGAGCTAAGCCATTTATATGTACAGTATAAACAGCAAAAGTAAGTGGACTCTCCTTTATTGAGAGGTTTTAACTCTTGTCATTTCTTGTCTTTTTTTTTTTTTTTAATATGTTGTATAAGCTGTAACTTGCCATAAATATTCCACCACTGGTGTACAGTTTTTACTGGTAACTGAGTGCAAATAGCTGGTAATTATGACTAGGTGTTATTTCCTCACTTTTGGCTGAATTTTCAATTAAAGGATAAAATAAAGTGCAGTGGATTGTGTGATAGTGATGACAGTCAATGATACAGAATCTGCTAGAACTGGCTTACAGAAATTCAATCACTATATGTTTTATTTTTAACATGTCACCCACGTTACATTCGCATTCATTTTGTTGCAAAGAGATAGAATTTCTCATTAAAGGATACATGACTTATTTTGCCTCTCCTCAATGGACAGGAGGTGAGTTTGCATATGGCTGTAGGTGGTAAAGTAATGAAAGCACTTGATTGTGGTTTGGTTTTTGAAAAACCTTATGAGTCATTTTTTCGTTTCATCTTTGCAGACTTTTTCTGTATTAACCCTTTAACGCCAAACATATCATATTTGATACATGAGTTTTGAAGCCCTCTACATGATCAGTGTGATATTTTTTCTTGAAAAGCCTGATGTATACAATTAGATACATGCAATACACTGATAATCCACCAGGGGGGAGGAATTTGTTCACCAGAGGCCTTTCCAGTGACACTACAAGATTCAATCAATCAATCAGTCAATCAAAGTTTATTTATTTAGCACATGAAGAAGACCGAAAGCTTGTCATTAATGAAGACAGAGGCAGAACTTTGCCAATTTTGAACAGGAACTACCAATTTGTTAGACATGTTTGTGTTATATTATGTTTTTGTTTGTTCAAAAATAATAATATTTGAGCATTGAGACCTGATGTATCAAATATGATACAAAATTGAAACTCATACATGTAAGTGGATATTTGAAAAAACATTTTTATTTTTGGTTGTTAATAAGGACCAATAAAGTTGCTCCAGTTTCAAAGAACTGGAATTTTCTGTCATTGATTTAATGGTTCAGGCTTTACAGGGTTAAATTAAACCATGGGTGTATCTCACTAACACTAAGTGCTTTCAATTTTTAAAGCTGAACCATAAGAAGCTGCATAACGTGGATATTGCAAATCAAGTTGGCAGATACTTCGGAGGACTGAAACATCTGTGAATAATTTGTTTGCCACTTTGAAATTACAATTAACAACATGTATTTATTATGTTGATTCAAATATAATGCATACAGCATTACATTAATGATGCAAGATGTAATTGGAGTTGCAATTTAGTTACATGCAGAGCTGGCAAAAGTACTCACATTCTGTACTTAAGTAAAAGTACAGCTCCTTGTGTGAAAAAATTCTCTCGTAAAAGTAGAAGTACTGATTAATTGATTTGTTTCTTTATTGCTTCAACTAAAAAAAAATTCAATAAAAAAAGTGTTTGAATGAAAAAAAAAAAATGACCCAAAAAAATAGCATTTGAACACTTTTTTTTTTGATTGAAGTGATTTTTAAAAATTATTATTATTGATTTTTTTTTTTTTTTTTTTGGTTAAGGCAATAAAGAAACAAATCTACCTTGATAATTTTTTGTGGAGTTCCAAAAATGTCCATTCCGCTGGACACCATGTGTTTAATTTTTGAAGGAAGGAATGCAATATCAGAAAGTGATCTACTGTGTGAAAACTATAAAATCAAAACATTTTTAATGCTGCTAATCTGATGTTCATTCATTATCCACCACTTATCCGGGGCCAGGTCGCAGGGGTAACAGTCTAATCAGGGATGCCCAGACTTCCCTCTCCCCAGACACCTCCTCCAGCTCTTCTGGGGGGACCCCGAGGCGCTCCCAGGACAGCCGAGAGACATAGTCTCTCCAACGTGTCCTGGGTCTTCCCCGAGGTCTCGGGGACCGGAACACCTCCTCAGGGAGGCGTCCAGGAGGCATCCGAAACAGATGCCTGAGCCACCTCAGCTGGCCCCTCTCGATGTGGAGGAGCAGCGGCTCTACTCCAAGCTCCTCCCTGGTGACTGAGCTCCTGACCCTAAGGGTGCGCCCAGCCACCCTGCGGAGGAAACTCATTTCGACCGCTTGTATCCGGGATCTTGTCCTTTCGGTCATGACCCAAAGCTAATGACCATAGGTGAGGGTAGGAACGTAGATTGACCGCTAAATCGAGAGCTTCGCCTCTCGGCTCAGCTCCTTCTTCACCACAACCAACCGGTACAGCGACTGCATCACTGCAGACGCTGCACCGATCCGTCTGTCAATCTCACGCTCCATCCTTCCCTCACTCGTGAACAAGACCCCAAGATACTTAAATTCCTCCACTTGGGGCAAAGACTCCCCACTGACCCGGAGAGGGCAGACCACCTTTTTCCAGTCAAGAACCATGGCCTCGGATTTGGAGGTGCTGATCCTCATCCCGCTCGCTTCACACTCGGCTGCAAACCGCCCCAGGGCACGCTGAAGGTCCAGGTTCGATGAGGCCAACAGGACAACGTCGTCTGCGAAAAGCAGAGATGAAATCCTGTGGTCCCCAAACCGGACCCCCTCCAGCCCCTGGCTGCGCCTAGAAATTCTATCCATAAAAATTATGAACAGAACCGGTGACAAAGGGCAGCCCTGCCGGAGGTAATCTGATGTTTTCTCACATTTTATCATATTCCCAATTTTTATTAGCAATTGATTTCCACTCAAACTTGTCACTACAGAATCAGGTTTATTAAGAACAGCAAAGTTACAGTAATGGTCTGAATGTCAGTGTATTATAGGATGGTGCATAAGCGTCCACTGTGTTGGCTGATATGGAACTAAAACAACAAAACCCATGAATATATTAGAGAACAGATGTAGAATATCTGTCCGCTGTAGTGACCACTATGCATGAAATGGTTAAAAAGAAATCGTCGATCCACACATGCACACCGTTCGGGGTGCTTGGCGGAGGTTTGCGTTCTCTGAACACTTGTTGAAGCTTGTGGCCTTTGTCAGGGTCATCAAAAAATACATAACCAGCTTTCATAAAATAAGACATGAAATAGCGGAAAAAAAATCTGAAAACCGGTGAAGAAAATGCCAATCCTGTACCACCACACACTGACTGACTAATATACCTACAAAGATGGGATGTGCTTATCAATCATTGTCCCATTACAGCTGATCCATTATACCATGAGGAGGTTTGACTGAACACTACTGAACAGGAAAAAGGTTCTAAATGTTGGTCGATAAATATTTGCTTTGAAATGTGTGTTCTTTTTCCCTTTGGTTGCAAATGAACAGAAGGGCTGTTACATTACTCCTTAGCACTCTATGTTCTGCTGCTTTAATTTGTCAAGCTGCTTCTCAAGGAGGAGGTAACACAGCTTAAGCCTTTGTGTCAGTTCCACATAATGACATGACTTGTTGGCGCTGTTTATATTTTCAGACCCACAGACATGTGTTTTTTGTGATGCACACAATCCGTCTCCACATGTCTCCAGAATCCCACTTTCCTGATCTGAATGCTAATAAATGCACTCATCTATAGCCTAAAGCAGGGCTGTCAAACTCATGTTAGTTCAAGGGCCACATAAAGCCCAATATGACCTGCAGTGGGCCGGATCATTAAAATAATAACATAATAATACATAAATAATATCAATTCCAAAATTTGTATGTCTAATTTCTATGTTTTAGAGTGAAAAAAGTAAGATTATATTATCAAAATTTCTACATCTACAAGCTATCTTTAAAAAAAAAATATGGAAAAACATGAACCGTGACTAAAATGAAATTTATTAAGAAAAAAAGTGCAATTTTAACAATTTATGCCATTATTTGGCCTCAGCTTCTTATTTTTACATGTTCATTACAATGTACAGATCACAGTGGATCTACAAATACACAAAACCTTTAATAACAGACAGAATATTGGTACAGTTACTCTTACATCTCCTCAGACATTTCAGGTTGTTCATATTTATTCAGGTTTTTCACATTATTTGTAAAAGGCTAGTCTGTAAATGTTAACATTTTTGTGTAATTTTAATTTTTTTACACGAAAACAAAGAGAAAAATATGTGGTTTTTGTTTTTTATACTTTATTATGATAGTATTTTACTGGTCTGACCCACTTTAGATGGACTTGAACTAAATGTATTTTGACATCCTTGATTGTTAATATCTTCGGTGTAATTTTTGTATTTCACTAACTCATCCCGCGGGCCTTTGGTGGGCCAGTGTTGGCCCCCAGGCCGCATGTTTGACACCCCTGGCCTAGAGCAAGGGTCTCAAATATGCGGCCCGGGGGCCAAATGTGGCCTCCCCCAAAGGTTCCAATGCGGCCCATGGGATGAATTTACAAAGTGCAAAATTTTCACAGTCAAGGCTGTCGAACTAATTTCAGTTCAGGTTCCACATACAGACTAATATGATCTACAGTAAAATAACAGCATAATAACCTACAAAAATTAATGAGTCCATATTTTCTTCACGGTTTGATGTGAAAAAAATATTACATTATGTCTGTAAATAATGACAACTTCAAATTTTTATCTTTATTTTAGTGCAAAAAATAACATTAAATCATGAAAATATTTACATTTACAAACTATCCTGTAACAATAAAATATGACTAACCTGAACAAATATGAACAACCTGAAATGTCTCAAGAAAATTAAACACAATTTAAACAATTTTCTGCCTATTACTAAGTGTTTAGTGTCTTTGCAGATCCGATCCACAATGCACATGTATAAATGATCAATTGAGGCAGAATATTGTTAAAATTGCATTTATTGTTCTTAGGAAATTTCTGTTTTTTTCAGGTTATTCACATCTTTTTTGTTCGGATAGTTTATAAAAGTATTTTCATAATTTAATGGAGTTTTTTTGCACAAAAACAAAGGCAAAAATTTGGAGTTGTCATTATTTAAAGGTTGTTAATATGTTTTTATTTAACTGGTCTGGCTCACTTGAATATAAATCTGACCAAATGTGGCCCCTGAAGGAATATGAGTTTGAGACCCCTGACCTAGAGTATGGCGCAAACCATCCCATTTCAAGTTTAATAGTCTACATTTGTGATGCTTCATTGCAATTCGCACTGTGCAGACTAACTGGCAACTTCTAATGTGGCATTTCTTACAAGTTACTCATTGCACAAAGCGATGCTGTGAATCAGTCAGTATGCCTCAAAGTGGTTCTAAACGCTGAAACATGTTTTAGCTGTAAACGAAATCATACGATTCATTGTGATGAAATGCAACAACGCTAACGATAATATGCATAAAATTTTGCAAATATGTAAAACAATGGGTTGAAGAATTAAAAATGTCTCAACTTGGCACTTCCTGTTTGAGATATCTCATTTCATTACATTTATTTCGTTTACGGATGTACATTTCATCAGCAGGCATTCAATAACCATCAAGTGAACAAACATGTACACACCCATGCTGGAAAAGGAGCAGGATGAAGAAAATCTTATATTTCCTGCCCCCTTTTACATAATAATAGCCTTAATGGTTAGCTATACACAACTAGCTATAAAATCATAGTGTATAAAGTCAGACAAACTAAACAAAATACATCTAAGGATAATACAAAATGAATACAAAACCAAATGCAAAACTACATATTCAGGAATTACAGAACAAACAAAACATTAGTAAATATATACCTGACGAAATGATGCAAAACAATTATGATACCAGACCAAAATAAGTAAATAAATATGTCACAAGATGCAAAATAAATACAAAGCAAAATGTAAAATCTCATAACTGTTCATATAATCCCATTGTTCTGTCTTTATACAGGGTGGGGAAGCAAAATTTGCAATATTTTGAGGCGGGGATTGAAAGACAGTGTATGACCAGTTAGTGTATTGAAAGTCATGAGAATTTATTTGCCACAAGAAAATTGACATAATAGAAAATGCTTTTATTCTATGTGTCCTCCTTCTTTCTCAATAACTGCCTTCACACACTTCCTGAAACTTGCACAAGTGTTCCTCAAATATTCGGGTGACAACTTCTCCCATTCTTCTTTAATAGTATCTTCCAGACTTTCTCGTAATAGTTTTGCTCATAGTCATTCTCTTCTTTCCATTATAAACAGTCTTTATGGACACTCCAACTATTTTTGAAATCTCCTTTGGTGTGACGAGTGCATTCAGCAAATCACACACTCTTTGACGTTTGCTTTCCTGATTACTCATATGGGCAAAAGTTTCTGAAAAGGTATGGATAATAGTGTTAGGTATGATTATGACATCAATATATGTTTGGTTTCAAAACAATTGACGTAGTGCCTGCTGAGAAAAAAACAACTAAATGTTCATTGTAAATTTTGCTTCCCCACCCTGTACACTTTTTTTCAGTTGGAATATGTTTATAGCTCACTGTGATACTGATATACAGTCATAATTGAGTATTAATTTTGCACACTTGTATTTCAGTCCACCTGTTTTTTGGCTGTTTCTGCCAATCCTCATTCATTTCTCTGTCAAGTCGAGCTGGAGTCTTTTTACTGTTCTATTCCGAACCAACAGACTCACAAACTAAACGATATTTCAGTTCATAAAACTCTCGCCTTGATCAGTTCATTTGTTTGTCACTTTGAATCTGAAATAATATATTAAAGCACCGCAGTGACAACAACAACACAAGCTGCAAAACTGCTCTTTTTGTTGGCAAAACCTGCTAGGTTTAAGGGTGTCAGGGCTTCAGTTCCCCATGGGAGAGGACTGTACGACGGCAAGACAAAAGAAAAGAAGGAAAGTGAAGAAAAACTGGCAAATAAATTAAACGATCAAACTAAAATTAATATTTCAGGCAGGCATTTCTGTGGTGATAAAACTAGTACAAGAACTCAACCTAAGCCTTTCATCGCCTAACATGGTTCTGCATCAGTGTATTGCTGGTTGCTGTAGTTCAGTCTGTGTTGCCATGGTGATGGTACATGATGCTTGTGGCAATATACACATTCTGTACATCCATGTAACCAGACGAACGTCAGCTAAAAGCTCAACAAAATCAAGTTCTGGAAAATAGAATGCAATTAAAACAAGTACTTAAATGAGCAAATATGGAAAACACCCAAAGACCAGTGTATGTCATAAGTATTTTTCTACTAAAACCAAAGAAGCACAAATATAAAGGTTGCAATATGAAGTAGTGATAACAAATTTTTTTCTTAACTTTGCTTCTAATTATAACTTGGATTTATATGAATGTAGCTTCATTCACTCCATTGTTTTGTGTTACATTCTGTGCGTTTCCATGACAACTTTTATTCCTGGTTTAAACCGATTAAAGGTTAGATCCTATTTCAGATGCCCATGTAAACACCTTATTCCAGTTGACAAAGAAAAGTTCGGATTAAATTTAAACCTGATTAAAGTCACTGGTTTAATCCACTTTTGAATCCGGTCTAAATTATTCCTCGGACATGTAAACCCTTTATTCCGTTTGGACTTTATTCCTTCCATTCTGCACATGCTCGTTGTCTTTTCCTGTCGCGATGATGCACACATTCTGCGCTGGCGGACGAATATGCAATCCAGTCTAGTCAACCCAAACCGTTCCAGTGGGCTATTCTGATGGGATCTACCAGCCTGGAAAACCCTGAAGGAAGAGTTCACCACTTGTTTTTTATTCATTCATTTGTCATGCACTAAACAGTTTGCACTGCAGTGCACTGATTGCCTTGTTCTCACAGCCCTTCCGTTAGCTTAGCTTAGCCTAGCTTAGCATAATCGCTTCATTCCTATGGTCAGACATAGCCAGGCTTTTAAAGGTGATTTGTAGTATTTTATGAGTGATTTTGTGAAATTCAGTTCTCCCTAATCATTCCTTTAGTCCACTGGGGTCAATATGATCACAAATTGAGGCTCAAATCATGGCGATGTGACTTACTGCAGTAAGAAAATCTTGGGAAATAAAAACTAATGGAAAGCTAAAATGCTAAAGCAAAGCTAATTTAGCGCATGC
This sequence comes from Sphaeramia orbicularis, assembly GCF_902148855.1. NCBI lineage: Eukaryota > Metazoa > Chordata > Actinopteri > Kurtiformes > Apogonidae > Sphaeramia > Sphaeramia orbicularis. The sequence goes on from NC_043965.1 coordinate 15,680,911, forward strand.
ATCCCTTCCAACAAAAAGATTTTCCAACTTCCATCAACACAACAGTCCCAAGATTGTATGAGTACAGCAAGTCGCAGATCTAAAGAAATAATTAGGGAGAATCGGATTTCACAAAATCACTTATAAAAGACTACAAATCAACTTTAAAAAACTGGCTACATATGACCATGGAAATGCAGTGACTATGCTAAGCTAAGCTAACAGAGGGGCTGCGAGAACCAAATAAACGTTTCTCATGTAAACCTTTATTCGGGTTTAACATTTCCATGTAAACAGAATAGAAAGTAGTTTAGTTCCGAATTAATTTCTTCTGGAAAAATAAATTGGATTTAAAAAACATCCTGTAACTGTACCCTTTGAAATAATTTCAACTGGAAACAAATGACTCAGGTTTAAAATGGCTGATATCACAACTCTGGCCGTTTCACCTTCTACCGGAACAGAATCCTTCTGTAGAATAGAGTAGAATCTTAAGAATGCTTGAGATGGATGTTAATTTGAGTGTTTTTATTTATTTATTTCTCTTTATTCAACTAGGAAGTCCCATTGAGATTAGAAATCTCTGTTGCAAAGGAGACCTGGCCAAAGCAGAGTCCTGCATGGGTCCACTTTTCCAAACCTGCACCCACCCATACCAGCAAAGGTGAGTACGCAACCTGACCCGCTACCCATATTTTTTTCCAGTCCAGTTTTTCAAGTCCAGTCCGCACCCACTCATACCCACGTACATTAGGCCCACAACCTGACCTGCGTTTAAACACATTATTTGCTTTTCCATTGGACATCTGCGCAAAACTTTACCGATATTTTCTAAATGTTGAAAAAAACGGAAGTGCGTCATGTCAGTTTTTCCATTAAATCACAAATGCGATGATTTGTTCATTTATTATCGTGAGATGACACGAGAAGCCATTCCATAAACATGGCAACAAATGTAAATTAGGTGTTGATTTACAGATATAATCATTATTATTATTATATATCACCCCTCTATCTCGTACTAAATTAAAAAATGATTGGGTTTCCAGGTGTGTCCACACATACCGCGACATGTTTCTTCTTCTTCTTCTTCTTCTTCTTCGCTTGTTGTAACATCCGTCAACATCCGTTTTTTTTAATTCACCTGACTCTAGTTGCAAAAAAAGATCTTTCCATTGCTGTTTTGCGTGATATACCATTTGCCAGAAAAGCCACCTCTTGCCAGCACAAAAACTTTTAATCGAAAAATTAGGCTTTTACCGAAATTGTCGTTTTTACATTAGGTAAATTTTTATGCACGAGTTATACTTGCATAATTTGAGGGTCAATGGAAAAGCGACTATTGTCTACACAGTAACTCACTTTTAAGGGCTTTATTTTTGGCTAAAACGCACAGCATCAATAAATCTCTAATATGTGCTGCTCAGTGACGTCTGTGGGCGGATTTAAACAGAGATGAAGCTCACTTCACAATAAACCCTGCCAGTAGCATATGCTTGTCTCAAAGATTAAGTCATGCAGGTCTAAGTACACATGGCTGGTACAGTCAGGCTGGTTTTTATCTGGCTTTTTATGTTTTTAGCCATTTTATTCTGTCTTACTTGTGTAAGTTGTCCTAATTGTATGTAAGTTTTTTACTCTTTTAGTTCATTTGTGTTGTACTGATGTGCCTCTTGGTCAGGTCTCCCTCAAAAAAGAGATTTTATCTTATGGGACTTCCTGGTTAAATAAAGTTTAAATAAATAAATAAATAAATAAATAAAAACTGGCTGTGGATCAACCACAGTGAAATTACATAATCATCATCACTAAGTATCCTGCAGATTATTTTCATCCACAAATCTTTTATTTTTTCACTTTCTTGTCCGCTACCCGCTCACATTTCATTTTATTTTTACCCATGCATATACCTGCAAAAATTTGTAGTTTTTTAACCCATCCCTACATGTTTTTGCAGGTTACGCTGGTACCCGGCCCAATGCAGGACTCTGGGCCAAGGTAGCAGCCATACAATTCAAAACTGTGTAAAACACATACAGTCAATGAACAATAAAACAGAACGACAATTATTCAACCATAATGGACTCAAAAAAAACAACAAAACAGTGACTCTTAGATACACTGTTAAAAAAAAAAAAAAAAAAAGTAAAGAAAGAAAAAAAAAACCCCAGTAATATTCCGGCAGCAGGGGTGCCGAAAAAATACTGTAAAATAACGGAAAGTAACCATCTCATAAAAATACGGTAATTTTCCATCATTAAAATACAGGTTTTTGCCCTAACTTTACATGAGATTTTGCTTTTTTTTTTTTTTTTTTTTGACTTTTTAATGTTTAACAAAAAATATTTACATGTATTAAAACAATCAAATTACCTATACATACATATATGTATATATATATATATATATATATATATATATATATATATATATATATATATATATATATATATATATATAATTTTCAATGAGACTAAGTTGTACAATCCACTGATAAAAACTGTATTTGGACAGTTTATCAGTGCTTATACATGTTATACATTCACAAAAATACATTTATTCAACATTTTTGTTGTGAAACCTCCCATAATTACACAAGATATTTGTCAATTAACAAACAAGTCTTGTTAAACTTACAGAACAAATGCTTCTTTTACGGTTAATTGTCAGTAATTTTTTCTGGTTTAATTTTTTTTTTTTTTTTTTTTTTACAGTATTAAACTTTAAACTAACAGTTTAATCTCATAAATAGAAAAGAAATATTTGTGAAATTATGATACATACGCAAATGTATTTTAACTGTATTTTTCTGTGAAAAAAGACAAAATGTCTTTTAAAAAATGGAAATTTTTTGGTTATTCACAGTTATAGTTGGTTTTTTTTTTTACATTTGACGTGTAAAATCACAGTCTATTTTTGTCATTTCATTGATATTTTCCTGTATCTTAAAAATACAGGAAAAATCTGTAAAATAAACAGTGAAAATTCTGTTAAATTACAGATTTTTTTTTTACAGATTGAAGACATTGATGCCACTATCCTTAGATATGAAAGACTGATGAACCTGATTTCACATACAAACACACTTGCGCTGCATTATTTCCTGTGTGTTAAATGAGTTGAACTTGCAGATAATCCTTATCCTGAACAATGCGACAAATAAAAGAAACCTCAAATGTTCAAATCTACTGACATTCAAACATTTCAAAACGGTTCTAATAATAACAGATAAATCTGGTAACACTTTAATACATGGGTTTAGTATATTGGCTAGATTTCCGGGGATGAAGTGCGGAGTGTGTGTGTGTGTGTGTGTGTGTGTGTGTGTGTGTGTGTGTGTGTGTGTGTGTGTGTGTAGCCTGCGTTTCTAAACAGGAAATTGCTTTTGTCGGCAGTCTGACCTCTCCTTGGTTCAATTCTCCTCAAAGATTTGTCATTGCCGTCCGGACTGCAAATAGTTTGGGGGTTGGTGTTAAACCCCATTGTAGTGAACCAAATAGTACATGACATACACACACACACACACACCTACACACACACACACACACACACACACACACACACACTACAACATGAATTTATTCAATGGTGTGATTAGATGTTTAAGCGCTATGTAATCTCTTGTCTTGAGAGGTTGCAGTGGGCAGGTAAGGGTCATTGCTGCAATTGTAAACAAACACAATATGTCTGAATGGCTGCTTTACCCACTTCATTTGCTTTTCATTCTAGAGGGATGCACTGTATTTATTTATTCCCTTACTTATTTATTTGCTGACATTCGGTTGCATTAGGATAAAACTTGGTCTTGGAGAACGCCAAGTGAATGTGGCTGGAAATAGAACTGTCTGTGTGCTCCGTGCCCTCGGTACAGGAGGAAATGCTGACTGCTACCATTTTTTTTTTTATGCCAGCGGGGGAAAAAAAATAAAAAATACACCTCTCTGATATTCGGGGTTAGGGTAATGAATAATTAATGTTTTATTTGGGCTGGTTTACTTGGTTACGCACCATAAAAAAAAGACTAAGGAATCCAACAGATGGGTTTAACTAGGAGCAGGAACTAACAGAAAATTCATATAAACGACCAAATTCCATTAAATATTCACCAAAAAAATCGATAAAATTAAGATGTTATGAAATTGAATTATCAAAAGTGACTAAATATCGTTGTTTCTGCTTCTTGTAATTAGCGACCCATTTTTTTTTAAAATTGTGCTTAGTCGTCTCACAATTCTCAAAATTTCACATTTTCAGTCATCCTATTTAAATTGGAGTGGTCTGTAATGTTTATCTAATGAGTTATGGCCAAAAGGTGTTTTCTGAGATCACAGTGACCTTTGACCACCAAAACCCAAAAAGTTCATTCAAGAGTCCATGTATAGAACGATTTAACCCATAAAGACCCAGTGCTACTTTTGTATCAGTTCCCAAATGATTTTTTCCTCCTTTTTTTTTTTTTTTTACCTTTGTTAACTGATTTATTACCATTTATTCTACTATGATGCTCTATATTTTGCATTTTAAGCATAAATCAGGTATTTTCCTGTATTTAATTCACTGAGCATGCATGTGTTCATTAAAGCTCAGGTTAAAGTTGAGGGTTATTGTATCAAAATCAAAGAAAACGGAAGAAAATGGGACTGTTTAACATAAACCAAGTGTGTCCATTCACTGTCATTGATCCAACTCCATGGTGAATCAATGTTGTAGAAGATGACGGTGTTTCCATGGTAACTACGGAGCCTCTGAACGTCCAAATGGGTCATATCTGATGACCATGAAAAGATAACAAACTGTATTTTACACCAATTATTCACATGTATTGATAGGATTAGTGGATCAACAGGGATTAAACAGTTTAGATCAGTAGAAGGTTTAGGTCGACGGTGGATGTTTAGGTCTTTATGGGTTAAAATACTATGAAACTGAATGATCAAAAGTGACTAAATACCTTTGTTTCTGCTTCTTTTGATTTACTGTATTTTGATTTGTGCTTGCCACAGATGCTTGGTCACCTCACGATTCTCAAAATTTCACATTTCCAGTCGTCCTATTTAAATTGGAGTGGTCTATAATATTTATCTAATGAGTTTTGGCCAAAAGGTGTTTTCTGAGATCACAGTGACCTTTGACCTTTGACCACCAAAACCCAAAAAGTTCATTCAAGAGTCCATGTATAGAACGATTTAACCCATAAAAACCCAGTGCTACTTTTCTATCAGTTCCCAAATGATTTTTTCCTCCTTTTTTTTTGCCTTTGTTAACTGATTTATTACCATTTATTCTAATATGATGCTCTATATTTTGCATTTTAAGCATAAATCAGGTATTTTCCTGTATTTAATTCACTGAGCATGCATGTGTTCATTAAAGCTCAGATTAAAGTTGAGGGTTATTATATCAAAAAAAGAGAAAACTGAAGAAAACGTGACTTTTTTTTGGGTCAAATCTATCATTAATTGAACATAAACCAAGTGTCTCCATCCACTGTCATTGATCCAACTCCATGGGTTTTACTGGTGAATCAATGTTGTAGAAGATGACGGTGTTTCCACGTTCACTATGGAGCCTCTGAACATCCAAATGGGTCATATCTGATGACAAACTGTTTTTTTAGTGGATAAATTAGTGGCTCAAAAGGTATTAAATGGTTTAGATCAGTAGATGGTTTTGGTCGACAGTGGATGTTTGGGTTTTTATGGGTTAAGTTCAAGTAAATAATATTTGTGCCAAATTTTGGGGGAAAAAAAATCCATTAAGATGTTCCTCTGATTCTTTTAATCATCAGAATCCTGTGTATGGATGGACAAACAAAACAAAAGAAACCACCACATGTTTCTGTCCCAGGAACCACTGGGTTAGAGACATAATAACCACAGCAAACCAGTACAGTCTAGCCTTCATTTCCATGTCCACAGATAGGGATAGGAATCGAGAACCGGTTCTTTTTGAGAGCCGGATCCCAGTAGCTCGACTCCTTGGAATCGTTTGCCTACCTGCTTAATGATACTGCTTATCAATTCCACCTTTGTTGTGCGTACGCTGCATTGTTTTGGTCAGAGTGTAGCCAACATGGCATTGAGGCAGAAACGATCTAAAAAGATGACACCAGGTCCGCTGGAACACTGCCAAAGCTTCCATGTCTTCAAAAGGGTGGAATCCCTTCAATATGCTCAAACATTCATCCACAGCATGTGAATCATTTGATTGGCTACTTAGCGACACTTATGAATCTAAAACGGCAGGACGTCATCCAGGCCCAGTTCGAGCAGAGTCGAACCGGTTCCACGTAGTAGAAATGCAGCAATAGATGAATTAGTGAAGCGTCTTTAGTTTCACTTTCACTGTATGCCCCCCAAACTTGGCATCATCTGTTATTATTATTTGTACATACTGTATATGGTACATTTTCTGTGCAGAGATGGAAATATAAAAGACAGTTAATGCAAACACACCTGTTTGTACTCTTTTGGGGGGCGGCCATGGCTCAGGTGGTAGAGCAGGTCGTCCAATAACCGAAGGGTTGGTGGTTCGAATCCCCCTCTATCCTAGTCAGTCCGTTGTGTCCTTGGGCAAGACACTTCACCCTCCTTGCCTCCAGTGAAACTCACACTTGTGTATGAATGCGTATGAATGTTTGGTGGTGGTCAGAGGGGCTGTAGGCGCGAATTGGCAGCCACGCTTCCGTCAGTCTGCCCCAGGGCAGCTGTGGCTACATATGTAGTTTACCACCACCAGACGGAGAATGTGAGAGCAAATGAATAATGGATCAATAATGTAAAGCACTTTGGGTATCTAGAAAAGCACTATATAAAATCCAATCCATTATTATTATTTTATTCCCTCACCCAATGAGAATCGATAAGAGAATCGGATCGATAAGCAAAATCGATAATGGAATCGGAATCGTTAAATTCTTATCGATTCCCATCCCTATCCACAGACCTGGTTGTAATGAGTAACACTTAGAAGTAAAAAGGAAAGTGAAGGCGGAAAGTGCTGATCAAAGACCATATGTGATACATTGAAGCACCAGGAAAAAGGGTGTTAGACTTATTTTTTGTCAACTCACTGTAGCATTTCCCTCCACCTACATTATTAAATATAGCCACAGTGCTATTCCCCAAGCAGTCTGCTAGATCTGTGCTCATTAATTAATCCTGGAAAACCACAAGGACAAAAGTGCTTTACGTGATAGTGTAGATCCTTGAAAAAGAAAACCTTTTATTATGCAACATGTATGTAATAAGACCAGCTGGATGGAACTTTCCTCACACTTTTTTTTATGACTGTTTAACCCATAAAGACCCAAACAACCACTAGCAACCAAAAGCATCTACTGATCTAAAATGTTTAATAACTTCTGAACCACTAAACCCATTAATATGTTGAAATAATTGGTGTAAAATACAGTTTATCACCTTTTCAAGGTCATCAGATATGACCAATTTGACCAAGTTCAGAGGCTACATAGTGAACGTGGAAACACTGTCATCTTCTACAACATTGATTCACCAGTAAAACCCATGGAGTTGGATCAATGACAGTGGATGGACACACTGGGTTTATGTTCAGTTAATGATAGATTTTACTGAAAAAGTCACTTTTCTTCAGTTTTCTCTGTTTTTGATATAATAACCCTCAACTTTACCGTGAGCTTTTATGAACATCTACATGTACAATAAATCAGTACCTCCAGAAAACATCTGTGATTATGCGATGGCATATGAAAGGGTTTTATGCGATTTTATGTGGTGAAATTGCAGGAATTTGCGGAAAATGTGCAAAGTTGCGAAAATATGCTGTATCAGGACAAACGTGTTTCAATAAAAAACATAACGTGCATAACTGAAAACCCTCAGCCTGATTTATCAGTGCATGCCAGTGTTTTTGGATGGACAGATGGGCGGACGACCAACTGATGACAGTACCCTGCAGTAGGGCTGCTCGATTATAGAAAAAAAAAAAAATCACGAGTATTTTAGCAATAATTGAAATCACGATTATTAAAAACGATTATTTGTTAACCTTAAAGTTGTTGTTTTTTTTTCTTGCAAAACAATGTAGGATATACTCTTTAAATATAAATAAAGCTTTTAACCATTAAAACAAAGTATGTTCACTTTTGTACGAAACAAAAAAATCTTTGAATGCAAATAAGTGTACTGTAAATTCAAGTATGTTTCCTTTTGTAAAGAAATAGTGCACTGGAATTAAACTGCTCTAGACTTGCCATAGAACTGGAGCAATAAAAAAAAACCTCACGTAAAGTGCAAATTATAAATTCAAGTATGTTCAGTGTAGTATGAAACATAGTAAATTCAGTGGCGTGCCGTGAGGTTTCAGTTAGGTTAATACGGGAGTTGCAGCGTAAAGAGATTCGGAGACTGAAGATTGCGTTGCGGACGAAGTTGTAGACGGAGTTTTTTTTTAATGTGTTTTAGTTTTTCATAAGATTATGATAAAGGTCGCGGTGGTTAAACTTTAGATGGTTAAAAACGTTTGCTGTGTTACTGGTCGGTGCGGACACAACTACGAAACACTTTTTGCACATAATAGGTTTTTGCTCTTCATCAAACCCAAAGTGATTCCATACAATTGAATTTGACTTGCCTTTTTTGTTTACCAAGCACTTCTGCTGTGATTCTCCTGCTATTTTTCCAGACCGCTAGGTACAACTTTCCTCTTGGAGCGGACCTGCCGGCTAGCTGGCAGCAGTAGCTTAGAGGGGGGCGGGGCAGAGCAGCTCATGGTAGCTTGCGTGCGCGTACATAATTTATTAATTATTAATTAATAATTTTACATAATTTTTGTAATCGTTGTGTGTAATAATCGAAATCTTAATTGAATTTCGATTAATTGCACAGCCCTACCCTGCAGCCAGTGTAGCTGAGGGTAAAAACTGATTCTTCTCCCACACCCTGTTCTAACTAAGCTACTACTAAATGAAAAATGTCTAATTACATCTTATGATCAGAAACATACAAGTAAACATACACTACATCTTAGAAAGTGCTGGTTCTGTTTTAATTCTTCTTTATTTTCTAAGCATGGTTCAAACATGACTTTAACGTTCCTGAGTCACAAGTGTCAAAAAGAAACTAACTGCTTCCTGCTTCACAAAAGTGAAGTAAAACAGGCCATCTGTTTCAACACTAATATATTATATTTCTTTATGTTCATATAACATTAGTTTCTGCTGCAGCCATAATATTTTCAAATGTTTCACACTGGTAAACTGGCTCCAGTGTTGATTTTCTCTTTTGTTCCAATGTACAGTTGTATGGGGTGTAAAATAGTCTGAACCTGCTTGTAGAAGCCAATAACGTAATGACGACCCATAACGTAATAAATTGGTCATTTTTAAAATGTAATAGGCCCATAGCGTAATAACTGGCCAATAACATAATAAAAACCTGAAATGATAACGTAATAACTTTTGGCCCATAACATAATAACTTATTATGTTATCAGTTGGTTATTACGTTATTGGCCTGATTAAAAAAAAAAAAAATCTTTGCAAATGTAATAACTCAGGGGTGTCAAACTCATTTTGGTTTAGGGGCCATATTTAGCCCAATTTGATCTCAAGCGGGCCAGACCAGTAAAATAATGACTTAATAACCTATAAATAATGACAAATCCAAGTTTTTCTTTTTGTTTTAGTACAAAAAAAACCCAAATTAAATTATGAAAATATTTACATTTTACAAAAAAAGATGTGAATAACTTGAAAAAACAGAAATTTCATTTGAAAACTTAGTGCAATTTTAACAATATTATGCCTCGACTTATTATTTATACATGTACATTACACACAGTGTTCCATAAACATTTGGTAACAGGCAGAATATTGTTAAAATTTTAGAGTTTGCAACTAAAATTTGAACAATTTCTACAATATTCCATCTCTTATTATGAACCCAACTACAGATCACAGTGGATCCATAAATGCACAAAACATTTAGTAACAGGCAGAATATTGTTCAAATTGCACATTTCAGGTTGTTCATCTTTGGTTTTTTTTTCCGTATTTATTTGCATTTTATTGTGAAAGAATAGTTTTTTGTGAATGTAAATATTCTCACAGTGTAATGTTATTGTTTTTCACTTAAATTTTTTTCCACATAATTTTTCCCAAAGAAAATTTGTAGTTGTCATTATTTAGGAGTTATTGTGTTGTTATTTTTACGGTAGATCACATTGGTCTGTATGTGGAACCTGAACCAAATTCACTTGGACAACCTGGACTGTTTAGGTTAATTTTTGCACTTTCATCCCGCGGGCCAGAATGGAACCTTTGGCGGGCCAGATTTGGCCCCCGGGCCGCATGTTTGACACCTGTGTAATAATTGAACGGCGATAAAGTCTCTCTCTCTCTCTCTCTCTCTCTCTCTCCATGTATCATACCATTGTCTATGTTTGTAAACATGTGCTTCCACTTCGTTTGGAGATAGTTTGAAAGGCTAAGGAGCAGCGGACAGGACTAGAGATTATTTTAATCATCAAGTTAAATAGACAAATACATGGTGAGAGAGAGAGATTTTATCACCGTTATATGTAATAAATGAAACTTAAATACAGTGATATTAATGTATTATTACGTTATTGGCTCAGTTATTACATTTGCAAAGAATTTTTATTTTTTTTATCAGGCCAATAACGTAATAACCAACCGATAACGCAATAAGTTATTACATTATTGGCCAAAAGTTATTATGTTATTGGTTCGGAACTTTTATTACGTTATTGGCCAGTTATTACGTTATTGGCCTATTACATTTTAAAAATGGCAAATTTATGATGTTATGGGTCGTTATTACGTTATTGGCTTCTACACTGCTTTTGTGTAGGACGTCGGGTACTGGTTTGTTCTGTCTTGTGCAGATATTTTTGTCGGCAAATGAGCTGCATTTTTCATCTTCTTGCAGGATTTTTTCTGAGTTTCATGGTTAGTTTATTTTCTGTGGATGCACAAGCCGATGACATTGCACATTGCATATTACATCACTACCCGTGTCAAGTTACAATACAATATTTTTTAAACTTTATGTGGAAAAATGCAGGGATTATGAAATCATGCGAGCCTTGCATATTTCACATATTTTGCATGAAAATATGTTATTATTTAGGGGTGAATATACACCCTTTTGGAAAAAAACACAGACCTCTGCATAATGTGCGCTATTTGTTTGAGAATTATGCTTTGAATTATGCAATCACATAATCACATTTTTCTTGAGGGACTGAGAAATTAAATATAGGAAAAAAAACAGATTTAGAAAAAAACCCCACAAAATATAGAGGACGATATGAAACAAATGGTGATAAATCACTTAAGAAAGGTTAAATATAAAGAAAAATAACCTGCCACAAAAGTAGCGCTGGGTCTTTACGGGTTAAATTTAACCATAATATTTCTGTTTTCTACCATATCTGTCATTAGTTTTAGATTATAAGAGAGAGAGAATCTTTTTCTCTATAGTACCACTGCCTTCAAATCAAAGGTTCCTGTCAGAATTTGCAGTGGAACACATCACAGACTCTATAAATATCACAGAAAAACAGGAAATATTAAAGAAAAAAAAAAAAAATCCAATATTTCAACACAGCTGTTGGCTGAATCACCATGTATTTCACTATAGCGATACATAATCCCCACTATTGAGCAGGGAATGATTACATCACTGTCAAATCAGTACATTTTTTTGTTTCTTGTGTTGTCTTTGGAAAGCTCTTATGTTCTATGACGTGTAAAAGAGGACAACATGGTTACGTAAGCACACGGCTTCATTATGTGACGAAGGACTACAGCCATTATTAGGAAGAGGGACTATTATTAGACCAGACGGGCCTAAATGTAAGGGATATTAATCAGTGTTCAGGTTTGTAGTCGGTTGGTTAGAGACATAAATTATCTAGTAGAGGAAGTCGAGTCCATCCCATCCCCCATCCCCCAACCTCAGCTCGCTTTACCCTATTTAATTGTCAAACTTCTTGTAATCCAATCTACATCAACCCTCCTGTGATCTGAAAGTGGACTTATCTCAAATTCCTTACCCTGACCGACTTATTTGCTTTTAAACACATCATTATAATTTCCCTTAATTTCACAGGACCAGGCTCCATTAACCCTTTATCCTCTTTTACACGGGTCATTTGTTTTGCGCTCTAACCTTGGAAGATGTGTTGCGCAGAGTCTTCAAACCCATTACCTCGTTGCCTGCTCGTACTTAACTGATTAATCTTCCTCTGTCTCCGGTTCTTGAAAGTCGGGTTGCTCATTCCCAGGGATCCAGGGGTGACTGGCCTTAAGGCAGTGCCATTTCCCTGGACCTAAATAGCCAATTAGCTGAGACCTTGGAAACCACAGTACGGCAACCATTAGTAATTAGCCATTGACATTTTGGCTGTTATAGCAATGGAATAGTAGCCTTATATTCAGCTTAAATTACCATTTCATTGAAATAGTGGAGAAATCTCAAATGTCAGCAGCGATCAGAAGCTTGAACCCAGACTAATGAAACAGGAACGGTGAGGGTGGGGTGATATGGATCAATGCTTTTTGATCAATGATTTTAAACCTTTATCTTTGCGTCACTTTCTTCAAGGAAGTCTTGAGTAACATTTTTCAAACTGTAACTTCTGTTCGTCCATTGGAGGCCACACAGATCACATGGTCCCCAATGCTCTGCAAAGACATAGAGCAACACTGTAAAAAAAAATCTGTAATTTAACAGAATTTTCACTGTTTATTTTATAGATTTTTCCTGTATTTTTAAGAGACAGGAAAATATCAATGAAATGACAAAAATAGACTGTGATTTTACACGTCAAATGTAAAATAACACGAAAAATCTGTAACTGTGAATAACCAAAAAATTTCCATTTTTTAAAAGAATTTGTTTTCTTTTTTCACAGAAAAATACAGTTAAAATACATTTGCAAATGTATCATAATTTCACAAATATTTCTTTTCTATTTATGAGATTAAACTGTTAATTTAAAGTTTAATACTGTAAAAAAAATAAATAAATAAAACCAGATAAAATTACTGACAATTAACCGTAAAAGAAGTATTTGTTCTGTAAGTTTAACAAGACTTGTTTGTTAATTGACAAATATCTTGTGTACTTACGGGAGGTTTCACAACAAAAATGTTGAATAAATGTATTTTTGTGAATGTATAACATGTATAAGCACTGATAAACTGTCCAAATACAGTTTTTATCAGTGGATTGTATAACTTAGTCTCATTGAAAATTATTTATATATATGTATATATATTTATTGGTAATTTGATTGTTTTAATATATGTAAATATTCTCTATCAAACATAAAAAAGTCATTAAAATATGCCCAATCTTATATAAAGTTAGGGCAAAAACCTGTATTTTAATGATGGAAAATTACCATATTTTTATGAGATGGTTATTTTCTGTTATTTTACAGTATTTTTTCAGTACAACTTAGTGGATTGTACAACTTAGTCTCACTGAAAATTATTTATATATATATATATATATATATATGTATAAATATTTATTGGTAATTTGATTGTTTTAATACATGTAAATATTCTTTATCAAACATTGAAAAGTCATTAAAATATGCCAAATCTTATATAAAGTTAGGGCAAAAACCTGTATTTTAATTATGGAAAATTACCTTATTTTTATGAGATGGTTATTTTCTGTTATTTAACAGTATTTTTTCAGTGCGCCTGCTGCCAGAATAATACTTCATGTTTAGTTTTTTTGTTTTTTTACAGTGTAGTCCCATGAAAGGTAAACGTTGCAGACCTTTCAGAAAAATAAAATACAGTATCTTGTCGATCTGTCGGAGTGCAGGGGGGTTCTATACATATCGCATATACAAACTGCATTTTACATCAATTATTTACACGTATTGATAGGATTAGTGGCTCTAAGGTTATTAAACATTTTCGATCAGTAGATGCTTTTGGCCACTGGTGTATATTTGGGTCTTTATGGGTTAATGTAAGTCTTTGTGTTGTCAGTCATGCATGGCAGAGGCCTTTTTGAACATTTAGTAGCTTTGTAACTCTTGAGATGGAGGCAAAAGAAGCAGCGATGTGATTATGAATCATATTTCAAGTGTTCACTGCTGTGATGGCTAAAGCCTCAGACATCAGTGTGACACTTGAGACATACTTCAAGCAATTATCTGCATACATCTTGATTCACTTCAATTTAGACTACAATAATGTCTCGGGTAATCAGGAGGTATTGTAGTGTTGAAGGTTTCATTAGTAATTATTAGTTCTTATGTAGCATGCATAAACACTTTTCCATTTTTCTGATGAAATGACTAAATTTAATTCAGTTTACTATTTTAGTTGGTAAAGCAACACAACTGAACTAAGTAACCCTTTCAGACACTTATGATTCTGCAGGGCTCATGTGATTCTCTGATGTCAGATGCCTTCCCTCTTTGCATCCTTTTAACAGAATCAGAATAATGCAGTGGGAGGAGTTCAGCGCAGAACTCAAGTACATTCGAGTGGAAAACAAAGCAAAACAAATTTAACCTCCAATACTATTTTGCTGTAGTTGGTGTTCCATGGCTCATTTTTATCTTTGTTGTAATTATCCAAATTACATCCAAAAATAACGAAGCGAGACTCTCGGTTTAAAAACATTTATTTTTACTGCATGTGGCAACTTGAAACTCACATACAACTTTTCACAACTCGTAGCGTACATACATCTCACTTCTGTGAAAATTCCCTATGCTTCTTAGGTAATGCTAAGCCTCATGGGAAACGTAGTTATCTTAATCTTAGCATTTACTATTGCTTATTTTAACTCAACTTTTAACATAAATCACAAATGAAATATACTGTATATTTTTACTCAGAAATAAATTAACCGCAATTGCATATGTATCATGAAATTAAAATAAATCCAAACACAAATTACTTATATTTTATATTCCCAAATAAAGTCACGACAGTCTTTTAACCCTTTATAGGACACTCATTGAAATACTCTGAAATTCTACATTTCAACCTCAGTGTGTTATTGGATATCATCATCTACCTCCTTGTCGGTTGGCCTGACAACAGTCTCCCTCCTGTTGTCCATAAAATATGCGAGCAGCGTTTGCTAAAAAGTCAACACATGCAATGAAAACAAATGTTATAAGGTCATAAGTAGATGAACATCATTCATTTTCACTATTTTAAGCTTCAAAACTTCTATAAAATCTCTATGAATTACTGTATAGAGTTAAGCGGGGTACACACATGAGGATTTTCTAAAACTGGAGAGATTTTTTATCCATTACAAACCCCACACATGAAGATAAAAAATCAGGCATTGAACAGTTTTGATCATATTGTGTGTGGTGTGCTCCGATAATCTCAACACAGCACACCACACACATAACGATTCTGTCCCAACACCGATCTAGAATCTCATCCACCAAGACAGAAATCTCGTGTGATCAGACGTGATTGAACAAAAACAAAGAAGAAACATAGCAACAACCGGAAAACACAACGCACAACATGTCGTTTCAGTTGTGGTGAGACTTAGCGGAGACGTTGAATAGACGTTCCACGAGCTGGTCCTCCATTTCTGAGGTCCACCAAACTTTATGTTTCAGGTCGGCCATGCTTGTTTTTATTTACGCCTGCTTCCTTGTTCCTCAGTCAGCTCGCTTCTTAATTGGCTACATTCCATTCTACGTCACAATTCGTGGAGTCATTACTTGGGAGTCAGTGGCTTTCCCCACACATGAAGATTTTTGGTCTGAAGAATAATTATGGAATAAATACAGTCTTGCTCTGAGCTGCTCTAAAATGTCACAGTAATCTCATTTATTTTTCTACCAGTGATGAAAGCGAGGAAAGAAAAAAAAACCCTGAACTTTTCTGAATGACTTCAATGAGTAACAAACCTGGTTTGCTTGTCTTCCGGACGTACTGCGACAGAAAATCGCCATTTCTATCAGTTTCCTCGAACCAGGACCACTTGAACTTATTTTTGATTCCTGCCTCACACTTCAGTTCGTCCCCACGCTGAAGGACGATGAATTCTGACATGATTTCACAGAATATTTGGACAAAATACATTGGCAGTAAAATACTCGAAGTGAATCTGCCATCTTGTCTCCAGAGACACGAAACGGACCACATGTCATCAACGGACCAATCAAAGCCATCGATATAAGTTTCGCGTTGTAAACGAGCATCTCATTGGTCAAGACGAATGGAGAAGAAAGCAATATGGCCGCGCCTATGAGACGGACCCAAACAAACATAATTTACACTTTTTGGAGCGATTTATGCGTAATTTTCTGGCTGAAATGTTGCCAAACCAGACAGAAATGATCCGGACCCATTTCATTTACCAGAACATATGCTCAGTTTTTGGAAAAAAAACGGATTTCCGGCAAAAACCAGAACACTTTCTTCACTTCTCTACTGATAAACTCGCCTCCCAGTAAACTCATGGACGTCACTACTGATAAGTTCACGGTCAGCTCTGCTCGCTGGGTAAGATGTTGTGGCAACAGAGACTGGGAACTTGCACTCCGATAGATACACGTCTACGACAACAGTCATAACACTTTGGGTAGCACGACGTGAACTGACGATTGGCAAGTCACGTCAATAGGTCCGATCCAATCAGAAGACGGAGTCAGATGATGTTGCAAAGTCTAACCTATGGTTCGGAGTGGAGACATCCAAGAAGGTAATTGTCAATCGGACCTGGAATTTGAGGCTCTTTGACTGGAGTTCCTGCGGGAGCTCTTGTCCAGAGAGACCAGCGCTGACTTTTATATTTTACATGTGATCACAATAAATTCTTGAACTGAGACCAAGTGCGTCCTGAACTCGTCTTTGAAGCTTCCAATCAATGAACACAAAAAATCCTAACAGTTCATAAATATTGAACAAGTTTAATATTTACAATTGTCGGCTCGTACCCATTTCAGAGCCGATTATCGGGGCAAGTTCACTCTTAACACACCTCAGACCACAAGATAATCTTATTGGATAATCTCATAAAACATACAGTAATCTGACGTTTGCTGTCCTTGGTCAGGAAGGGGGAAAATCGGGACAAAAACAGCCCGATTATCTTTACGAGTGTACCCCACTTTATAAAAACCAACATGCTTCTTGACCTCAATGAGGCACAGGATTGGCCCCATATTTAACCCTTTCATGCATGAATTATGACAACCTTAGTCAATATTTTTTCTTTAGTGATTTTATTCCTCTTTAGGCATGACAAAACAATGTATCTGAAATTTTTTTACGAACCTATTTTTCATAGACTTGCAAAAATGTCCACCTAGCTGGACACCATGCATTTAATTTTCGAAGCAGAGAAACATGCAGTTAAAACCCATCATCAGAAAGTGATATACTGTGAACGAATGAATGAATGAATGAATGAATTTATTTTGGTTTTACATCAATCATTGCACTTAGTACATTAATCATAATAAACATAAAAATCAAAAAAGGAATCGACTAGAAGCAAAAGCTTATTTTTTTGCCTATCCTTTTCACCTAATACACAGCTTACGTCAACTTAAATGTGTACAGCATCGAGCATTCACACCATAAAAAAAAAAAAAAATCAACAACAAAAACATACCTATCATCTTAATTCAATAATTCTAAATAATTTAAACTTAAAACATTTTTTTTACTTCTATACTGTGTGAAAACTATGATATAAAAACAGTTTTAGTGCAGCTAATCTGATGTTTTCTCACATTTTAATATACTCTAATACTAGTTCTTACTCACTTCATGGAGATAATATTCATTCATTCATTTTCTGAACCTGCTTTATCCTCACTAGGGTCACGGGGCTACTTAAGGGCGAAGGCGGGGTACACCCTGGACAAGTTGCCAGTTCATCGCAGGGCTGAACATATAGAGACAAACAATCGCTCTCACATTCACACCTATGGGCAATTTAGATTAACCAGTTATCCTGTCTGTGCATGTCTTTGGATGGTGGGAGGAAGCCGGAGTACCCGGAGAGAACCCACGCAGACACGGGGGGAACACGCAATAATATGCAACAAGATAACCCAGATAGCAAATATTTTGGCAGTATTATGGCATACACTTGGCATTTTTGGCTTTCTTTTGCCATTATGAAAACCTTTAGGCTTAACTATGGTATGATTAAGGTTATCTATAATAGATATGGAGGCACCAGCAATATATGGCTGAGTTCTGGCATATGTCTGGTTAACTAAAAGACTGGGCAAAGAGCGGGATCAAGTATAGGGATGGTATGGCATGTTTATGGCAAGCTAGAAGATTGACTAAAGAGCGGCAACATCTTATTCCATATATGGATGTGTTTTGGTTGTGTTTTGGCATATTTCTGTAAAGCCAAAACACTGCGCAAAGAGCGGGAATTTCTACCCAGAAGAAAACTCCACTTCATTTTAAAAGCATGATCAACACAAATTTGGGGTGAATTTTGGCCTCCTTTTGGCCTCTCTTTAGGTCAGTTTTGGTTACTTTTTGGCTGGATTATGGGGATTTGGGCTATATTTTGGAAGTCCGCAATTACTTTTGGGTGAATTTTGGCTTTCTTCTGTTTTGATTTTGGCTTGCCTATTTTGGGCCATTTAGGGCCCATAGATCCGCCCAGAACTTTGGCAAAATGGCATACCAGTTTTGGGCCAGATTTAAGCCATAATGATTTTGCTATCTGGGAATATGGAAAAAAAACAACTTTTGTTTGAGAAAACTGTTAATTACAGTCTAATAACAATTATAAATTGATTTACACTCAAACATGTTACTGCAGATCAGGTTTATCTAGAACAGCAAAGTTACAGTAATGGTATGAATTGCAGTTCATGGGATGATGCACAAGTGTCCACTGTGTTGACTGATATGGAACTAAAACAACAAAACCCATGAATATACAAGAGAGCAGCTGAAGAATAGCTGTCCACTATAGTGACCACTATACATGAAAGGGTCAATGTTTGGGGAAATTACCAAAAATAGTCACTTGACGGATAAAGGGTTAAACTGTCATATGTATTTTTCTTTCAGTTTACAAAAGCAAAAATGTTACACCCTTAATTCCCAGTTGGACCGGAGCCTTCCTTTGTGTCATTTGCATATTGCCCTGTGCAGTGTGGCAGGGTGACTTTCCTCCAGTTTCCCCCACTATTAAAAACCTGTATGCTAGGTTAATTCTCCTGTCAGTGCTAGCATAGTTGGTCTCCAAGTGCTTCCAGTGCTGCTCCTTGTGTGTGTCCTTGGACAGGTGCAATGCAGAGGTGGTTATTTCCCTGTGGACACAATAAAATTGAACTTTATTTGCATGGGTCTATACAAACAGGATCACTGTTGATTTGGAAATTAACCCCCACCGTCTGTGTTTCATGAGGTGCACAGAACAAGCAAAGACTATGTTTTATTTGAATTTATTGATACTATTTCTGATGTCAAGGCTCCCCATTTACAGTCTTGAAAAATATGTAAAAATATTCCTCTCTCTACGCTGCCATGCATTTCTTCCATCTCATCACCTTTGAGACGTCTCTCTTCTGACGGATTTAAGTTTGCTCTTTTACTGAATATCCATGTTATAGAGTAACTTGAGCCTCTTGAATTTCCACCCAGAACACTTATAAAACTTTCATTTTGGATCATCAGCCGGTCTCCATAGGCCTCAACTAGGAAATAGGCTGAATAAATGCACAGAGGAAGTATAAAATGTTACAAATTCCTCCAAATCCATCCGTCGATTTATACAAGACTAATATCATCACAGAACCTCTGTGTTTGACAAAATAGAGTAGGTAATTTGTGCTGGAATTTTTACTCTTCAAATTAGACACATGGCAGATTCACATGGGATTCAGATCATACACAACCTCAGCAATTATTATAAATGACTAGAGATCCACAGGAAGTACTAGTCCTGTGTGAATAGGGTTATAGTCGGCAAAATGAGGACCTGTTTCTAATTTACACAAATGTAAAGGATCTTTTAACGGACATACAACTTGTTACAAAAGTAATGCATGACAGTAACAGATTACTTTTTGCTGTAACGCTTTAGTGTAATGCATTACTCATCAATTTTTAGTCATGTTTTACTTGGTACATGTTCAGTAGCACTTGCGTTACAACACATATTTCACCCATTATTTAACTGTGCAAATGAAAAAAACAAAAACAGCAAAACCGTGAGACCTAAAGGAATCAAAAATGTGATAGGAAAGTTCTTTTTCCTGTTGGTGTTCAGCCAATGGGTGAAGATGGCAGAAGACAGTCCATTGTCCACATGGACGTACGCTCATTACTAACCCTAACCCTGCTTTACAGAAGCTAGTTAGCATTAGCATGATCCCTGTGATCAGCAATGACAAGGTAAGCTAACGTTTCTATGGCCCAATCCCAATTCACCCCTTGGCCCTACCCCTTACCCCTACCCCTTGGGCCTTGCACGTGGCACCAAGGGGTAGGGGTTAAAAACATTCCCCGATGAAATTAGACAATCCTTTGTAGCCTGTTACGTCATCAGCAGTCATCGATGCCGCTATAAACAGATGCGGCAACTTGGTTCACTGGAAAAAATCAAGATCTTACCAAGTGTGTTTTTCCTCATTTCTAGTCAAAATATCTCATCACACTTAAAATAAGACATAATCCAAATGAACAAAGTTTCAGAGCTATGGTCAAAGTGGATATTTTTTGTTTACACTTACCAAACACAACCTGTTGGAACCCTAAATGTACAAGAAATGACAATATAATGACAATATATCTGGAATTGTCTTGTTTTTTGTGTAATTAATTAATTCTACTTTTCATATTTTATTTATTTATTTATTTTTCTTTTTTTCTTTAGAGAGAGGAGGTCAAAGTCTCTTGGTCTTTCGTATGTGTTTTCTTTATGTAACAATGCATCCATTGTTCACTGTTCAATTGTTTTGTTTATTAACAAAAAAAAAAAAAAAAAAAGAAAAACTGAAATGTTGAGAATGGAAAGATTGGTCTTTGGTCACATACTTGTTACGTGACCACAATGTAATTTAAATGCATGTTGAACTTTTCTCAATATTTCTAAATAAAAATCTCAAAAAAAAGACAATCACCTAAAGAGTAACTTTTCAGTGAGATATAAGAACTTATTTTTACCTCCGCCAGGGAACGGCAGAGGTTATGTTTTCATCTGGGTTTGTCTGTTTGTTTGTCTGTTAGCAAGAGGATTTTGATGAAATTTTCAGGATGCTGGCACAAGGAAAAAATGGTTAAATTTTAGTGGTGATTGGAGGGAGACTGATCTGCCTTGGCGGAGGTCTGCACTCTCTGAGTGCTTTTCTAGTTAGACAAGAGATGTTGAAAATCTTAATTCAAGAAATCTTACCAAGATAATTTTCAGTATTTCCATTGGCAGATTTTTTTTGCTTGAATTGAGCAAAAAAAATCTTGAGTTTAGCAAAAAATCAGCCAATGGAACAAGTGAAAATTATCTTGGCAAGATTTCTTGAAATAAGATTTTCAACATCTGTGGTCTAAAAATAAGTTCTTATATCTCACTGAAAAGTTACTCGTTAGGTGATTACAGGAGGTCCTCGGGTTACGAACGAGTTCCGTTCCTGTGCTGGTGACGTAACCCGAATTTCCGCGTAAGTCGGAATTAACCCTTTAATACCCCCTGTCCTTAATAATGGTTGCCACGGTCGGCTGACTGAAGTCTAAGGCTTTACTGATGTTCATCGGCATCTCGCCTCTCTCCGACCTTTTGATGATATCCAGCTTCGTTTCCATCGTAATGGCTTTCCTCTTGGCTGGACCAGCATCGCTAGAAGATCCTGCTTTCTTTTTTGGGGCCATGATGTGAAAAAAGAGGGTGAAAAAGGCGAGGATACCGAGAAAATTACGGAGCACAAACACAGACACTCTACACTATGGGGCTGGAGACAAAACGGCAGACAAGACTCAGGCGTTGTAAAGTCGAAACAGCGTAGGTCGAGTACCGCGTAACCCGAGGACCTCCTGTATGTCTTATTTTAAGTGTGATGAGATATTTTGACTAGAAATGAGAAAAATACACTTGGTAAGATTTTGATTTTTTCCAGTGGACCAAGTTGTCGCATCTGTTTATAGCGGCATCAATGACTGCTGATGACGTAACAGGCTTCAAAGGGTTGTCTAATTTCATCGGGGAATATTTTCAACCCCTACCCCTTAGCGCCAAGTGCAAGGCCCAAGGGGTAAGGGTAAGAGGGAGGGCCAAGGGGTGAATTGGGATTGGGCCATAGAAACGTTAGCTTACCTTGTCATTGCTGATCACAGGGATCATGCTAATGCTAACTAGCTTCTGTAAAGCAGGGTTAGGGTTAGTAATGAGCATACGTCCATGTGGCCTATGTACTGTCTTCTGCCATCTTCACCCATTGGCTGAACACCAACAGGAAAAAGAACTTTGCTATTGCATTTTTGATTCCTTAAGGTCTCACGGTTTTGCTGTTTTTGTTTTTTTTCATTCGCTTTTTTTGATTTTTGCAGTGTTTGCAAAAGAATTCCCCATGCTGTCAGCAGCTGTAACTGTTTCTATTGCATGGGCTTTGAGCATCTTTTTGCGTCGATCAAGCGCAAACCACAGAAATGCGATCTACAACACATTGAAACGGCATTAAACGGTCGCTCAAGTTATTTACGAAGAAAGCACGTACATTTGGGTGTTTCTTTCATCACACTGCTGCATTTTTTTTGCTGTGTTTACCTCCATGTTGCCGATGATTCGAACAGAATTATGGGTGATTTCTCATACCCCTCTGTTTGTAGTTTGGAAGTAGCTGATCTGGACATTTTTACATCTGCAGCCTTTAGAGAAAATTGCAGTGGAAGTATAACCACACATAACGGGCAGATCCCATAAGGTCCAGACCCTGCATGTCTAAAATGAAGATGGGCGTGTTCTCTTAGCCTTATTGTAATAATGGCGACCACCGAAGCTAAGAGCTAACCCGTGTTTAATCGTACAAGGCAAACAGAAGCCAAAATGAGGAATGAGGTTTCAGGCTTCCCTCTGAGGATGGGTGTGAGTCAGCGAGTCAGGAGCTATGACAAGCTGGGCGGCAGTGTAAATCTACCTTTCAACAGAACGTCAACAACCTCCCTCTGACCTACATTTTCAGACAATAACAGCAGAGAGAAAATTGTGGAATTAGAGCGAGCAGGGCAATTTTATCAGGATGCCCTGGTTGTGGATATGCTCACAGTTTTTTTTCCAAATCTCATGGGACAATCAGTCATATTACCGGAGGCAGAGGATGATTTTTGTCAGGCATTTCCTGTCTCAATAATACATCTATTGTTATGTTTTGCTATTTTGCGAACAGAGAGGTTTGAAAGCTAAGTAAAAATATTTCGGAATCTATTTTTCATGAGCTTGCTGGCCTTCAGAGAAAATTGCGGTGGAGATATTGTTCATTTTAGCAGGAAGACAATGTTGAAAATATTTTGGAGGCCTCAGAGAAAAATGTGCATGAGCGTAAATGTACACACACAACTCATGCATTTGCTATATCGAAGACTGGTAACACAAAGTATGCAGTACCTGTGGTTTCTAGTGCAATCCAAGGGGTGTAAAAACGAAATTTAGCAATATTTCACTGATACTGACACCTTAGTAGCTCATGTTTTCTTTTTTCATTAATGGTCAAAAAAATCAAATTATACACATAAAAGTCAGAATGCAGTTTTGCCGCCTTATTATGAACATAAATCCAGTAGACTGCTTTGGGAATTCCACTGTGGTTATATTTAACAATGTAGGTGGAGGAAAATGCTACAGGCAAGGAATAACTCCAGCCTCGACAGTACATGGTGTTTTACAGAGATAGTTGTCTGCAATCTTGATTTGTGTGATCCGCTCAACTGTTCTGCCAGGAGCTGCAAAAGAAGAAAAGAAAAATACCACAGAATGCCAGAGGTTTAACTGTTAACGGTTCAACTTTTTTTCTTTTTTTTTTTAGTTTTAGTGATTATTTCATTGCATTTTATCATGGCGTGTCCTTGTTCTTTGTACTAGATAGTCAGAAAAGACGTCTAGACAATGCTGTGGTTAGGTTTGGGCAGAAAACGTACTTGATTATAGCTAGGAAGAAGGGTTGGAAGGGCTAAAATAGGAAAGACAACGAAAAAAGACAGAAAATTAAACAAACCCTGGTCTCCAGGTCAGAGACCACAAACTTTGTTGTTCCACCATAACACTGGTCTACAATTTTTTAGAAATGATTTTGCTTCAGAGATTAAATTTGCTAAATGTTACGTATTTTAATAAGATTAATTGGAAAATAAATGACAAAAGTGCCGGTTTGCTGATGTTTTCAAGGTACATGATTAAGTGTTATTACACATATATATTGGTTTATGTACATTTATATAATAGTTGTACAAATCTTCGACTAAATAGAACCTGTAAAGTGAATGTATTCTAATGTGCAGACAGTGTTTTGAAGTAGATCTTGTAGCTCTGAGACAAATATTCCTTTTGAGTCAAACCCATTCTCTCGTTAATTCTTGAGTTTCACATTTTGACCCAAGGCTGTATCTTGGAAAGTTCAGCCAACCAGCATTTTTGACTTGATTTTTCTTTATCAGTGACTCTCATGTGGTAAAATTTAATTACTTTTATTCTGGAAGCATTTTCCTTGTAGACCAGTGTAATCAACAAAACCAACTCCTAGACTTTTGCCTTTTTAACTTCATCACCTGGATTATGTTCAAAACTTCCAACTCTTAAGGACTGACATGGACTTCAATCATAAATCTTGCACATTGAAAACTGACACCATTGACTAGAGCACAGGTGTCAAACATGTGGCCCGGGGGCCAAATCCGGCCCGTCAAAGGGTTCAATCCGACCCCTGGGATGAATTTGTGAAATGCAAAAATTACAATGAAGATATTAACAATTAATGGCGTTAAAATCATTTTAGGTCATTTCAGTCTAAAAATGATCAGACCAGTAAAATACTATCATAATAACTTATAAATTATGAAAACTGCAAATTTTTCTCTTTGTTTTAGTGTAAAAAAAAGTTACATTACACAAGAATATTTACATTTATAGACTCGCCTTTTATATAAAAAAAAAAAGTGAATATCTGAAATGTCTTAAGAGAAGTAAGTGGAATTTTAATTATATTCTGCCTGTTATTAAATGCTTTGTGTATTTGTAGAGCCACTGTGATTATTAAGTTGTGATTCACATGTATAAATGATAAACTAAGGCATAATATTGTTAACATTGCACTTATTTTTGTTAGGAATTTTCAGGTTGTTCATACACTATAAACAAAAAGTTAAGGATATTTTTATTTTTTGGGCAATTATTTTCAGTTGGGATTCTTGCACAGCGCTTGTTACTTTTTTTCTGTGTGAATTGAATTAAAATACATTTTTTTAATGACCACAGTTTTATTTACAAATGGCAAAAATGACCCAAAAAAAAAGAAATATCCTTAACTCTTTGTTGTGTATTTGTTCATGTTATGTTCGAGTACAATTCATAGATGTAAACATTTTCATTACGGAATTTTACTTTTTCCACTCAAAAGTTCTTATCCTATTATTTATATTATTTTACTGGTCCAGCCGACTTTATGTCATATCAGGCTGTATGTGACCCCTGAACTAAAATGAGTTTGACACCCCTGGACTAGAGGTACCATCCATGGACGTTGAATCAACTTGCTGTGGATGTCTCTTAAAGGCAGGGTAGGAGATGTTTTCCTGGAGCATTTTTTGACGATATTGCTTAAAATCCCCTTCACACCCTGATTGCAACCAATTAATCGAATGCTGTAACACAAAAAATAAAAAATTTAGTCACCTGTGGAATGGACAGGACTGAAAAAACACCATCCAACCATTGTAACCAGCCCATTGAAATGATTGAATAGTGATATGTCTTTCAAATTCAACCGCCATTTGTCCCTCCCCCCTCTGCAAGTACAATCAATACAATGGAGGCGTGGCTTCAGGGGGGAAGTCTGAAGAAAGGGGTTTGGACTTTTGAATTGTGTACTTGTAAAATGTAGCTTGCTCGAACTGTTTTTCCAGGATCTCCTCCCCGACCGTTAACATGTAATACCACTAACAGCCACTAGAGGGTGGTTTAAAAAAAAACATGACTCTTCCATCAACGTTCTCTGTATAAACAGTGTAGATATGTTGTTTCTTAGGGGTCACTATGGTGTCATTAGCTTTGTTTCACTAAGTTAGCATTACCATCCAGCGCCTTGTCCTTCTTGCGCCACTTCTGTCTTCTGGTAACGCAATGATTCTGTATAGTTTTCCACAAATTTAAAATTAGTAAGTGACCTGTTCAATAAAATACTCTTATTTTCAGAAAAAAAATTGTCTTGCCATTTTTCATATTAATACATTTTGTTTCATTTTCATTCTGCCTGGTGTGTGGGTTTGGTTATATCTATATGTTTATAGTTATCACATACTTCAACCTTTTTGTTACTTCTACAACTTTAGCATAAAATTGAAGGTTTTATTCTCTTCAAAAAATATCAAAATATAAGACACATACAGTCGCTGGAATAATTGTTAGACCACCCTTGTTTTCTTCAATTTCTTGTTCATTTTAATGCCTGGTACAACTAAAGGTACATTTGTTTGGACAAATATAATGATAACAATAAAAATGTCTCATAAGAGTTTAATTTCAGAGCTGACATCTAGTCATTTTCCATGTTTTTTTGATAATAACCAAAACCACTTCAGTTCTTACATCAGTATCTGTGGCATTGTACTGCCAAAAACAGTGCTTTTAAGCATTCCTTTTTTTTTTTTTCTGTTTGTTTTAGTCACATGATACTCACAGGAGTTAGTACTTGATTGCATAACCATTGTTTTTGATGACTTTTGATGGTCTAATCATTTTTTTGCGCTTCCTGCTAGAGTGCCCCCTGGAGGTCGTTAGCCCATAAAAATCTATACTTGAGCTGCATCGTTGTATAAGCTGCAGGGTTCAAAACATGAGAACAAAGTAGCAGCTTATAGTCCGGAAAATACGGTAGTTCAGAAGATGACACACTGAAGTCACATATCTCCATTTGACACAGATACACTAAGCCACAGGTGTCAAACATGCAGCCCGGGGGCCAAATCCGGCCCGCGGGATGAATTTGTGAAATGCAAAAATTACACTGAAGATATTAACAATCAGTGGTGTCAAAATCATTTTAATTCAGGTTCCACATAGACACATACAGACCAATTAGATTTCAAGTGGGTCAGAACCAGTAAAATATTATCATAATAACCTATAAATAATGACAACCCCAAATTTTCTCTTTGTTTTTTTGGTGTAAAAAAGTAAAATTACATGAAAATGTTTACATTACCAAACTATTCTTTTACAAAAAATGTGAATAACCTGAACAAATATGAACAAACGGAAATGTCTTAAGAAAAGTAAATTCAATTTTACCAATATTATGCCTGTTACTGAATGTTTTGTGTGATTGTTACGCACATGTGTAAATGATAAACTGATAAACCAAGGCATAATATTGTTAAAATTGCATTTGTTTTTCTCAAGACAATTCAAGTTGTTCATGTTATTCAGATTTTTAAGGAAACTTTGTCGATGTAAACCTGATCTTAATATCTTTTTTTTTTTTTCACTGTTATTATTTTACTGGTCCAGCCCACTGGAGATCAAATTGGGCTGAATGTGGAACTGAACTAAAATGAGTTTGACACCCCTGTACTAAGCGATGATGTTTTTGTCCATCTTGCTCAGCCTTACCTCCAAGTATTGTTGCCCCCTCACTCTCTGTCAGTGGCGATTTCTCATAGACTGCAAGGGAAGCCCAGCTTCCCCAAAAATTATGAAAATTAAATGGTTAAATATGTACGGCTGTGTTGACATTTCATTGACTACAAATGTGTTAGAACACATTCATCTCACAGATGAGTTCGTTCAGAATCAGCTTTATCACAAATCAGCGTACTCAATGTTGTTCACTTCTCATCCATTCCCATTGCACTGTTTTCTCATTCGACCTCTGCTCAGTGCATTTGTCCGTAGACGCTCAGCGTCCATGCACTTCAGTGGGACTGAGTGGAACAGTTTTTTTCATTGCCTCAAAACTGGACGGTAATTGGATAAATGCCACAATGTTGTCCCGCCCCCAGACACTCGGCATCTCTGGGGTGAATGGAGCTGTGGGCGGAGCTCAGCTGGGCTGGACGCCGGGCTTCCACGTGCTGATTGGTGATCAGTCAAAAGGCTGAATCGTGTTTGATTGACAGCTATTTTGAGATCTAGTCCTTCACTTGACAGAGTTCAGTTTAATACCGTCACAAATTCTGCTGTGAAATCAGAGAAACCACTACGAAATGACTTGTTCATTTCTTGCACTGTAAATAAAACACACTCGGTGTACTTCCTTGTTTCAATTTAACATACTTTCAGTGTTTTCTTGTTTACTTGGTACGATAAGGTCAC
Source organism: Sphaeramia orbicularis (assembly GCF_902148855.1). Lineage (NCBI taxonomy): Eukaryota > Metazoa > Chordata > Actinopteri > Kurtiformes > Apogonidae > Sphaeramia > Sphaeramia orbicularis. The sequence continues at coordinate 15,709,404 of NC_043965.1, forward strand.
TGAGCATTTTCTTAAAAAGGAACAGAGGGCCGAATTTATGTTTAAACAACTTGACTTTTTTTTTGATGTAAGCCAACAATGAGCTCCCCCTGTCTGAAAGACGAGCAGCCGCCACTGCTCTCTGTATTCACTCACTCTGCAGAACGAGGATATCACCTGCTGGCATTCATGAAAGCTGGTATAAGGTGGTGTACTGGATTTAGATCATGTAAAATTTCAGGCCACTCTCAGAGCAGTGCCTGTAATAGGTGACATGGTGTTGAGAATAAGTAAGCAACAAGGAGAGCCAGATAAAGTGTAGGAGGTGCATTCAAAATGCCAACAGCTACAGTCTTATCTGTAAAACACCCAGATGGCATTTACCTGACAGCAGGGCAGCGGATGAATACAGCCTTCGCCTCCCTACGAATTTTCATCTCTGCTGTTTCCCTCCTCCTTGTTGTCCTCTTTGTCTTTACCTCTCCTGTCATCACCTATTGCCCCCATCTCAGTTCTCTCTACCTATCCTCAACTCCTCTCCACCCCTCTCCTGATCAGTCCGCCCTACAGCAAAGCATGCTGACTTGTGCAAGGCGTGTGCCTGATAAATGAAGAGCCTGACTTCTGTTACATAGGGGGCCCCCGAAGCTCACGGGGGGGGCTAAATCACCACCATTGATTGTGCAGCTTGAACGCACTGACAAAAGGCCATGATCACTCATCTTGTTAAAAGCGGATTATCGGCCTGTTTGTATCTTGTTACACCCATAAAGATTTTTCTTCCTCCCTTTTCTCTCCCATTTTAACACATTAGCTGTTTTTCTGTAGCCTAATTTGCTCAACGGATAATCCTCCATGTTTGGTTTTTGTCTCCAATAGAACTATGGATTTTGATGCTGTTTAGTATTGTTTTCTACTTAAACAGCTGATGGTGTGGCGATGTTCTGATTCATTAAGTGTCTGCTTTGATTTTCTGGCTGGTAAACAGGGCCAGTGTTGTGGATGTGTTGTTCAGCATTTGTGTTATCTGTTTGTGTCTGCAGTATGGACATGATCTGGTTTGACTTCGGTGGCTGTAAAAAAAAAAAACAAAAAAAAAAACCATTTTGCTGGATCCAAGTCATGAATTCATTCACCTCATACACTGTAAAAAAAAAAAAAAAAAATCTCTAATTTAACAGAATTTTCACTGTTTATTTTACAGATTTTTCCTGTATTTGTAAGATACAGGAAAATATCAAATGACAAAAACAGACTGTGATTTTACATGTCAAATGTAAAATAACATGAAAACCTGTAACTGTGAATAACCATAAAATTTCCATTTTTTTTTTAAAATATTTTTTTCACAGAAAAATACAGTTAAAGTACATTTCCAAATGTATCATAATTTCAGAAATATTTCTTTTCTTTTTATGAGATTAAACTGTTAATTTAAAGTTTAATAATGTAAAAAATAATAATAAAATGAGATAAAATTACTGTCAATTAACTGTCCAAATACAGTTTTTATCAGTGGATTGTACAACTTAGTCTCATTGAAAATTATTTATATATATTTATAGGTAATTTGATTAATTCATGTAAATATTCTTTATTAAACATTAAAAAGTCAAAAAAAAGGGCAAAATCTCATGTAAAGTTTAGGCAAAAACTGTATTTTAATTATGGAAAATTACCATATTTTTATGAGATGGTTATTTTCCGTTACTTTACAGTGTTTTCTCGGCAGCCATGCTGCCAGAATGTTACTGTTTTGTTTTGGGTTTTTTTTTTTTTTACAGTGTACTGTTTGAGAGGTGTGTATTACCAATGTACTGTCTTTTCTTTGCATTAGCCTGATAATATTGGCAGTTATAGCTATATTGATGTGGTAATCAAAGTTGACTTATATGAAAATTAGACATGACAGTGAGATGTCATAGCACAGCATTGAGTCATCTCTATAATGACTCAAGACAATTACATGCAGTGACATGCTGTTCTATTAAGAAAGACTGTATCGTCTACATAATAATTTACAAGCATTCAGAGAAGGGATGGAGGTCCATGTGTGACTGCACACAGGGTCTAATGACACATTTGCTGCCAAATCCTGAACTCCCTGGTACAGAACCCATTTACCTCCTTCAGCTTTTTGTCTAAAGCGAGGGGTCCACATAGAAAAATGACAGATTAATTACAGAGAAAATAGAGCAGCACAATGTTAAATCCATTGGTAAACACATCCATTGTACAGCAATGTAAGTGACAACTCCATATAATTACAGTCAGTAAAGTTTAATCTTTTCTTTCAGCTTTGAAAAAGGAAAAACTTTCCCAACACTAACTCAAGCACCTCGACTTAACAAATAGGTCAAGAACAAAAAGATTCTCAACAAGAAGTATCCTGTACCTAAAAATGTACTTTCCTCATCATCTCTCAGGGGGAAACTGCTGAAAGTTTTCTATCGAAATAAGCGATAACAAGTACTTGTTAATAAAGAATGACATAAGTATTAATAATAATAATAATAATAATAATAATAATAATAATAATAATGATAATAAAAAAAGGGAGAAACAAGTGACAAAATGTGACATTCAAACATTATTAGCCATTGGCTATTTTTCAAAACACAGTTACTGGTCAATTAGCTGCAGGGTTATACAGTCTAGTCTTGTCTTTTCTGCTTCCAGTTGTCTGAATCAACACCCACACTTGCAAAAATAGTTCAGCTTGGAGAAATAGATTGTCTGTAGAAGTCTGATGTAGTAACCACTTCAGCAGAACAAGTGACAAGACAAGAAATTAGGTCAAAGAGAATGATGTTGACAAAGCTTTTGTAGATGTAGCTGATATTTTTTAATGCAATGATAAACAAAAATGTAACACAATACAAAATATCTGTTTGGCTCTAACTTTTGCATAGTAGCATACAGAAAACAATCAATGCAACCATTAATTACTAATAAAACCCAGTACAAATACAAGACATTAAAAAGACGGTGCATCAGACAGTATGCAGTATGCAGATACAGGTGTGTGACATATGAGAGTGTCACTTGATTATTACCATACTCCATATAAATATGTCCAAAGAAGCAGTGTTTGGAAGAAATTGAAAAGAAACTGCACTAAAGATCTACTAAAGGAATGTAGGAGTCAAGCATATACTGTGTATTTCACACAGCAGTTGTCAAACGTCAAATGAAAACAGACCTGCCAAGTATACGGTGTCAATCTTAATGAATGTGTCATTTGCGTGGATGTATATTAGAGAATATTCATACATTTGGCACAATACAAATAAACAGGGTTGCAAAATGTGTCTAATTCACGATCACAAACTGCCATGCACAGGTATGCTGGTTGGCAGAAAACTGGCGGTAACTGCAGCTTCTTCTACAGCAGGGGTGTCAAACTCATTTTGGTTCAGGGGCCATATTTAGCCCAATTTGATCTCAAGCGGGCCAGACCAGTAAAACAATGACTTAATAATCTATAAATAATGACAAATCCAAGTTTTTCTTTTTGTTTTAGTACAAAAAACCCCCAATGAAATTATGAAAATATTTACATTTTACAAAAAAGATGTGAATAACCTGAAAAAACAGAAATTTCATTTGAAAAATTAGTGCAATTTTAACAATATTATGCCTCGACTTATTATTTATACATGTACATTTACACACAATGTTACATAAACATTTGGTAACAGGCAGAATATTTGTAAAATTGCACATTTCGGGTTGTTCAACTTTGTTTATATTTATGTATTTATTTGCATTTTATTGTGAAAGAATAGTTTTGTAAATATAAATATTTTCACAGTGTAATGTTATTTTTTTCACTTAAATTTTTTCCACATAATTTTTCACAAAGAAAACTTGTAGTTGTCATTATTTATGGGTTATTGTGTTGTTATTTTTATTGTAGATCACATTGGTCTGTATGTGGAACCTGAACCAAAAGGATTTGGAAAACCTGGACTGTTCAGGTTCATTTTTGCACTTTCATCCTGCGGGCCACATTGGACCCTTGGCGGGCCAAATTTGGCCCCCGGGCCACATGTTTGACACCTGTGTTCTACAGGATGTATAAAAAAAAAAAAATAGACATTTTGAAAAATTACCCCCAGTTCCACATTTTGATAATTTTGGGAATTTTCTTTCATGGGTGTCGGTGGGTAGGGGATTAGTGGATATTTGTCCAAATTTACAGACTCAGGTTTTCATGCATGAGTGAGCGGGGGCAAAATCTGCAATCCAAGTTAAAACTGGTTTGCGCCAAGTAGCGGTGGGATTTAAATCCAATCAAAGGTCATGGGAGGGGACAAATGTAGGTTTGTCACTTGCACGAGTTTTTTCACTACCAGTGACGTGAATATAGTGTAAATAAAGTGTTGAGTCTGAATTGTTTTTGTTCCTACGTTCCCTGAAGGCAACATGAGCGGGGAAGATCCCTAAGATTTTTGTCCTGCTGTCACTCATAATTCCACACCCTTCTCAGTTGAGGCCACGCCCTCCACGCCACATCAGGGCCAAAAGTTGAACAAGCGGAGAAAAAAAAGAGATCTGAAACTGAAAAAAAAAAAAGATTTGAAAGCGAGAAAAAGATCTGAAAGTGAAAAAATAAGATTTGAAACCGTAAAAAATAAGATTTGAATCTGAAAATGTAAAACGTGCAACTAAAAAAAATAAAATCTGAAGTATTAAAATATATATGAAAGTGAAAAATGTAAATTAACCCTTTCATGCATGAATTATGAGAACCTTAGTCAATATTTTTTTCTTGAGTGTTTTTTTTCCTCTTTAGGCATTAAAAAAAACAATGCAATTTAATTTTTTTTATGACCCTAATTTTTGTGGAGTCACAAAAATGTCCACTCAGCTGGACATTATGGATATGATTTTTGAAGAAAAGAAACATGTATTTAAAACTCGCCATCAGAAAGTGATATACTGTGTGAAAACAATGAAATAAAAACATTTTTAATGCAGCTAATCTGATGTTTTGTCACATTTTATCCTATTCAAATACTAGTTATTACTCATTTCATGGAGATAATATCCTCCTGAGACCCTGGAAATTGGCAGTTTTAGCTTTTTTTACACTAAAAAATTGTCTTGATTGGAAACTGCATAATGCAACAGTTTTTTCAAATGCATTTTTAAAATCATTTTTATTGATTGATTTAATTTTTTTAATGGAATGTCCTTTGCAATGGACAGCACTTAAGTTAAACTGTCAAACTTTTGTCCCCTATAGAGGACAAAATGTATTGCTGGGTTTTAGGAGGATATGCAAAAAAAAAAGAAAAACAAAAAAAACCTTTTTGTTCCAGAAAACTGTTAACCAGTGTAATAACAAGTAGCAATTGATTTACACTAAACATGTTAGTGAAGATCAGGTTTATCAAGAACAGCAAAGTTACAATAATTTTATGAATTGCAGTGTTTAGGATGATGCATAAGCGTCCACTGTGTTGGCTGATATGGAACTAAAACAACAAATATAGAAAAGAACAGCTGTAGAATAGCTGTCCACTAGAGTGACCACTATGCATGAAAGGGTTAAATAATTTATTCAAAAGAATTACCAAAGAGAATCAAAATTATATTTAACCTGAAAAAAACTTTTCATACACTTATTTTTAATTAGAATACATTGTTGTATTTTTCAAAAATTTATGATCAACACTTAAATTTTCAGTTTCAAATTTTATATTTTCATACAGGGTGGGGAAGCAAAATTGACAATATTTTGAGGCAGGGATTGAAAGACAGTGTATGACCAATTAGTTTATTGAAAGTCATGAGAATTTATTTGCCACAAGAAAGTGTACATAATAGAAAATGTTTTTATTCCATGTGTCCTCCTTCTTTCTCAATAACTGCCTTCACACGCTTCCTGAAACTTGCGCAAGTGTTCCTCAAATATTCGGGTGACAACTTCTCCCATTCTTCTTTAATAGTATCTTCCAGACTTTCTCGTAATAGTTTTGCTCATAGTCATTCTCTTCTTTCCATTATAAACAGTCTTTATGGACACTCCAACTATTTTTGAAATCTCCTTTGGTGTGACGAGCGCATTCAGCAAATCACACACTCTTTGACGTTCGCTTTCCTGATTACTCATATGAGCAAAAGTTTCTGAAAAGGTATGGATAATAGTGTTAGGTATGATTATGACATCAATATATGTTTGGTTTCAAAACAATTGACGTAGTACCTGCTGAGAAAAAAACAACTAAATGTTCATTGTAAATTTTGCTTCCCCACCCTGTACAGATTGCACTTTAATGTTCTGAGATATGCAACATAAACGGGCTCATTGCAGCCACTGATATTGTTAAAATGTTCATCTTTGTTACCAAAATTTGTTTGTTGTTCTACAAAAAAATTTACCTTATTGTCATAGTCGTAAGATAATTACACATTTCCTATTTTTTAATTGGAAAAATAATGTCTTAGGGAGCAGTTTTGTTGAGGTCATTTATATTGTTCAATCAAAAATCGAAGTTATTTTTAATTTGCGCAACAAATTATTTAAGGAAAAGCAAAAAGTATTCTAACGATATTGATGTTTCTTTCAATAAAAGTTATAATTGCACCACAGGTACAATGTTGTTGGGGTTGAGGGGGGCTTGGAGATTTTTCTTGGTCCAAAGGGGGGCCCGACAGAAAAAGTTTGAGAACCACTGATCTAAACCAACAATATGTACATATATACATACATATACACATATATGTACACACCTATTTATCTATATATACAGGGTGGGGAAGCAAAATTGACAATATTTTGAGGCAGGGATTGAAAGACAGTGTATGACCGATTAGTTTATTGAAAGTCATGAGAATTTATTTTTCCACAAGAAAATTGACATAATAGAAAATGTTTTTATTCTATGTGTCCTCCTTCTTTCTCAATAACTGCCTTCACACGCTTCCTGAAACTTGCGCAAATGTTCCTCAAATATTCGGGTGACAACTTCTCCCATTCTTCTTTAATAGTATCTTCCAGACTTTCTCGTAATAGTTTTGCTCATAGTCATTCTCTTCTTTCCATTATAAACAGTCTTTATGGACACTCCAACTGTTTTTGAAATCTCCTTTGGTGTGACGAGCGCATTCAGCAAATCACACACTCTTTGACGTTCGCTTTCCTGATTACTCATATGAGCAAAAGTTTCTGAAAAGGTATGGATAATAGTGTTAGGTATGATTATGACATCAATATATGTTTGGTTTCAAAACAATTGACGTAGTACCTGCTGAGAAAAAAACAACTAAATGTTCATTGTAAATTTTGCTTCCCCACCCTGTATGCAAAACTTATGGCCCTAAATCGGCTCCATATCAGAGTTCAGAGACCATTTATCTTTCGGTAACTTTGTGGAGAAGCTTCAGCACCAAAGAGAGCATTAATACTGATGTTTCTGCCAAATTCCAGATACATTCATGAACAATTATTTTCAAAGACATTAAACAGGACCTACCTGAGGCACAATAATTACTTGAGTGTATTTTGATGGACATTTCAGGAGATTGTGTTACAGGTGGGAAAACATTTGAAAGTCAAAAAGAAGCAAAGTATACAACGTCAGGTCATGATTGTTGATAGCTTGTGGGAAGATGATGTAAAGACATAAGAAAAGGCTTTCTCTTCTGCATTTTTCATTATGAGGCAATCTGTGTGTTTAATGGTGGAGAAAACACTAGAAAAACTGATGCAAAACAAGGGCAAATTGCACACAGGTGCAACACTTCATGGGTGTGTTTGTGTCAGCTTATCATTACCCTAAAACGTAAAGTGGAGCAGATTGCAAGCACACATGCAGCAATACATTCTTTGTGGATTCGTCCCTTAGTGTATCTGTGTTGAGTTGGCCAACAGTCCCACAGTGTGTGGGCTCAGAGCAAAAAGCCCATTCACCCTTTGTCACAGTGACCTGTTGGAACCAGCACAGCTCCATCTGTAGATCTTAATAGCCAAGAGGGCACATACCAGCCAATAAATCAGAAATGTATTTAGGAGTGAGGCTGGGTAAGGCTTTAAAGTAAGCTATAAAAATTTAAAAGCAATTCATAATCTAACAGGAATCTAGTAAAGGAAGAAGAGGAGAGAGGTGATGTGATTATGCCTCTTTTTCACAGTAATGAGTCGAGCAGCAGGATTTTGTAGCAAATGAAGACGGCGGAGGGAGCCCCTGCTGATACCGGAGCAGAGTGCACTGTAATTATCAAGCTGAGAATACATAAAGCACATCCAAGTTTTCAAAAATGGATTATGAATATAGACATTAAATGATTGTATAATTGTAGAAATTATTTTCAGTTGGAAGAAACATAAACGACGCAAGTGACTAAATCATCAAACAATACTTTTCTGCAAATACAGGGTGGGGAAGCAAAATTTACAATGAACATTTAGTTGTTTTTTCTCAGCAGGCACTACGTCAATTGTTTTGAAACCAAACATATATTGATGTCATAATCATACCTAACACTATTATCCATACCTTTTCAGAAACTTTTGCCCATATGAGTAATCAGGAAAGCAAACGTCAAAGAGTGTGTGATTTGCTGAATGCACTCGTCACACCAAAGGAGATTTCAAAAATAGTTGGAGTGTCCATAAAGACTGTTTAGAATGGAAAGAAGAGAATGACTATGAGCAAAACTATTACGAGAAAGTCTGGAAGTGGAGGAAGCAACAAAAAACGTACCAAAGCTTTTATTAAAGGTCCCGTATTATGCTATTTTTCAGTCACGTCATATAGGTCTCAGAAGCCCAAAAACATAGTATTTAAGTTTGTTCGCCCCAAAATCATCCTTTTTTCGGAGTTTCAGCGGTCGAAAAAGTCCCTCTCACCAGCCCTCCTCAGAACAGGCTGTTTCTGGGCCTACTTCCGGGTATGCAAATGAACGCATCTGTCCACGCCCACGCCCACTCCCCTCTCTGGGAGAGGACGCGGCTTCCGCTAGCGGTACTACGCGCTAATGTTGACTGTGAAGCCATGGCTCTCTCGTCTACAATACACATGTCTCAGACAGAACGTCTTTCCAAACACTGGCTTTCTTTGCCTTGAAGCGTGATTGAGCCCCGATGGAAAACGGCGGTGTTGTGTCGGGTTCGTGGACCTGACACGGAAAGACGCCTGCCGCCACTAATGCAGGCAGCTACTAACAAGCTTGATGCTAACTATACTGAAGCCAACCACAAAAGGCCCATGTTCAAAGTAGTTATGTTGAATGTCTCTTGATATTATCAGCTCTTGCATGTTAACGGGGACGCAAACGTTAGCAGCAGTAACCGAGCTATGTTAGCTGCCATGCTAACGTTAGACGTACACATCAACAACCACCATCTTATCCGTAATGTAGGGTTATGCAGTAAAGATACAAAAAAATGAGAAGAACTTACATCTCCCACACTTGTACTTGGGTCACGAAGCGTTGGTGCTGCGTCCTTCTTGATTCGGAGTCTTTGTGCTAAGCCGGAGCTGTATGGGCCCATGTTCGAAAAACACTCGTCCGTGAAATGCCGGGCACACACATACAAGCGTTTGGGAATGTTGTTTGGTACATGACCATCAAAGATAGAATCCAGCCACTTTTTACGGAGAGGCTCGGAAGTGGGGAGCAAAAATAAACTTTCGTGTTGGTGTGTGCAGCCAACAACACCACAACTTGCGTGTCTCGCCTTCGCCATGTTTGTTGTCCAAGAGGTACTTTGCCAGGGTGGGGCTCGCTTTGCCAGGGTGGGGGCACAGTCAGGGGGAGGAGTTAAATCCGCTTATGTCGTCATAAGCGGACCCAACTCAAACTCGGCCGTTTGAGCAGGCATTTTCACTAAATGTGGTGTAGCAAGGCAGGGAGGAAACAGACAGTTTTCAAATTCGAACCTCATAATGAGGCTACTGCAACACACACTAATATAAGAAAACTGTCACAAAGTGAGATTTGCATGATACGGGACCTTTAAAGCTCTCAAATCCAAAATCCTAAAGGATCCAACCAAATCCATGAGAAAAATGGCAATTGAACTTGAGGTAGACAAAAAGACCGTTAGAAATGCAGTAAAATATGATTTGAAGTTAAAATCTTACACAAGAACACCAAAACACTTGTTGACAACAGCAACAAATCCAACTTTAGCAATTTTTGGGAATAATGTTTCTGGCCTCCTTCTAGCCCAGATCTAAACCCTTCGGATTCTGCTATTTGGGGCGTTTTAGAACATGCTACCAATAGAACATCACACAGCAATGTCGACTTTCTTAAAGATACTATTAAAGAAGAATGGGAGAAGTTGTCACCCGAATATTTGAGGAACACTTGCTTAAGTTTCAGGAAGCGTGTGAAGGCAGTTATTTAGAAAGGAGGAGGACACAGAATAAAAACATTTTCTATTCCCCACCCTGTATTACCAGTATCTGGCAGCCAGTCTAATATAACAAGCGACCAAGATTAACAAAGCTCATGGAATTTTGGAGGAATAAAAGACAATGAGCTCAAACTTGTCAACATTACATTTAAAATCTTTCTGAGACATCCGGGATTTGATGTCAAAGGGAAGTTGTGAGATTAGCTCAGCAGTTAAAATCTGCATTTTAACACATATTTTTATTAAAGTTTTAACACATTAAATATTTTTTTCTGACGCAAAATGGTAATATTATGTGGGTCTCCCTTGAGCATAAACCCCCAGACACCCCCACCCCCCAAGGCCACCTCTGAATTTTGAAACAGCAGTGAACGTAAATAACAAAATAATTGACGGACGATATAAGCAATAGTGTCTTGAATGAATACTTCTCAACATCCATTTTTGTATATCTGATGCGTAATCACGGGTATGGTCTCACTTTGTAAGTTATGGTGATAAGATATCAGGCCTTGATTCTAAAAGTTTTAGAAATTAATTCCATATCTTGTGGAAAATATGCGTTTTCTGTTGAACTGTGTACATGAGCCATTCAATAGCTATGCAGGATGAGAGTTCTGCAATTCATGAATTCAACGATGGACAGTCATTACTTTTCCAATGTCTAGCTATAAGACATTTTGCATGTTTTAGACGGAGGTTCACCAGCCTACTTTCATGAATTCTACGCGCTAAAGTTTCTGGAATAAGACCTAGAATACAGATGTCCGAGCACATTGGGATTCGTTTGTCCATAACATTGGAAACTGTGTTAATTATCCCTCTCCAAATTTGTTGCATATGTTCACATTTCTAAATATAAAATCTGCAGATTTAATTGTCATTACCATTCAGGGCAGTGTGAAATAAAAATGGTGAAATGTAGAATGATTCTAAGTAATGTTTTCGAAAACACAATGGGGCCAAGAAGGTGCCTATGAGGAATACCACAACTCAAATGAGCTATGGAGGAAAGAGTAACCCTAAGCAATAGAAAAAGTTGAAGTGGTACAAGGAGGATGCCTTGGTGCACACCCAAGTGATGAGAGGCTATTGCGATCAGCTGTCTTAAAGGCTGTACGTATGTTTATATGCTGTTTTCCACTGAATATATAGACGTGTACATATAAGCAGGGATTTGTCGAAAAATCAGAGGGATGTTTTTTTGGTTTGTTGTTTTGTCGGGGGGGTGTTTCAGCCACAGATTAGTCTATTATAAACATAACAGGCTGCACATTTTTAATACCCCTCAGCCAAATATACTGTAAAATTCAGTTGAAAGTTACTGCCCTATAATTTAGATTAGATTGTCTTTGTATAAAATTTATTACATACATACAGGGTACGATTTGTCAAAAAAAAAAAAAAAAAACCAACAGGTGGGGATGTTTTTTTGGAGCAAGGGGGCAGTTATATATGTAGGGGTGTGGTCCATGACTATCAAAAGTGAAAGTTTACATACTTTCAATGTCCAACTCCCGGGTTCCATTCCTCCATCATACAGTGGATGTTACACAAACTTTCACAATTTCTAACTTGTATTCACTGGACATACAAATGCTGGGCCCCATGAATTTGTCACGTTTGCCCCCCCCCCCCCCTTACGGCGACCCAGTACATTGGGACTTTCTCGAATTCTGAGACTGCCGACAGTTCAGGTGAACGATAGTGCCAGTAATGTAGGATATACATACACTGTAAAAAAAAAAAAAAAAAAAAAAAAATCTGTAATTTAACAGAATTTTCACTGTTTATTTTACAGATTTTTCCTGTATTTTTAAGATACAGGAAAATATCAATGAAATGACAAAAATAGACTGTGATTTTACTTGTCAAATGTAAAACAACATGAAAAAACTGTAACCATGAATAACCATAAAATTTCCATTTTTAAAAAGAACTCCTCTAAAAAACAGAATAGCTCTGGGAAGTAAATAATGTGCAAAGTGGAGTTGTTATTGAAATGATTCGCCATGTCATCTGGGTGCTTTGGTCTGGTTTGGAATGGTGCAGACAGGAATGTTGCAAGCAATTGCAAGTTGCAAACAAAACTTTTGCCTGAAAGGACTTTAAAAGCAGACACCATGTACATCAGATGTCTGCAGACACCAGATAGTCACCCAGTTAATGTAATTTTTTTCTGTGTGAAGTCATCATAGTATTTCATCAGTGGCACCAAAACAACACACTGCACAAACTCCAGCAGGTTCAAGTGAACTTTCTGAACACTACACTGTTAAAAAAAAAATCTGTAATTTCACAGAATTTTCACTGTTTATTACCTCCGCCAAGGAGGTTATGTTTTTGCCAGGGTTTGTTTGTTTGTCTGTCTGTTTGTTTGTCTGTCCGTTAGTGTGCAACATAACTCAAAAAGTTATGGACAGATTTGGATGAAATTTTCAGGGTTTGTTGGAAATGGGATAAGGAAGAAATGATTAAATTTTGGTGGTGATCGGGGGTGGGGGGGGCCCATGGGGGGGGCGCAGACCAGAAAATTTCATCAAAATCTGTCCATAACTTTTTGAGTTATGTTGCACACTAACGGACAGACAAACAGACAGACAGACAGACAAACAAACCCTGGCAAAAACATAACCTCCTTGGCGTGGGGGGGCCCACGGGGGGGGGGCACTGATCAGCCTTGGTGGAGGTCTGCGCTCTCCAGGTGCTTCTAGTTTTACAGATTTTTCCTTTATCTTTAAGATACAGGAAAATATCAACGAAATGACAAAAATAGACTGTGATTTTACGTGTCAAATGGAAAATAACTGTAAATAACCATGTCAATTGGAAAATAACCATATTATTAATGTACAATTAACCGTAAAAGAAGTATTTGTTCTGTAAGTTTAACCAGACTTGTTTGTTAGTTGACAAATATCTTGTGTAATTATGGGAGGTTTCACAACAAAAATCTTGAATAAATGTATTTTTGTGAATGTATAACATGTATAAGCACTGATAAACTGTCCAAATACAGCTTTTATCAGTGGATTGTACAACTTAGTCTCACTGAAAATTATTTATATATATTTTTAGGTAATTTGATTGTTTAAATACATGTAAATATTCTTTATTAAACATTAAAAAGTAAAAAAAAAAAAAAAAAAAAAAAAAAAAGCAAAATCTCATGTAAAATTAGGGCAAAAAACTGTATTTTAATTATGGAAAATTACCATATTTTTATGAGATGGTTATTTTCTGTTATTTAACAGTACTTTTTCGGCACCCCTGCTGCCAGAATATTGTCTTTTTTTTTTTTTTTTTTTTTTTTTTTTTTTTACAGTGTAGGTGTAAGCAAACACCCCCCCCCCAACAAATTGCACCCTGCATATAATACACAAAAATCTGGGGCCTCAAAGTTTTGGAGAAATACTGTATTTATGGAGGTTAGTCTGAGGGGGGACAGCATCTTTCCTCTTTGTTTTCCATTAATGTTTTCATGCTACGGTTGCTGTAGTAAATTAATCCTGAATAGACTGAGTCAGCGGCAGGTATTAAAACATAAGTAACAAAAATTATGACGTGTCAAAGTAGAGTTCAGTGATGCAGCATTGTGTCATTTGCGCCCTACATTGCTCTGGGGGAACTGAAAGCACATGTGTGTATGATGAAGTGGATGTGTGTGTGTTTTGTGTATTGCAGAGTAGGGGTCTAATGGCAGATCAGTGCCAAATTCTAAACTCCCTGACACAGAGCCCATTTACTTCCTGGAGCTCTTTGTCCAAGCCTAGCAGCTCAAACACAGACAAATGACAAATGAATCACAGAGAAAATGGAGCACTAGCATGTTATAGCCACTGGTACACAAATCCATTGTAGTGGAGTGGAAGTGACTGCTCCATCTAATTACATCCAATGGAGGTTAATCCCTGCTTTTGGAAAAATAAATAAATAAATAAAAAAAATCAGCGGTGCTCTCTCTCAGTGTACCTACTGCATCTATCATGTCTCAAAAAATATGTGCCAACAGAGCGGATATCCAGCCCACCTTTTAACCGCAAACCCTCATTCTGCAGCTTAATCCTAATGATATCCAGTTAAAGGCTTCAGCCTCTGTGTCAAAACAAGATATCACTGTCCGCTGATTGCAATGAGGGCAAAACCATTTAATAAAAACTCTCATCATTTGCAAGGGGGATGACAGATATTTGTGAAATACTCCAATTTTGTCATCATGACCCAGATTGTGGTACGACTGTAAGTGTTTGGCTTTGATTTGCAAAAGCTACTTTAAATGGGTTGAAATAAATGAAGCTGCAATAATCACTGCTCCAGCACATGTACTATATTAATTTATCATTTGATAATTTATCATTTTACTATTTTAACCCTTTAATGCACAGGTGTCAAACATGTGGCCCGGGGGCCAAATCCGGCCCGCCAAAGGGTCCAGTCCGGCCCTTGGGATGAATTTGTGAAATGCTAAAATTACACTGAAGATATTAACCATCATTTTAGTTCAGGTTCTGCATTCAAACCAATTCAATATCAAATGGGTCAGGTCGGTAAAATACGACCCAATAACCTATAAATACTCACAACTCCAAATTTTTCTCTTTGAAAATGTAAATCTTTGCATGTATTTACACTAAAACAAAGTATAATTTTGCAAAAAATGTGAACATCCTGAAATGTCTTAAGAGAAGTAAGTGCAATTTTAACAATATTCCACCTGTTCATAAATGTTTTGTGTATTTGTAGACCTTCTGTGATCTCTAAGTTATATATAATGTACATGTCTAAATGATCAACTGAAGCATGATATTGTTAAAATTGCACTTATTTTTTTCAGTTTGTTCATGTTATTCACAATGTTTGAAAGGATAGTTTGTAGATGCAGACATTTTCATAATGTAATTTTCCTTTTTTCACTCTAAAATATACAGGAAAGTTTGGAGTTGACATTATTTATATATTATTTTGTTATTATTTTACTGGTTTGGCCCACTTCAGATCAAATTTAGCTGAATGTGGCCCCTGAACTGAAATGAGTTTGACACCCCTGCTTTAATAGTGGTCACTACAGTGGACAGGTATTCTACAGCTGTTCTCTTACATATTCATGGGTTTTGTTGTTTTAGTTCCATATCAACCAACACAGTGGACGCTTATGCATCATCACATACACTGACATTAATCCGTATATTATTCATTCATTCATTCATTCGTTTTTCAATTTAAAACCAAAAATCAAAAAACTAAAAAAACACAAAACCACACTGAAAAACGGATAACGGTTTATTTTTCCATTTCCCGATTTTGTGCTCAAATGAAAAATGGAAAAAAACGATAACAACCGTTTCGTCTGATTTTGCTATTTTCAATATAGTTAAGTTGTCTGACTTGGAAGTAGTCATTACTAGGGGAAAAATAAACAAACGGAATTTTCCGAATTAACGAGATACTGTTTTCTGAAAAAATTTAAATTCAGCTCTGTTTTTCTGAATTAATTAATTCAGAAAAACAGACTAAAAGGATTGGTCAGACTTTTATCAGAAATATATGAGAATTAAACATTTTTGAGTTTCAATACCTGGTGGATTTCTTTTATATTTGAGTTTGACACACACTTATTAAGAGCATTTTAAGATGGCGAAAGAAAAGTGTAAAAATGCCACATCATATGGTATAGCTTTAATTATTTCAGCAAAAGGAGTGGGATTTTATAAGTCAGGGCTGTCAAACTCATTTTAGTTCGGGGGCCACATACAGCCCAATTTGATCTCAAGTGGGCCGGACCAGTAAAATAATAACAGTAAAAAAAAGTAAAATTCTATTGTGATCAGGTTTACATCTAGAAAGTTTCCTTCAATATCTGAATAACATGAACAATTTGAATTGTCTTAAGAAAAACAAGTGCAATGTTAACAATATTCTGCCTCGGTTTATCAGTTTATCATTTACACATGTGCACAAAACATTTAGTAACAAGCAGAACATTGGTAAAATTGCATTTACTTTTCTTAACACATTTCCATTTGTTCATATCTGTTCAGGTTATTCACATTTTTTGTAAATGTATAGTTTGGTAATGTAAACAGTTTCATGTAATTTTACTTTTTTTACACCAAAAAACAAAGAGAAAATTTGGGGGTGTCATTATTTATAGGTTATTATGATAATATTTACTGGTCTGACCCACTTGAAATCAAATTGGACTGTATGTGTCTGTATGTGGAACCTGAATTAAAATGATTTTGACACCACTGATTGTTAATATCTTCAGTGTAATTTTTGCAGTTTTTCACAAATTCATCCCGCGGGCCGGATTGGACCCTTTGGCGGGCCGGTTTTGGCCCCCGGGCCGCATGTTTCACACCTGTGTTATAAGTGATGCTTCTTCTCACTCCTTTTCGAATATGTATTATATGTCTTATGTTTAAATGTTTATTTATTTTCTTCTGCTTTGACATTCATATTCGAAATAAATACATCAATCAATCAAGTGAGTCATAACTAACATTAGAGTATGTTAAAATGTGAGAAAACATCAGATTAGCAGCATTAAAAATGTTTTTATTTCATTGTTTTCATATCACTTTCTAATATTGGGTTTTAAATACATGCTTCTGTGCTTCAAGAATAAAATGCACGGTGTGGCCAAGTGGACATTTTTCTAAATCCATGAAAAAAAGAAACTCAATTGCATTGTTTTTTCATGCCTAATATGGAATAAAACCACTCAAGAAAAGACCTCGTCAAAGGTTCTAATAATTCATGCATGAAAAGGTTAAAAAAAATTCAATCATATTATTTTTTTTTTCATGCCTAAAGAGGAATAAAAACACTCAGGAAAAAAAATCTTGACTAAAGTTTTCATAATTCATGCATCAAAGGGTTAATGCCGAGTAGACTGGTACTATGAGCTTTTTCAGACAGTTACGACTGCATTCAGGTGTCCAGATAAATGTTCTTTTGTAATATATAAATGTGTGAGGACACCAATGGGGACCTCACTATAATCATCTCAGAGGAGGGGAGCTTATAAATGAATTCACCCATGAACAATAAGGCAAGTCAAACCAGATGAGCTCTGCAGGATGGTATGATTGATGTGTTTTCTCTGCTATGTCTTGGGAAATGAGGACCTCTTTTGGGAGAAATATTGGAATTAATGATTCTGAGTTACACATGGCACATACTCCCACAGTACCACGCTGTAAGAAGAAGTGACATGTCTCAAATTCATTTTCACAGTATGGACATTTTCCTGTGTGGCTGCTTTTCCGTGTTTCAGAGATATTTTGCTAATATAATTGCATGAATTTTAAGGACCTCTGAAGTGAATTAGTGTCAGAAACAGTTACGTGACATGTGTCAGGTAATTATACTTGTAAGGGGAGAGCTCT
This sequence comes from Sphaeramia orbicularis, assembly GCF_902148855.1. Classification (NCBI taxonomy): domain Eukaryota; kingdom Metazoa; phylum Chordata; class Actinopteri; order Kurtiformes; family Apogonidae; genus Sphaeramia; species Sphaeramia orbicularis. Next base: position 15,727,149 of record NC_043965.1, read on the forward strand.
TAAATGACAGTAGCGAGATTCTGCTGGGACAAGTCATACTACTAACACATTAGAATAAATCACAGACAGCTGTTGGCATATGCAGTCTTACATTAACCCAGGGGTGTCAAACTCATTTTCTTCCGGGGGCCACATTCAGGCCAATTTAATCTGAAGTGGGCCGGACCAGTACAATACTAGCATGACAGCCAATAAATAATGACAATTCCAAATTGTTTTAGTGCAAAAAATAACATTCAATTATGCCAATATTTACATTTACAAACTATCCAAACAAAAAGGATGTGAATAACCTGAAAAAAAGGAAATTTGTTATGAAATGTAACTACAATTTTAGGAATATTATGCCTTGACTTGTCATTTATTTTTATATACATGTGCATTACAGATCAGATCTACAAAGACACAAAACATTCAGTAACACGTACAATCTTGTTAAAGTTGCACGGAATTTTCTTTAGACATTTCAAGTTGTTTGTATTTGTTCAGGTTATTCACATTTTATTGTTAAAGGATAGTTTGTTAATGTAAACATTTTCATAATTTAATGTTTTTTACACTGAATCAAAGACAAAAAAAAAAAAAAATGGTGTTGTCATTATTTATAGGTTATTATGATATTATTTTGGAGTTTGACGTCCTAACTTGCACTTTGCAAATTCATCCCGCAGGCCAGATCGGAACCTTTGGCAGCCCGGTTTTGGTCCCCGGGCTGCATGTTTGACACCTGTGCATTAACTCATAAATCATAAAGATCCAGTGCTACTTTTTGAAGTGGATCCAAATTTTTTTTTTTTTTTCTCTATATTTGCCTACTTCTGTGATTGAACACCATTTATTATGAAATTATCCTCTGTATTTTGTGTTTTTTCAGTGAAAACCAGGTATTTTTTTGTATTTAATTATCTGATCATGTAGATGTTCATATATGCTCAGAGTAAAGTTGAAGGTTATTATATCAGAAATAGAGGAAATTGAAGGAAAAGTGACTTTTTAAAAAAAAATCTCTCATTAACCGAACAAACCAAGTGTCTCCGTCCACTGTCATTGATCCAGCTCCATGGGTTTTACTGGTGAATCAATGTTGTAGAAGATGATGGTGTTTTCACCTTAACTACGGAGCCTCTGAACATCCAAATGGGTCATATCTGATGACCATGAAAAGATGACAAACTGTATTTTCCACCAATTATTTACATAATTGATAGGATTAGTGGATCAAGAGTTATTGAACATTTTACATCAGTAAATGCTATTAGTCATGGGTGGATATTTGGGTTTTCATGGTTTAATGTTTTACAACTCATGTTATAGTGTTACAGTTGTTACACCAATTATTTACATGTATTAATATAATTAGTGGCTAAACAGGTATTAAACAGTTGAGATCAGTAAATGCTTTTGGTCGTCGGTGAATGTTTGGGTCTTTATGGGTTCAGAGGTAGGGGTGTAACGGTGCCCTCATTTGTACAATCTTACCAAGTGTATTTTTCTCATTACTGGTCAAATTATCTCATCACACTTAAAATAAGACAGAATCACTTAAAGAGTAACTTTTCAGTGAGATATGAGTGCTTGTTTTTAGACAATGTATTTTGAAAATTTTATTTCAAGAAATCTTACCAAGATAATTTTCACTTGTTCCATTGGCAGATTTTTTTGCTTGAATTGAGGAGGAAAAATCTGCCATTCATTCATTCATTCATTCACTCACTCACTCACTCACTCACTCATTCATTCATTCATTCATTTTCTGAGCCCACTTTATCCTCACTAGGGTCACGGGGGTCGCTGGAGCCTATCCCAGCTACTTATGGGCGAAGGCGGGGTACACCCCAAAATCTGCCAGTGGAACAAAAATTATCTTGGTAAGATTTCTTAAAATAAGATTTTCAAAATCTGTTGTCTAAACCAAAGTTCTTATATCTCACTGAAAAGTTACTCTTTAGATGATTATGTGTCATTTTAAGTGTGATGAGATATTTTGACCAGAAATGAGAAAAATACATTTGGTAAAATTTTGATTTTTTCCAGTGTGTCGAACCATTTTGGTTGTGCCGCTGTTTAGTTTTCAGAAAAAAAACCCAAAACACTTTATTCTGAGGCTGGGGTGCAGATAAGGGGGGGGGGGGGGGTTAAACATGACAACAGAGAGTATAACAGAGGCACAGAAGCCAGGTCAGATGTTCGACACCCCCCCCCCCCCCCCCAATGGTCTCCTTCACTGTATTGAAAATGTATCGAACCAAAGACCCCTGTACCAAAAATGTACCAAACCGAAATTTTTCTGTAATATTACACCCCTATTAAGAGGTCGGGGTGAAAAAGTTTCTGCAGCAAGCAAGCACATTAAAAACCTGCAAACAGACCATGGGCAGCCCTAAGTACATTATACAACAACAATATAGTATGAGTATGATTTAATACAGTGTTTCTTAACCGTGGGGTCGCCTGAAATTTCTAGAAATTGATAAAAATAAAAACTTATGAATAAAAAATATATGGTGAGTTGAGAGAGACAAACACAATACATAAAAAACATGACAAACTGTGAAGCTGTAACTGAAGCACTGTGGTTCTGTTTATCTGTCAAATGTTCATTGTGGTCAGTTTCAGATGCTGCAGCTCTTTCATAATTCATAGTTTGAGTTCTTGTTTGTTCAGTATTAATTGTCAGCCTTGTAAATACAAGCTGGACTGACTGTACATATCCTGACCAAGGAAAATCAAATTCTCACTTTGTGCAGTAATCTACACCTGGCTTTTCTGCCTCCGTCCATAATAATATACATTATATAGACTAAATGTTGTCTAAAATTAACATTTATTTGCAACATAGAATAGCAAACTATTACATGATCAAAAACAAATTAATTTTAACAAAAAAAAAAAAAAGTCTTTGATTTGAATGTGTCGCCAGAAATTTGTGATGTTAAAATGGGGTCACAAGCCAAAAAAGGCTGGGAACCACTGATTTAATGTCAGATGCACTGCAAAAAAAAAAACCCGTAGAAAAATGGTAATATTCCGGCAGCAGGGGTGCCGAAAAAATACTGTTAAATAACGGAAAATAACCATCTCATAAAAATATGGTAATTTTCCATAATTAAAATACAGTTTTTTGCCCTAACTTCACATGAGATTTTATATATTTTTTTGACATAAATGTTTAATAAAGAATATTTTCATGTTTTAAAACAATCAAATTATATATATATATATATATATATATATATATATATATATATATATATATAATTTTCAATTAAACTAAGTTGTACAATCCACTGATAAAAACTGTATTTGGACAGTTTATCAGTGCTTATACATGTTATACATTCACAAAAACACATGTATTCAACATTTTTTGTTGTGAAACCTCCCGTAATTACATAAGATATTTGTCAATTAACAAACAAGTCTGGTTAAACTTACAGAACAAATACTTCTTTTGCGGTTAATTGTCAATAATTTTATCTCATTTTATTTATTTTTTTACACTATTGAACTTGAAATTAACAGTTAAATCTTATAAACAGAAAATAAATATGTGTGAAATTATGATACATTTGCAAATGTATTTTAACTGTATTTATCTGTGAAAAAAGAAAAAAAATTCTTTTTTAAAAATGGACATTTTATGGTTATTCACACTTAGAGTTTTTTCGTGTTATTTTACATTTGACGTGTAAAAATCACAGTCTATTTTTGTCATTTCATTGAGGTTTTCCTGTTTCTTAAAAATACTGGAAAAATCTGTAAAATAAAGAGTGAAAATTCTGTTCAATTACAGATTTTTTTTACAGTGTAGCTTATAGTAAAAATGTGATAATCAACAATCAACAATGACATTAAACATGAATTATCTCTGAAAGCAACAACAACACTGTCTGAGCTCAGTTACTCTGTAGTTGCACATATTCTCATGCTCAAACTCCATGTGCAGGTGCATGCGCTGCCACTGCTGCAGCACTTGAGGTAAAGAAGAGTTCAGCAATATCCCGGTGACACTTGATGGCTCAACTTGATGCCGAGCAGGTGAAGTCGGGGTTGTCATTTTTCACAAAAGATTAACACTGAGCCCAGAAGTAGGAAGCTAACAGCTGTAAACTATTCTGACAGCGCAGAAGAGCGGATGTCGTCTCTATTTACAACTTTTTCTCACACCACACAAGCCAAAAAGAGGCTCGAATTAAGTGGGAGTTACTTTATACGTCGTCCCTTTTTATGGCAAAACAGTTGGTGACAGAAAGTGTCTTAGTGTGAAGGCGCCAGACAAAGATGACAACACTCCAGAAACAGTGGAAGAGAGTTGACTCTAGCTTATTGCAGCCGTAGTTATTACTACGGGAGTGAAAGACATGTTGATAATTCCAGCGGCCCAGTGCAGAGCAGGGCTTGTCTGATTTATCCAGAAGACCATATGTGAGGCAGATTAAAAGTACCAAACCCCTCAGATTAAAAGACTGCCATCCTAGCTATAGCTGGGGTCTAATGAAGAAAATGTGACAGCTTTTTTTTCTTTTTTTTTTTTTTAAGAGAAAGTAATACACTGTAAAAAAAAACAAAAAAAACAAAAACATAAAAAAACGGTATTATTCCGGCAGCAGGGGTGCCGAAAAAATACTGTAAAATAACAGAAAATAACCATCTCATAAAAATACAGTAATTTCCCATAATTAAAATACAGTTTTTTGCCCTAACTTTACATGAGATTTTGCATATTTTTTGGACTTTTTAATGTTTAATAAAGAATATTTACATGTATTAAAACAATCCAATTAACTATAAATATATATATAAATAATTTTCAATGAGACTAAGTTGTACAATCCACTGATAAAAACTGTATTTGGACAGTTTATCAGTGCTTATACATGTTATACATTCACAAAAAATACATTTATTCAACATTTTTGTTGTGAAACCTCCCATAATTACACAAGATATTTGTCAATTAACAAACAAGTCTTGTTAAACTTACAGAGCAAATACTTCTTTTACAGTTAATTGTCAGTAATTTTATCTCATTTTAATATTTTTTTTACAGTATTAAACTTTAAATGAACAGTTTAATCTCATAAATAGAAAAGAAATATTTGTGAAATTATGATACATTTGCAAATGTATTTTAACTGTATTTTTCTGTGAAAAAAGAAAAAAATTCTTTTAAAAAATGGAAATTTTATGGCTATTCACAGTTACAGTTTTTTCGTGTTATGTTCCATTTGACGTGTAAAATCGCAGTCTATTTTTGTCATTTCATTGATATTTTCCTGTATCTTAACCCTTTCATGCACGAATTATGAGAACCTTAATCAAATTTTTTTCCTGGGTGTTTTTATTCCTCTTTTGGCATGAAAAAAACAATGCGACTGAAAAAAATCTTCTTAAAATAATTTTTTTTTTTTTTTTTTAATTGAAAAATACATAAAAAAATAATAATGAAAAAAAAAAAAAAATTCTTATGAACCTATTTTTCATTAAGTTGCAAAAATGTTCACCCAGCTGGACACCACACGTTTAATTTTTGATGCACAGAAACATGTATTTATTGATAAATTGTATGAAAACTATGGGGAGGGCTTGTGATTCTGGGGGTTTATGCTCAGGAGAGATCTACATAATGTTACCAATTCATGTCAGAAAAGATATGGAGTGTCTTAAAACTTTAATAAAGCTATGTGTAAAAAAAAAAAAAAAAAAAAAAAATTAAAAAAACCAAAAAGAACAACAAAATCCATGAATATACAAGAGAACAGGTATAGAACAGCTGTCCACTGGAGTGACCAGTGTGCATGAAAGGGTTAAAAATACAGGAAAACTCTGTAAAATAAACAGTGAAAATTCTGTTAAATTACAATTTTTTTTATTTATTTTTTTTTTACAGTGTATATTTCAAGCTCCTGACTTGCCATTAGATGTGCATTACAAAGATTAATGATTTGAGAGATTTCTAGTGAGGAACAGGAAGCAGAGATTGTACCCACAGGGGGCTTTAAAGTGGTTAAATTAATTTTTGGACCCCTCCCTAACAATGACCATGGAACACGGATTAAGTAAAATGGTTTCTTTGAAGGAGTGACACAGGCAGGGCTCTGGTTTATTTGCTGTTTTTTTTTTTTGCTAAGCCCATAAAGTGTTCACAGTGGTTGTCAGTGTCGAACACTCACCGGGGTTTTGCAAATCACTTCCCTGTTGTGCTTTAACGTGGTGAGACATATTGAATATGGCTCACAAACTTGAGTGAATTAAGCTGCTGTGTCACTTAGAGGGTTCCTCAAAGCTGCACCACGCTCCCCTGTGCGACTGGATGAGCACTGAACCTGAGCCAAGTGGTATAAAATCACCATTTAAACAGCAAAACAGAAGAGCAAAAACAAAACAAAAAGAAGAAAAAAAAAAACAAAACACTTGAATGTAATGCATCAGTGAAATAAAGTGAGAAAAGCAGCCTGAATGTTAACTGGCACTTGGCCTACATTAAGGAGAGCCCAAAGATGGTGTTTAACCAGCTCTGTGTGCTGCTGGTGCATATATGTAATTAAAGGATGGATAAATGAGTGTCTTCAGATTAAACTGCTAGGGATCTGTTTTTATCCACTGATAATAAGATGGTGAATTATCTATGTGACTTTGACATCAGACTAGTCGCTTTTCCGTTGAGTATCTGCGCAAAATCATGTATTTTCTTACATTTAATTCACTGATCATGTAGATGTTTATGAAAACACAAGGTAAATTCAAAGGTTAGTATATCAAAACAGAGAAAACGGAAGAAAAAGTGACTTTTTCAGCAAAATACATCATTAACGGAATGTCAAAGTAAGTGTCTCCAGCCACTGTAAGTACTCGCTTTTCCACTGGACATCTGCGCAAAACATTACCAATATTTACTAAATGTCGAAAAAACAGAAGTGCGTAATGTCGGTTTTTCCGTTAAATCACAAATGCAATGATTTGTTGATTTAGTATCGCGAGATGACACAAGAAGTAATTTCATAAACATGGCGACAAACGTAAATATGGTGTCGAATTACAGATATATTCATTATTATTGTACACGGTGTCCCATAAGTCTCCATACATAGGTAAAATAAACGTTTCTTGACATAAACCGTTTTCATTTATATAATTATGCTCTATATGACTGCCATTTTGTCGGGAACACATTTCAATGCGTGTCCTCCACTGCTGAAGAACTATGAAGAAGAAATATAAAGAAATACATGTTAGAACCATATGTATTATGTCTCCTATGTATGGAGACTTATGGGTCACCCTGTACTATAGGTACTATAGGTACTATATGTACAAACAGATGATACATTCTTCAGACTGTGACACTTCGACATTTTTCACCTTTTTACCCTTTTTCCAGCAAGTGACTATTTTTGGTCATTTCCAAATATATTACAAGACAGTAGTGGCTTTTCCATTGGACATCTGTGCAAAACGTTACCGATATTTACTAATTGTCGAAAAAACAGACGTGCGTAATGTCGGTTTTTCCATTAAATCACAAATGCGATGATTTGTTTATTTATTATCGTGAGATGACATGAGAAGTCATTTCATAAACATGGCGACGAACGTAAATATGGTGTCGATTTACAGATATATTCATTATTATTGTACTGTAGGTACTATATGTACAAACAGATGATACATTCTTCAGACTGTGACACTTCGACATTTTTCACCTTTTAACCCTTTTTCCGGCAAGTGACTATTTTTGGTCATTTCCACATACAAGAGAGTAGTGGCTTTTCCATTGGACATCAGTGCAAAACGTTACCGATATTTACTAGTTGTCGAAAAAACACAAGTGCGTAATGTCAGTTTTTCCATTAAATCACAAATGCGATGATTTGTTGATTTATTATCGTGAGATGACACGAGAAGTCATTTCATAAACATGGCGACAAATGTAAATATGGTGTCAATTTACAGATATATTCATTATTATTGTACTATAGGTACTATATGTACAAACAGATGATACATTCTTCAGACTGTGACACTTAAATATTTTTCACCTTTTAACCCTTTATCCAGCAAGTGACTATTTTTGGTCATTTCCACATACATTAAAAGACAGTAGTGGCTTTTCCATTGGATATCAGTGCAAAACATTACCGATATTTACTAAATGTCGAAATAACAGAAGGGCGTAATGTCGGTTTTTCCGTTAAATCACAAATGCGATGATTTGTTTATTTATTGCGAGGTGACACAAGAAGTCATTCCATAAACATGGCGATGAATGTAAATATGGTGTTGATTTACAGATATATTCATTATTATTATTATATATTACCCCTCTATTTCGTACTAAAGTAAAAAATTATCGGGTTTCATGGTGTGTCCACACATACCACAACATGTTTCTTCGTCTTCTTCGCTTGTTGTAATGTACGACAACATCTGTTTTGTTAATTCACTTGACTCTAGTTGCGAAACAAGGTCTTTCCATTGCAGTTTTGAGTGATATATCATTTGTACTATGCCCGAAAACCACCTCTTGCCAGCGCAAAAACTTTTAATTAAAAATGAGACTTTTGGTGAAACTGTACATTGGTACAATGGTACATTTTTATGTGCAAGTTATATTTGCGTAATTTGAAGGTCAATGGAAATGGATCTGGAGGAATGGATCTATCTATCTATCTGTCTGTCTGTCTGTCTGTCTGTCTGTCTGTCTGTCCGTCCGTCCTTTCTTTCTTTCTTTCTTTCTTTCTTTCTTTCTTTTGGCAGCCCCTATCGCACTATATGTTGTTGTATGGAATTTAACTGTGGTACAACTTAACTGATCCAAGTAAACAGACGCAAAGAATCATAAGTCATGTGTCATTTTATTGATTCTGGGTAAACGTCTGAGTTGGGGTTCACTGGACCATCTCCAGTGGCAATGAGACAATAGTTCATACTGACAAATCCAATGTAGCTGGTGCTAAGTTTGCTCAGTAATCAGTGATTTCACCATTTGATCCTTAACACTCTGGAGTTAGCAGAGGTCCTGGATATCCAAAAACACAAAAATCTCAACCAAGACAGTTTTAATTAAGAAACTCAAAGTCTGTCCTTAATGAGAACAAGTGCAAACTGCCCACTGACAGATTAGGACATGCTGCCAAAATCCTGCATGAAGCAACTTTTTTTTTTTTTTTTAATTGTGTAACACTGAGGTAAGAAGAGCTTAAGGGGAGTAAATGTTGAAACAGCCATCAAAGCTGAATTCAGAATCTGTGAGTCAACAACAACAACAACAACCTGTGACCAGCCGAAGCCCTATTCACACTGGACTGGTAGACCCCAGGGACCTCCAGTGGTTTGGAAACGAAGCCTCCACAGCTGGGTTTCCTGCAGTGCATCCACAAGGGATAACTGAAGTCTGTTTGTTTGGTTGTTTGTTTGTTTTTTTGCTCACATTTACTGACATTATTTCCCCTGTTCTGACATCAAGGATCATCCATCTAATCTTTTGACATTTTCTGAAGGATTTAAGTTTGCTCTTTCAAAGGATATCCATATTATCTCGTGACATGAGCCTCTGGAATTTCCACTCGTAACACTTTTAGAACCTTGATCATCACCAGCTGAGCCTCCACAGTCTTCAACCAGGAAATAGGCAGGATAAATAATGTTGTAGATGCCACTAAATAACAGAGATGTTATCTCAGACACAAGACATGGCAGACATGGATGAGATTAACCCATAAAAACAAAAGAAAACAAAACAAAAAAAAAATCATTCACTTATATAAAATGTTTGATAACTGTGGATGAATGAATCCTATCTATACATATAAATAATTGGTGTAAAATACAGTTTGTCATTTTTTCATGGTCATCAGATACTTTTTGTCTGTCTGTTTTTGTTTTTCTTCTTCCCACTCCTTTTCGAGTATAGATGAATGATTTTTTTGGGAAATTTTGAATTTGCATGTATTCTGTAAATGCTCGAAATAAACAAATAAATGAATGAATAACGCCAAACGTGTCATATTTGATGCATCAGTTTTGAAGCCCTCTACATGATCAGTGTGATATTTTAGTTCTTGAAAAACCTGATGTATACAATTAGATACATGCAATACACAGATAATCCACCAGGGGGGAGGAGTTCGTTCACCGGAGGCCTTTCCAGTAGCACTACTAGACTGTCATTAATGAGGAAGGAGGCAGAACTTTGGCTATTTTAAAAAGAAATTACCAATTTTTTAGACATGTTTGTGTTATATTATGTTTTTGTTTGTTGAATAATAACATTTGAGCATTGAGAACCGATGTATCAAATATGATACAAAACTGAAACTCATACATCGAAATTGATATTTGAAATTATTATTTTTTGGTTGTTCAGAAGGACCGATAAAGGCTCCAGATATGACCCATTTGGACGTTCAGAGGCTCCATAGTTACCATGGAAACACAGTCATCTTCCACAATATCGATTCATCAGTAAAACCTATGGAGTTGGATCAATGACAGCGGACGGAGACACTTAATTTATGTTCAGTTATTGATATATTTTGCAGAAAAAAATAAGCTTTTTCTTCAGTTTTGTCTGTTTTAGATAAAATAACCCTCAACTTTAATCGGAGCTTTAATGAACATCTACATAATCAATGCATTAAATACAGGAAAATACCAGATTTTTACTTACAAACTTATTTTGCTAAACCTATCTTTAATAGTCTTTGGTTCATTTATTTGTGTATTTGGACTCTAATGGTTCCAGAAGTTTGAATTTGAACCCTCCAGGTGCTGCAAAGCTATCTTTATATTCATTTTGGCAAAAAATAGAGTGGATTTGTACAACCTGCTTAATTTGTTACATCTATAACTAGTTACATCACGACATTTGCACATTTAAGGTCAAGACTTCGGACAAACATTTCTCCGAGTACGACATAATTGTTTGTCAGCAGCAGCAGTGGTAGTAAAAACTGAAAATATGTCCAAACTTTGAACCAATTACCTAAAATGTTCAGTTATTGGTTGAATGGGACAGAGCAGCACAGCCAATAACCTGGAGGGGGCGGGGCGTGAAGTGGCTTATTTGCATTTAAAGGGCCAGTGCTCAAAACGACCTTTCTGGTGTCATTACTCAGAAATAGGGTTGAAGATGGACCTGTGGAGTTGAATTAATGAAGAATTCAGACCCAAGCATAGCATTTACAGTTTATGTAGACCACAGGGAAATGTTTGAAAATGCACAATTCCAGTTAAAAATGCCAAATACAGAGCATAATATTAGAATAAATGGCAATACATCACGTAGGAAACCTTACAAATAGAGAAAAATTCATTTGGTAGCTGCCACAAAAGCAGCACTGGGTCTGTATGGGTTAAGATCACAGAGACCCCTACAGTTATTACAAATCACCAGGTAATACTAGTTCCATGTCAACAGGACTTAAGTCAGTTAGACTGATGTTTTTATGAAGTAATTTAATAACTACATCTTTGCACACATGGCACATAAAAAACGAACACACAGAGAGACCAAATCATATTATGCTGTGTTTCCACTTTGTGGAACCGGCTCGACTTGGCTCGGCTCGACTCGGATACCAGGTACTGTTTCTGGAGGCCGTTTCCATTACAGGATACTACTGACTTTACAGTACCTGGATGTCACAGCGATGCGGCGCGTTGTTTCCGTGTCGTCTGCTCAGACGGTTGCTGATAAACTCGCTCGTTGCATGTTGTCTCGTCAAGCTCACGCTGAATTTTTACATCTGAAGGTCCTCGACAAACCATGGTGTAGTTTTGGGCTGTCATCATGTGGATTAACCTGCCGCTATATTTACTGTAAACTTCCACATCTGTTTTTTGTAAAACAGCGGGTCACAGAGACGACTCGCTGACCAATCAGTGGTCTGCAGTGTTTATATGTCACGCTTTAGTATCTGGTCCCCAGTCTTGGAACCTCGGTAGACGTGATGCCAAAAAACTAGTACTGGGTACCAGATTCCAGGTCCTTTTTTGTAATGGAAACGCAAAAAGGCCGACTCGAGTCGAGTCGATACCACGTAGTGGAAACACAGCATTAGTTTTGCTAAATTAGTATAAAAACACACTAAAACAACCAAACCTTTTAACTTATCTTCAATATTTATTCAAATATGTGGCTATATCTCACCAAATATAATATCATAACCTGTGCATGTACAATATTCACATCTACTGTTACTATAGCTGCCATATATACATTATATATCGGTTAATTATTGATGTGAGTGTCAATAGTTGTAGTAGTAGGAGGTTTACTGAATGAAAAGCTAAAGATGTGTTTCACTAAAAGCCAGAGTGGAATTCTAGTATCGCCTGAGGAAAACAGTTTCAGCTCATTTTGTGCTGAATTTCCTCATTTGTCACAAAATCAGTGGGAAATATATGTCAAGTATTATATTGAAAGGAATGACAGAGGTTTGGCATTTAGCACAAATGTTACTTGAAATAGAAGCTATGTATTTCCATTAACATGTCTTCGCTACATAAACATGCTTTGACATAACATTAATTAATAATGAGAAGGAAACACTTCATTACAGTATGGAGTAAAAATACACTGCACTCTAACAGCTGCTTTTTACCCACAATGAAATCATGTGAAGTAGATTGTTCCTTTAGAGCCTGAGGCGAGGACAAACGAGGCGTGTGTGTGTGTTTTTGTGCAGTGTTTGTGGGGCTAGCAGGAGAAGTTGCATAACACCAGCACAAGGAGGTGGCGGTGCCCAGCCGGGAGTACATAAGGATTAGGACAAAACTCATCCTACAGAGATCTAGGTTAATTAAAGCTGTTTTGGTGAGTTCGCTGACCTACCCAGCGAGATGCAAAGAGATACCGGCTCCATCTGTTTCAGCAGTGTTAAAGCTGCAGCCCGGTCAGCCACTCAGTACAGGTGGGATTCTGCTGGTTCTGAAACCCACTGACACAGAGCACTGGGGGTGTTTATCCCAGGGAAGCATGATTACAAGAATAAATGAGTGTTACATGTAAGAAAAACCTGTAGTCAGACTTAACCCTTTATCGGGCAAGTGACTATTTTTGGTAATTTGTATATATATTACAAGACAGTGACAGCAACAGTTCCAGTGAGGCGACAATCTCGGGTCCAATGTGGTCTACACACTGTAAAAAAAAATCTGTAATTTAACAGAATTTTCACTGTTTATTTTACAGATGTTTCCTGTATTTTTAAGATACAGGAAAATATCAATGAAATGACAAAAACAGACTGTGATTTTACATGTCAAATGGAAAATAACACGAAAAAACTATAACTGTGAATAACCATAAAATTTCCATTTTTTTGAAAGAAAATTTTTTCTTTTTTCACAGAAAAATACAGTTAAAATACATTTGCAAATGTATCCTAATTTCACAAATATTTCTTTTCTATTTATGAGATTAAACTGTTCATTTAAAGTTTAATACTGTAAAAAAAAAAAAAATAATAATAATAATAAAACGAGATAAAATTACTGACAATTAACTGTAAAAGAAGGATTTGTTCTGTAAGTTTAACAAGACTTGTTTGTTAATTGACAAATATCTTGTGTAATTACGGGAGGTTTCACAACAAAAATGTTGAATAAATGTATTTTTGTGAATATATAACATGTATAAGCACTGATAAACTGTCCAAATACAGTTTTTATCAGTGGATTGTACAACTTAGTCTCATTAAAAATTATTTATATATATATTTATAGGTAATTTGATTGTTTTGATACATGAAAATATTATTTATTAAATGTTAAAAAGTCAAAAAAATATGCTAAATCTCATGTAAAGTTAGGGCAAAAAACTGTATTTTAATTATGGAAAATTACCATATTTTTATGAGATGGTTTTTTTCTGTTATTTTACAGTATTTTTGCAGCACCCCTGCTGCTGGAATATTACTGTTTTTTTTACGAGTTTTTTTTTTTTTTACAGTGCAGGGTCTGTGAGGTCCACCTCTGCATGAACAGTGAGTGGGTTTGGGTTACTGGCGGATTGGAACCGGGCCACAATACGAACCAGACCGACCTTCTTAGTGTGTGATCACAGCTGGATCCAGTTCTCCCATCGTGTCCTGGTGTTTCTGTTGATCCGGATCCAGCTGCCCCCCCGTTGCAGCTGTGACTTGACTTGTCCGTGGGCCGCCTGTAAACCCATTGTAAGTTTTAAAAGTAATAACTCCACAAGTACTGGTCGTATCGATATGCAGTTTTGGCCTGTCCCAGACCGACGGGGTTAGTGTGCGATCACAGCCGGACCCGGTTCTCCTATCGTGTCCCGGTGTTTCTGTTGATCCAGATTCGACTTTGAATGGACTTGTCCACATGCCGCCTGTAAACCCATTGTAATTTTAAAAGGTAATAACTCTAAAAACACTGGTTGTATGAATATGCAGTTTTCGCCTGTCTGATCCTTGACTCAAAATACATACGTACTCCAAAAGGCACAGACTAGCCTCTCCAGTTTTCAAGTTCTAAAGCTGATACACATACACGCACGCACACAGAGGTCACTTGGCTTTTATAATATATATGACAGTTACATGAGTATTGATTGTTACAGTTTGATCATAATATGGATTAGAAATATATATATGTCACAGTAGAGATTGAAATCCAGTAGGATTCCTAATCCTACAAGGACAGATAGTAATTGTAGTTTGTCCTAGGACAAACTAAAATTACTATCTGTCCTAGTAGGATTTGTAATCCTACTAGGACAGATAGGAACCCTAACCCTAACCCTATCTGTCCTAGTAGGATTTGTAATCCTACTAGGACAGATAGGAATTTTAATTTGTCCTAGGACAAACTACAATTACTATCTGTCCTAGTAGGATTTGTAATCCTACTAGGACAGATTGAAATTTCAGTTTGTCCAAGGACAAACTGAAATCCTACAAGACATTAGGATCTGAAGATTGGAATTCCAATCTGTCCTAGGAGAATTTGCAATCCTACTAGGACAGATTGTAATTCTATTTGGAAGTGGGATCTGAAGATTGGAATTTCAGTCTGTCCTACGGCAAAAAATTTAAGAATTCTATAGAATATTAGATTCAAAGTCTATGTAAATTCTGAATAAAATCATGGTTTGTAAGAATATTGTTGTTTCTTTTACTTTTAACCCTACCATCTAGACCAGGGGGCAGCAAAATGCCAATGCCAACTTTAACATCGTACATTTTCTGAATGGCTTGGCAACAATTAGATAATAATAAAATTGTATGTTGCCATGGCAACGGGTTGTTTACAGGTACGTTTTTCAAATTCTACCGATTTCTGAATACAAATGTGTCTCATTTACATACCAATGACAGTTACAAACGGCCATTGAATAAGGTTGGACCAGATAGGACAGCTGGCATCCTGGTTACAATGTGTATTGACCTAAGGGCCATATACTGTATCTAAGATATGAAAATAATTCAGCTGAAGGGCCATATACTGTATCTAAGATATGAAAATAATTCAGCTGGAATGGTGATGGCAAAATCGTAAGACAGACTGAAATTCCAAAATTCCAATCTTCGGATCCCACTTCCAAATAGAATTACAATCTGTCCTAGTAGGATTGTAAATTCTCCTAGGACAGATAGGAATTCCAATCTTCAGATCCTAATTTCTTGTAGGATTTCAGTTTGTCCTAGGACAAACTAAAATTACTATCTGTCCTAGTAGGATTAGGAATCCTACTAGGACAGATAGGAATTTTAGGACAAACTAAAATTACTATCTGTCCTAGTAGGATTAGGAATCCTACTGGATTTCAATCTCTACTGTGACATATACAAATCTTGTCAACTAGTGTGCTGACCTGTGGGGGATCATGGGTTCTAGATCCTGGACTTCATCATTGTCAATATTGAGGGTGTGGGATGCCAAAAGGGGGGGGGGGGGGGGGTGTTTTTAAAATCCACATCCCGACCCTGAAGGGCAACATCCCAGTCCCCCAGCATGGATATTTGTTGTGTATTCACGCATGCTGTTCCGCATTTGTCCAGCAGTCCCCGCCAAAGCGCTCACTTGATTCTGAGCATAGCAAAGGAATTATAAGGCTATTGTATTACAGAATTACTAATATTTCCCACTATATTGGTCCTATCAACTTGCCGTTTTCACTAGTCTCTTCCTTGACCAAAAATACATAAGTATGCCAAACTGCAGCTGTCAGCTCTTTCTGAATTTTGTGTGATGCCCGAGACACACACACACAAACACAGAGTCCACTTCCCTTTTATAATATAACAACATGATGTCATGAATTGCATACAGATAGCACGGCACTTTTAATTGGCGTGGTATCTGTACGCATTATAAGCTTTCCATGTGTATGTTCATGCTGTGTCAAATACCATGCACTGAGGGTTAGGGTTAGCGGTTACGGATATGTGAACCGGAGATCTTGGCGTAAATTAACACATGATCAAATGTCATTGAACGACACGCAAAAGGATGAAAATGTGTATGTGTAGCGCGCCAAATGCCATAAGAACTGACATGACATACAACGTGATTTCATGAGAACACGCTCATAAATCATGCATTTTCCTATATTTAATTTACTGATCATGTAGATGTTCATAAAAACACAGAGTATAGTCCAAGGTTTATATCACAAACAGAAAAAACTAAAGAAAAAGTGACCTTTTCAGCAAAATATACAATTAATTGAACATAAACCAAGTGTGTCCTTCCACTGTCATTAATCCAACTCCATGGGTTTTACTGGTGAATTAATGTTTTTAGAAGACGACGGTGTTTCCACGGTAACTACGGAGCCTCTGAACATCCAAATGGGTCATATGTGATGACCATGATAAGATCACAAACTGTATTTTACACCAATTGTTTACATGTATTGATAGATCAGTGGAGCAGAAGTTATTAAACATTTTAGATTAGTAGACGGTTTTGGTTGCCAGTGGGTGTTTGGGTCTTTATGGGTTAAAGTTGGTGCAAACATCTACAGTGTGGTTGAGATGAGGGTCTTTTCTGTGTTTCCACATTCAATATTTTCCATCAATTTCATGTTTCCAAGGTTGAGAATGAAGAGTCAAGCTCAAATAATTAATTTACTAGTTCCAGTGGGCCATTTTATACAAGAAACAAATTGATCAGAGTGTAAAAAAAAGAGTCAGACATTGACAAACAAACAGAAACAGAAGAAAAAAACAATCTACAAAAGTGCTTCATGGGAACAAATACACATAATCTGCCGATAGAAGTCAGCTCTCCATCCAAATTTACCACAGTTTAATTGTAGCTGTAAAAAATCTGCACAAAAAAGCAAACATTTCTGTGTGTTTCTGTCCACTGTGGTGCATATCAATAATAATGTCAGGTTTTAACTGTGCATTTGAGGGAAAAGTCGGGGTTAATTTTGAAATAATAAAAAAAAAGTCATCAAGACCCAGAGTTTTAGGGGGGTTTTTTTATATCACAAATTGAAAAAACTAAAGAAAAAGTGACCTTTTCGGCAAAATATACAATTAATTCAACATAAACCAAGCATCTCCATCCACTGTCATTGATCCAACCATGGGTTTCACTTGTGAATTAATGTTTTTAGAAGATGACGGTGTTTCCACGGTAACTACGGAGCCTCTGAACGTCCAAATGGGTCATATGTGATGACCATGAAAAGATGACAAACTGTATTTTACACCAATTATTCACATGTATTGATAGGATTAATGGATCAATAGCTTTTAAACAGTTTATATCAGTAGATGGTTTTGGTCACCAGTGGATGTTTGGGTCTTCATGGGTTAAATCAATAACACACTGTGCACTGATTTATATATAGATATAGATGCCAGGGAAGCGTGATCACAAGAATAAATGCAAACAGAGTGAGTTACATGTAAGAAAAACCTGTAGTCAGACTTAACCCTATATCGGCCAAGTGACTATTTTTGGTAATTTGTACATATATTACAAGACAGTGATAGCAACAGTTACAGTGAGTCAACAATTTTAAGTCCAATGTGGTCTACACACAGTAAAAAAAAAATCTGTAATTTAACAGAATATTCACTGTTTATTTTACAGATTTTTCCTGTATATAAAACTGTAACCGTGAATAACCATAAAATTTCCATTTGTTAAAAGAATTTTTTTCTTTTTTCACAGAAAAATGCAGTGAAAATACATTTGCAAATGTATCATAATTTCACAAATATTTCTTTTCCATTTATGAGATTAAACTGTTAATTTAAAGTTTAACACTGTAAACAAATAAATAAATAAATAAAACGAGATAAAATTACTGACAACCGTAAAAGAAGTATTTGTTCTGTAAGTTTAACAAGACTTGTTTGTTAATTGACAAATATCTTGTGTAATTACAGGAGGTTTCACAACAAAAATGTTGAATAAATGTATTTTTGTGAATGTATAACATGTATAAGCACTGATAAACTGTCCAAATACAGTTTTTACCAGTGGGTTGTATAACTTAGTCTCATTGAAAATTATTTATATATATATATTTATAGGTAATTTGATTGTTTTAATACATGTAAATACTCTTTATTAAACATTAAAAAGTCAAAAAAATATGCATAATCTCATGTGAAGTTAGGGCAAAAATTGTATTTTAATTATAGTAAATTACCGTATTTTTATGAGATGGTTATTTTCTGTTATTTTACAGTATTTTTTTGGCACCCCTGCTGCTGGAATATTACTGTTTTTTTACGTTTTGTTTTTTTTTTTTTTTTTTTTACAGTGTACTGTTTGAGAGGTGTGTATTTCCATTGTACTGTCTTTTCTTTGCATTAGCCTGATAATATCAGCAGTTATAGCTATAGTGATGTGATAATATTTACATATTTATTTATAAGTAATTTGATCGTTTTAGTACATGAAAATATTCTTCATTAAAAGTGACCTTTTCAGCAAAATATACAATGAATTGAACATAAACCAAGTGTGTCCATCCACTGTCATTGATCCAACTCCATGGGTTTCATAGGTGAATTAATGTTTTTAGAAGATGACGGTGTTTCCATGGTAACTACGGAGCCTCTGAACGTCCAAATGGGTCATATGTGAGGACCATGAAAGATGACAAACTGTATTTTACACCAATTATTCACATGTATTGATAGGATGAATGGATCAACAGTTATTAAACAGTTTATATCAGTAGATGTTTTGGTCACCAGTGGATGTTTGGGTCTTCATGGGTTAAATCAATAACACAGTGTGCACTGATTTATATATAGAAAACTCATGTCGTTTTTTTTTTTTTTTCAGTGAAAATCCTTGTTGCTTGATCCTGACTTCTTCAGTGTCTCTCTTTTGCTTCTCTGCGGCAGCAACAGCATGCAACACAAGCTGAAGAACTGGAGCTGGCTACCGTCTGGAAACAGCTGGCTCACAGCACAGCACAGATGACAACACAAGACCCTTATGGGCACACAAACACATATGTACGGTACATATTGAGAGTATAATTCACAGGAGCTCATTTGTTTAATCCCTGGATTCGCCACACGAGGAAACGGATAATGCAGCTCGTTGAAATGAAGTTTATAAGTGTATTTAATGATTTATATGTAAATTTGTAATCTGCAAAGTAACTAGTGACTACAGCTGTCAAGTACGTTTGTATTTTAATACCGCAAATACTTGAGTAAATGTATTTCGGAGCATAAAAAACAGAGAAGAAAAATGGATTAGTGAGAGAACTCTAATACACACTGAGGAAAAATGAGGGCATGATTATGGAAGGTATTAGGAAGGAAATGCATTTGGACTTTTATATGATGAAAAGTAGGTTTATTTATCTAAATCTGTCTCTGTTTGCAACCGTTGGGAATAGAAATATGATGGATCTTGTATTCTGCCCTGGATGAATTTCAATTTTAGAAGCCGACATAGGCATATATATCTGCTGAATCTCTCTCTTGCACACGCTGTCTCACTCTCACAGAAACACATTCCCGCCTTGCATCATTTTCCCAGTGTCCTTCAGGTTTTTGCTCGCTTCTCTCGATGCCGCTTTCCTAGTTCTACTTTTTCACATACTGTGTGTCTGTGTGTCTGTTCGCCTTCCTCCCTCTTGCTTTGCAGCATTCGCAGTAGTTCCTCTCACACAAATTCTCTGTGTCTGTCTCTTTCTGTTTCTCTCTCTGATCTCTATCCTCCTGAGCATGTCTTGGAGGCGGATTGGCCACAGCCAGCCAGGCAGCTGTGTGTTGTTGGTCTTATGCCACCGCAGAGGCACTTTGGCTCACCCGCTATCTATTTGTTTAGAGGAATTAAAGGATGTACTCTCTCCAGGGACCTATGGCCTCGGAGTCACCAGAAGGGGCCCCCTATCAGAAACTGCACTCAGTAAACACATAAAACTAGACAGATAGAGTCGGTTTCACAGAGGAAAAACTGATAATCGGTTGCTGATCTTTGGAATGATCATTAGAACCCATTCCTCACCGTTGACTGCTGCACGGGACAAAAAAAAAAAAAAAAAAAAATCTGTAATTTAACAGAATTTTCACTGTTTATTTTACAGATTTTTCCTGTATTTTTAAGATACAGGAAAATATCAATGTAATGACAAAAATAGACTGATTGTACATGTCAAATGTAAAATAACATGAAAAAACTGTAACTGTGAATAAACAGAAAATTTCCATTTTTAAAAGAATTTTTTTCTTTTTTCACAGAAAAATACAGTTAAAATACATTTGCAAATGTATCATAATTTCACAAATCTTTCTTTTCCATTTATGAGATTACACTGTTAATTTAAAATGTAATAATAATAATAATAATAATAATAATAATAATAATGAAATAAGATAAAATTACTGACAATTAACCGTAAAATAAGTATTTGTTCTGTACGTTTAACAAGACTTGTTTGTTAATTGACAAATATCTTGTGTAATTACGGGAGGTTTCACAACAAAAATGTTGAATAAATGTATTTTTGTGAATGTATAACATGTATAAGCACTGATAAACTGTCCAAATACAGTTTTTATCAGTGGATTGTACAACTTAGTCTCATTGAAAATTATACATATATATATATATATATATATATATATATATATATATATAGGCAATTTGATTGTTTTATACATGAAAATATTCTTTATTAAACATTAAAAAGTAAAAAAAAAAAAAACAACCAAAATCTCATGTAAAGTTAGGGAAAAAACTGTATTTTAATTATGGAAAATTACTGTATTTTTATGAGATGGTTATTTTCCGTTATTTAACAGTATTTTTTCAGCACCCCTGCTGCCGGAATAATACTGTTTTTTTTTTTTACTTTTTTCTTTTTTTTTTTTTTACAGTGCAGTAAACACATAAAACTAGACAGATAGTCAGCTTCACGGAGGAAAAACTGATAATCGTTTACTGATCTTTGGAATGATCATTAGAACCCATTCCTCACGGCTGACCGCTGTATCATGTTTGTGGGACAGCGCAGAGGGTTACAGATGTGGGCTTTTGAGGTAGTTCTCACGGGTGCCATTATACTTACTACTTGACTGCTTTCATTTTTTTTCTCTGTGCTCGTGGGGGACCACAGGAATGATTCAATATCCATTCTGCCACGCAGTGTGCACTGCACATTAATGCAATCCATTTTCTATTTTCTCCAAACGCTTTTAGTTACGGAGCAGTAGGGAAATTGGTTTCCCTTCCAGCTGAATCGCAGACTGTATATGCATATGTATAACATGGCACAACATAAATATGGTTTGTGCAAACTTAAGTGGGTGAAAAAAGTAGTTCTGTATCACATCTGTAGCTGAATGAGAAAAATAAAAGTGGCAATCAGATGCCTAATATGCTTTGAGGAGGGGATTGCTTTGGAAATTACTGCTCTGCCTCTTCCAGCTTAACTTTGATGACTCTTTGGAAGCTGAGCAAGGTTTATTTATTTATTTTTTTAATGCATTGACAAACATATTCTGCATTCATATTTGGAGATATATGGGTATTTCCATGAAACTGGGTTTATTTTGGTATCTGGGACTTTATCAGCTTTTTAGACCCCAGTGGCTCATCTTTCAGACAGGGGAAGCTCATTGTCGGCTTACATCAAAAAAATTGTCAAGTTATTTAAACATAAATTCGGCCCTCCGTTCCTTTTTAAGAAAATGGTCAGTGACCTTATCGTACCAAGTAGGCGTCTTTTCCAGGGACTTGATAGCTAGTTTACTCCAACCTAGCCAACAGTATGATTGATTTAACTGTCTACAAAACGATATTAAACTCGAACAAGAAATGATTAAATTATGTAACTGAAACAAGTAAACGTTGAAATTATGTTAAATTGAAACAAGGAAGTACAATGAATGTGTTTTATTTACAGTGCAAGAAATGAAAAAGTCATTTTGTAGTGGTTTCTCTCTCCATTTCACAGCAGAATGTGTGACAGTATTAAACTGAACTGTGTCAATTGAAGGAGTAGATCTCAAAATAGCTGTCAATCAAACGGAATTCAGCCTTTCGACTGATCCTCCAATCAGCACGTGGAAGCCCGGCGTCCAGCCCGGCTGAGCTCCGCCCACATCTCCATTCACCCCCAGAGACGTTGAGCATCTGGGGGTGGGACAACATCGTGGCATTTATCCAATTACCGTCCAGTTTTGAGGCAATGAAAAAAACTGTTCCACTCAGTCCCATTGAAGTGCATGGACGCTGAACGGACAAATGCACTGAGCAGAGATCGTATGAGAAAACAGCGCAACGGGAATGAATGAGAAGTGAACAACATCGAGTCTGTTGATTTGTGATAAAGCTGATTCTGAACGAACTCGTCTGTGAGATGAACGTGTTCTAACACATTTGTAGTCAATGAAATGTCAACACAACCGTACATATTTAAGCCGAGCTTCTCTTGCAGTCTATGAGACATCACCTCTGACACATATCTACAGGGTGGGGAAGCAAAATTTACAATATTTTGAGGCAGGGATTGAAAGACAGTGTATGACCAATTAGTTTATTGAAAGTCAGTCAGTCAAGTGTTCCTCAAATATTCGGGTGACAACTTCTCCCATTCTTCTTTAATAGTATCTTCCAGACTTTCTCATAATAGTTTTGCTCATAGTCATTCTCTTCTTTCCATTATAAACAGTCTTTATGGACACTCCAACTATTTTTGAAATCTCCTTTGGTGTGACGAGTGCATTCAGCAAATCACACACTCTTTGACGTTTGCTTTCCTGATTACTCATATGGGCAAAAGTTTCTGAAAAGGTATGGATAATAGTGTTAGGTATGATTATGACATCAATATACAGTCTACTCTCGTTAAACCGCCCGCCGTTATACCGCCATTTTCGCTCACCGCCGACCAAAACCATTGCACAAAAATCCCCATTGCATTATTCCATTAGCTACCGCCATTTCCGCCTATCGCCATCCGCCAGCCCAGTTCCATGCACAAACAACACTTATACCATTGATTTCCCGACCGTAATACCGCCAGCGTGATTGCCATCGAGTACACATAAATTTTAACAATGCACTGAAACAAACGCGCCAGACGCTGATCGCGACGAGCTACGAATAGGTCTACGGAACGGCCACCGTTCATTTATCGCAGAACACTCAGTAGGTCAGGATGTCGGGAAGAGGACGTGGGATTAAGCCAAAGCCTCAAGATGATGGGGTGTCATTTCCCGACACGGTATAATAATGCTTCAAATGTTTCCCCACTTTAAATGATCCCTTACAACATAACAGAATCAAGATTTATTTAGAAACGCAATTAGAACGGGTTAACGGAGGCAGCATAGACATCATATAGTAAAGACATGCACATTATGGACGCAACCCGTTGTAACGCCATTTTCGCTATACCGCCAATTTGGCCGTGAATGGAAGTTGGCGGTATAACGAGAGTAGTCTGTATGTTTGGTTTCAAAACAATTGACGTAGTGCCTGCTGAGAAAAAACAACTAAATGTTCATTGTAAATTTTGCTTCCCCACCCTGTATATATATTTTTTCTTTGTTTTTTAATCAATTATTAGAAATTTCAGGCGACCCCATATGGGATCCCGACCCCAAGGTTGAAAAACACTATTTTAGCCCCTCTGTCCTGTTTTCAGGGACCAGTTTCATCGAAGCACCCATATGTTGAACAACTACAGCAGATGGAGTGAATCTCATTTTCTTTTTCCGTCCTTTCACTTTAACAATCGCAGTCAAGGGCCTCAGCATACGGCCACGTTATTTGCCGTTTTCCCACGGTGTGAGGCATGTATAGACCGCTCAGCTGCTGGTGGGCAATGAGCTGAAAGCACACAGGCTGGCATGTGCTCACCCGCCCCCCCCCGTTTGGGAATTGCATCACTTCGGAGAACGGTGTAGGTGAGATTTAATTCTGACAAAAGACAAGTGTATTCTCTGGAGTTGTGTAAAATTTGGTCATCCAGCGTGACAAAAAAAAAAAAAAACATTGCGAAATAAAGCTGTGTTTTACATACAGGGCACAGGGTAATAGAAAACACAGCTACATCTAATTAACTGATATTTGGTTCACTCCAGAAACTCTGCACTCTTAATACATGATTCTGTTCTTTTGCATAAACTTTTACCCAAGGCTCCTGTAAAGTAGGCTACAGCTGAACGTTATTTTTTTTTTTTTTGCCTGACAGTTCACCAGGAAGTAATTATGTTGTATATTGGGAGAAAAGAAACAACCATCTATATCCATACAACCGCAGAGAAAGGGTGAGACACAGCGCTCGACACTGACTAATCATTATTGATGGAGATTCACTTTCACTTAGCGACTGGATGGCTGGTTCACTGCCGGTGCTCGGAACGGGAGGACTGTACGCAAACTGCCATTGGCTGCTCTTCACGGCCTGTTGAGCCAATCAAGGTGACGGTGCGAACGCCTGCTGTCAGGTGCAAGCGAAACCTTAGCGGAGTCTGAGGTGAAATTTGGTCCAGTTCCACCCCCCCCACACACTTCAAAGCAGTAGGTTTGAGTAAAGCGTCCAGATGAAACCCTCTGTCAGATCAGCCTTAAAGCACCTCAGGGCTAATGGGGCTCGCAGCACCGGACACGGCTCATTTTTAGGTTAATTCTCAGGTTCTGCTATTGTGCGGCGAAAACTTTTACTTTGAAAAGTCGCAATATTCTTCGTCATGTTCTATTTTTTATGAGTTGTGTATTCGGTGTTTGCCTTAAGGAACTGTGCATGTGCATAAATCATGTGGATGTATTTACTCCTTGTGCTTTTTCTTATGCGCCTATGCTATGTTCATGCTTCACAGGATTCCAGTGTGCTGCATAGTCATGAATATTCATGCTTCATTCTATATTTGATCTTTATTAACCCTGTTACTTCTACAGACACTGCTGAAATTTGCCTTCTTCTTCTCATCTGCTTCACACAAGTCGCTTTTCCATTGATCCTCAAATTGCGCAAATATAACTTGTGCATAAAAATGTACCCAATGGAAAAATGACAATTTGCAATAAAAGTCTAATTTTTTTGATTGTAAGTTTTTGTGCCGGCAAGAGGTTTTTTTTTTTGTTTTTTTTTGGGCATAGTGCAAATGGTATATTATGCAAAACTGCAACTCCATTGATCCTCAAATTGTGCAAATATAACTTGCGCATCAAAATTTACCTAATGGGAAAACGACAATTTGCACCAAAAGTCTCATTTTTCGATTAAAAGTTTTTGTGCTGGCAAGAGGTGTTTTTTTTTTTTTTTTTGGCAAATGGTATATCACACAAAACTGCAATGGAAAGACCTTTTTTTCGCAACTGTGGAAATTACCAAAAATAGTCACTTGCCCGATAAAGGGTTAAAAGGTGAAAACTGTAGAAGTGTCACAGTCTGAAGAATGTATCATCTGTTTGTACATATAGTACCAATAGTTCAATAATAATGAATATATCTGTAAATCGACACCATATTTACATTCGTCGCCATGTTTATGGAATGACTTCTTGTGTCATCTCGTGATTAAAAAAATAAACAAATCATCGCATTTGTGATTTAATGGAAAAACCGACATTACGCACTTCTGTTTTTTTGACATTTAGTAAATATCGGTAAAATTTTGCGCAGATGTCCAATGGAAAAGTGACTAATGTCTTGCAATGTATGTAGAAATTACCAAAAATAGTCACTTGCCCGAAAACGGGTTAAAAGGTGAAAAATGTACAAGTGTCACACTTTGTCACAAGTTTCCTCCCAGTCTGACATCATCAGTGGGGCAGGACAGATGATAAAAATCAGAAAGCAATCACTAGTTGCTTTTCCTTTGACCCTCAAATTGCGCAAATATAACTTGCGCATAAAAATTTACCTAATAGAAGAAAAACGACAATTTGCGCCAAAAGTCTCATTTTTCGATTTCAAAGTTTTTGTGCTGGCAAGAGGTGTTTTTTGGGGGGCATAACGCAAATGGTATATCATGCAAAACTGCAATGGAAAGACCTTTTTTCGCAACTGTGGAATACCAAAAATAGTCACTTGCCCAAAAAAAGGGTTAAAAGGTGAAAACTGTAGAAGTGTCACACTGAAGAATGTATCATCTGTTTGTACGTATAGTACCTATAGTACAATAATAATGAACATACCTGTAAATCGACACCATATTTTCGTTCGTCGCCATGTTTATGGAATGACTTCTCGTGTCATCTCGCGATAATAAATAAACAAATCATCACATTTGTGATTTAATGGAAAAACCGACATTACGCACTTCTGTTTTTTTGACATTTAGTAAATATCAGTAAAGTGTCGCACTGATGTCCAATGGAAAAGTGGCAAATGTCTTGTAATGTATGTAGAAATGACCAAAAATAGTCACTTGCCCAAAAAAAGGGTTAAAAGGTGAAAAATGTAGAAGTGTCACAGTCTGAAGAACGTATCATCTGTTTGTACACATAGAATGATGTGTGTGTCATGTTGTCCAAGACCTTGTATTGTATATGTTCCGTTTACTGTGGGCCGTGGTCCGAGTTATGGGTCAGAGCTCATCATCAACAAGGTCAAGTGTAAAATAACCGCTAGCAAAAAAAAAAAGAAGCTTCATCCCAGCCTAATCTTATCAGTGAAGCAGGACAGATGATAAAAATCAGAAAGCCATCATTAGTCGCTTTTCCATTGACCCTCAAATTACGCAAATATAACTTGCACATAAAAATTTACCTAATGGAAAAATGACAATTTGCGCCAAAAGTCTCATTTTTCGATAAAAAGTTTTTGGGCTGGCAAGAGGTGGTTTTCCCTGCATAACGCAGATGGTATACCACGGAAAACTGCAATAGAAAGACCAGTCAGGTGAATTAAAAAAATGGATGTTGACGTACGTTATAACAAGTGAAGAAGAAACATGTTGCGGTATGTGTGGACACACCAGGAAACCCAATCATTTTTTAATTTAGTACGAGATAGAGGGGTGATATATATAAAAATAATGAATATATCTGTAAATCAACACTATATTTACGTTCGTTGCCATGTTTATGGAATGACTTCTCGTGTCATCTCGCGATAATAAATAAACAAATCATCGCATTTGTGATTTAATGGAAAAACCGACATTACGCACTTCTGTTTTTTCGACATGTGTAAATATCGGTAACGTTTTATGCAGATGTCCAATGGAAAAGCGAGTACTTACAGTGGATGGAGACACTTATTTTGACATGGAGTTAATGATCTATTTCGCTGAAAAAGTCACTTTTTCTTCCGTTTTCTCTGTTTTGATATACTAACCTTTGAATTTACCTTGTGTTTTCATAAACATCTACATGATCAGTGAATTAAATGTAAGAAAATACATGATTTTGCGCAGATATCCAACGGAAAAGCAACTACTGACGGACAATTCCAGCTGAAAACAGAGCCTGTAAACATGCAGGGAGTGGATGCAGAAGTCAAGTCAACTTTCAGACCAGTTCAATCACAAAACATCGGGAATGATTATGGATTTTTTTTGCCCAGTGACACTATCATACAGTACAGCGAAATATCGGAAAAGTTTTGCGCAGATGTCCAATGGAAAATCAACTATTGTCATCCTCATATGCGATAACTCAAATGCACACATTGTGTTTTTCTTTGTATTCGTGTGTTGTTGTGGTGTGTTCCAGTCACACTATGTGGCAGGGTGATATTGTGCAGACCAGTGTGCGTGCTTTGTCATCGTAAGAATGTCGGAAGTGCGTGTGTGTGTGTGTGCAAGACGATGTGTTCAGTGTGCATCGGTGCGTGAAAGCATGTACCAGTTCTAGTCATGCTTCATTCACAGGAACATCCCTGCTGTGAATAGTCCATACAGGTGAGCTGCCTGCTGTGGTAGGTGGTGATGACCGTTAGCTCAAAATACTGCACCAGCTCTCTGCACGCCAGTACAGCACTGCTCACAGCATGTCGCACGCAATTAGAATCCTTCCAAAGAACAGAAAATCAGACTCGACTCAGCATATTTGATGAAAGACGAAGGGAAACCAAATATATACACTGTAAAAAAAAAAAAAAAAATGTAAAAAGACAGTATTATTCCGGCAGCAGGGGTGCCAAAAAATACTGTTAAATAATGAAAATAAAAAAATAAAATAAAAATACGGTAATTTTCCATAATCAGAATACAGTTTTTTGCCCAAACTTTACATGAGATTTTGCTTTTTTTTTTTTTTTTTTTTTTTACTTTTTAATGTTTAATAAAGAATATTTACATGTATTAAAACAATCAAATTACCTATAAATATATATAAATAATTTTCAGTGAGACTAAGTTGTACAATCCACTGATAAAAACTGTATTTGGACAGTTTATCAGTGCTTATATATGTTATACATTCACAAAAACACATTTATTCAACATTTTTGTTGTGAAACCTCCTGTAATGACACAAGATATTTGTCAATTAACAAACAAGTCTGGTTAGTCTTGTCATCTATTTTTTATAGCGAGTCGGTCTCACTCACTGCTCTGTGTTTTACCCCCTACTACACAGGTGTTGGGGGGTGCACTTTGCATGCTCAGATGTCGATGGAAAGAACAAGGTCTATTCTATCAGCATGTTTTGAAATTTTTCTCATTGAGCAAACGGTTAAATTTTTATGACTATTTAAAATAAATCATACGTTCAGAATACTCACCATACACTAAAAAAAAAAAAAAAACAAAACTGTAAAAAAAAACAGTATTATTCCGGCAGCAGGGGTGCCGAAAAAATACTGTTAAATAACGGAAAATAACCATCTCATAAAAATAAGGTAATTTTCCATAATTAAAATACAGTTTTTTTGCCATAACTTTACATAAGATTTGGCATATATTTTTTCTTTCTTTTATTGTTTAATAAAGAATGCTTACATGTAGTAAAACAATCAAATTACATATATATATATATATATATATATATATATATATATATATATATGTAATTTGATTGTTTTACTACATGTAAGCATTCTTTATTAAACAATAAAAAACAATAACAATATATATATATATATATATACACATACACACACATATATATATATATATATATATATATATATATATATATATATATATATATATATATATACACATACACACACATATATATATATACATATATAGTTTTCAATGAGACTAAGTTGTACAATCCACTGATAAAAACTGTATTTGGACAGTTTATCAGTGCTTATACATGTTATACATTCACAAAAACACATTTTTTGAACATTTTTGTTGTGAAACCTCCCATAATTACACAAGATATTTATCAATTAACAAACAAGTCTTGTTAAACTCACAGAACAAATACTTCTTTTACGGTTAATTGTCAGTAATTTTTTCTGGTTTTTTGTTTTTGTTTTTTTTTTTTACATTATTAAACTTTAAAATAACAGTTTAATCTCATAATAGAAAAAAAAGTGAAATTATGATACATTTGCAAATGTATTTTAACTGTATTTTTCTGTGAAAAAAGAAAAAATTTCTTTAAAAAAAAATGAAATTTTGAGGTTATTCACAGTTCCAGTTTTTTCATGTTATTTTCCATTTGACATGTAAAATCACAGTCTATTTTTGTCATTTCATTGATATTTTCCTGCATCTTAAAAATACAGGAAAAATCTGTAAAATAAACAGTGAAAATTCTGTTAACTTACAGATTTATTTTTTACAGTGCATAAAGGATCAGTTTTGCATTTTTTATTTGGTGAAAATTAAATTTTGCAGTGTGCTGAGCTGGGAAAAGTTTGTGCTCTTGAACTATTTTGATCTTTGAACTATTTTAGACCCTGCTGAATATAGCTTGGCAACAACTACAGTATAGGCCTATTTATTATCAACAATCCATCATCTTCAGGATGTGTTTGTACTTATATGTGTGGCTCTGTCACTGAAGGACAGTTATTTTCATACTCAATAGAATGCACTCACATCAGGTAGACATTCCCTAAGTTACTGAAGGACTTACGCAGTGTGACTCTGGGTCTTTTCTTGTCATTATTTGACTAAATATTTTTACACTGGAGTAAATCAAAATCTTGCCATGTGTATTTTTCTCATTTCTAGTCCAATATCTCATCACACTTAAAATAAGACATAATCACCTAAAGAGTAACTTTTCAGTGAGATATATGAACTTATTTATAGTCAACTTGTTCCATTAGTAGATATTTTTGCTTAAATCAAGCAAAAATATCTTGTATTAATTTTTTAACTTGTTTTTAGATGGGCATTTTTTCCAGCGTACTAAAGTTTTTTTTTTCTTCCTGCAACCAAAAACATGTCAGACCAGCACAAGGATTGATTGATTGACTGATTGATTATTTTTCTAATTTCTAGTCTAAATATCTCATTACACTTAAAATAAGACATTAATGACTATAAGAGTAACTTTTCAGTGCGATATAAGAACTTATTTTTAGACAACTTGTTCCATTAGCAGATATTTTTGCTTAATTCCTGCAAAAATATCTTGTTTTTTTTTTGTTTGGTTTTGTTTTTTACTTGTTTTTAGATGGGCGTTTTTTCCATTGCTCTAAAGTTTTTTTTTTCTTCCTACACCCAAAAATATGTCAGACCAGTGCAAGAATTTATTTATTCATTCTATTTTTTTTTTTTTTTTTTTAATTATTTTTCCCATTTCTAGTCAAAATATGTCACTTATTTTTGGACAACTTGTTCCATTGTGACATTTTTTTTTTTTTTTTGCTGAATTCAAGCAAAAATATCTTGTATGATTTTTTTTTTTTTTAAACTTGTTTTTAGAGGGACATTTTGTCCAGTGTACTAAAGTTTTGTTTTGTTTTTCCTGCAGCCAAAAACATGTCAGACCAGTGCAAGAATTTATTTATTTATTTTATTTTTTATTATTTTTCTCATTTCTAGTCAAAATATCTCATCAAACTTAAAATAAGACATAATCACCTAAAGAGTAACTTTTCAGTGCAATACAAGAACTTATTTTTAGACAACTTGTTCCATTAGCAGATATTTTTGCTTAATTCCTGCAAAAATATCTTTTTTTTTTTTTTTTTTTAAACTTGTTTGTAGATGGGCATTTTTTCCCCAGTGTACAAAAGTTTTGTTTTTTTTTTTTCTTCTTGCAGCCAGAAATATGTCAGACCAGTGCAAGAATTTATTTATTCATTCTATTTTTTTTTCTTCCCCATTTCTAGTCAAAATATGTCACTTATTTTTGGACAACTTGTTCCATTGTGACATTTTTTTTTTTGCTTAATACAAGCAAAAATATCTTGTATGATTTTTTTTTTTTTTTTTTTTTTTTTTTAAACTTGTTTTTAGAGGGACATTTTTTCCAGTGTACTAAAGTTTTGTTTTGTTTTTCCTGCAGCCAAACACATGTCAGACCAGTGCAAGAATTTATTAATTTATTTATTTTTTATTATTATTTTTCTCATTTCTAGTCAAAATATCTCATCACACTTAAAATAAGACATAATCACCTAAAGAGTAAATTTGCAGTGAGATATAAAAACTTATTTCTGGGCAGCTTGTTCCACTGGCAATTTTTTTTTTTTTGCTTAATTCAAGCAAAACTATCTTGTATTATTATTTTTTTTTTAAATTTGTTTTTAGAGCGGCATTTTTTCCATTGTACTAAAGTTTGTTTTTTTTCCTGTAGCAAAAACATGTCAGATCAGTTAAGTATGTATGTATGTATTTATTTATTTATTTTGGTTATTTTATGCAAATATTTTTTATTGAACGATGATTTTACATACAGAATCAATGAAACATTCAGGGCTCATTTTTCGTAGTTACACAATTGCACATACAGTGTTGGAGACATTTAACTTTTCATGTAGTTTTGAGCGCACAAAATATATTTCTTTGAATAAAAGCAAATAAAATACTACTAATACAAATCAGAATTCTTGAACTTTTACAGATATTTTACTACATTGCGTCAGTGATGCAAAATATTTCAGAAGTCAGATACATGGTGTACATGTGCGTCTTTGGGGGGGGGGGGGGGGGGGGGTTACTCACTGCATTTTTCATTACAGGCTCATCATCTGTGAGCTGTAATATGACTTTGGCACAAATTCAGAGCATGTTGCACTGAAGTAGAAGCCTTCACAGGTTTGTTAGTGCCAACATACTGTATTATTAGTACAAAATCACATACATTTTGTCGATACATTCTGAATGATAAGCAGACTGTAGGAGCAGAGCTGTTTGATAATGTTGCATGTTAAGATTTTATATAGCATCCATACAAGACATGCCAATTGGTTGTATGTGCCAGTGGTATGTACTGGATGTGGGGGGGCAGCTCACCTGTAATTTTGCAGATCCTTCAAAATAAAAGCAGCGCTGTTGTATTGGTCGCATCTATTACAACGATATATATTTGCATTGACTTTTAATTTGCCAGTGACGTCATGGGTCAGCTATCAATGCCCATATCTCAGGGGTGTCACTCTTTTTAGTTCAGGGGCCACATTCAGCCTAATATGATCTAAAGTGGGCCGGACCAGTAAAATAATATAAATAATAGGATAAGAACTTTTGAGTGTAAAAAGTAAATTCTGTAATGAAAATGTTTATATCCACAAATTGTGCTTGAACATAACATGAACAAATATGAACAAGCTGAAAATGCTTGAGTAAAATAAGTGCAATGTTAACAATATTACGCCTTAGTTTATCATTTATAC
Source organism: Sphaeramia orbicularis (assembly GCF_902148855.1). Taxonomy (NCBI): domain Eukaryota; kingdom Metazoa; phylum Chordata; class Actinopteri; order Kurtiformes; family Apogonidae; genus Sphaeramia; species Sphaeramia orbicularis. The sequence goes on from NC_043965.1 coordinate 15,760,318, forward strand.
ATGTGAATCATAACTTAGAGAGCACAGTGGAACTATAAATACACAAAACATTAAATAACAGGGAGAATATAATTAAAATTCCATATACCTCTCTTAAAAGATTTCAGGTTATTCACTTTTTTTTTTTTTTTTTTTTTTTTTAATAAAAGGCTAGACCGTAAATGTCATCATTTTTTTTTTTTTTTTTTTTTTTTTTTTTTTTACACTAAAACAATGAGAAACATTTACAGTTTTCATTATTTATAGCTTATTATGATAGTATTTTACTGGCCTGAAATATCTTGAATTAAGCAAAAAAATGTTGAAATAAGCACACAAAAAAAAAAATCGAATTAAGGAAAAAAAATCTTGAATCAAGCAACAACAAAAAAAATCTTGAATTAAGCAAAAAAAAAAAATCTTGAATTAAGCAAAACAAATCTTGAATTAAGCAACAAAAAAAATCTTGAATTAAGCAAAAAAAAAAAAAAAAATCTTGAATTAAGCAAAACAAATCTTGAATTAAGCAACAAAAAAAAGCTGAATTAAGCAAAAAAAAAAAATCATGAATTGAGCAAAAAATGCTGAATTAAACAAAAAAAAAATGTTGAATTAAGAAAAAAATCTTGAATTAAGAAGTAAGACATTTGAGACATTCATATTTTTTGAAAAAGACTAGTCTTTAAATGTAAACATTTTTGTGTAATTTAACTCTTTTTTTAACTCTAAAACAAAGACAAATTTATAGTTTTCATTATTTATAGGTTATTATGATAGTATTTTACTGGTCTGATCCACTTTAGGCTGAAATGACCTAAAATGATTTAAACATCCTTGATTATTAATATCTTCAGTAATTTTTGCATTTCCCATATTCATTCCAGGGGCCAGACTGAACCCTTTGGCGGGCCAGATTTGGCCCCCGGGCCGCATGTTTGACACCTGTGCCATATCTGTTCTATATAGTTTGTTTTTCCCAGTATTTATTGCTGTAGTTTACCAATTTCTGTGTGGTATGCAGTGTTGTTATCAGCTCTTTCACTGGTAAATCCTGTCTCAATAGTCTGCATTTTCTGGGCTGATTAAATGTGACAACAGCTGCTCTAAAGAACAGAATAGCTCTGGGAAGTAAATAATGTGCAAAGTGGAGTTGTTATTGAAATGATTCGCCATGTCATCTGGGTGCTTTGGTCTGGTTTGGAATGGTGCAGACTGGAATGTTGCAAGCAATTGCAAGTTGCAAACAAAACTTTTGCCTGAAAGGACTTTAAAAGCAGACACCATGTACATCAGATGTCTGCAGACACCAGATACTCACCCAGTTAATGTAATTCTATCTGTGTGAAGTCATCATAGTATTTCATCAGTGGCACCAAAACAACACACTGCACAAACTCCAGCAGGGTCAAGTGAACTACACTGTTAAAAAAAAAAAAAAAAATCTGTAATTTAACAGAATTTTCACTGTTTATTTTACAGATTTTTCCTGTATTTTTAAGATACAGGAAAATATCAGTGAAATGACAAAAACAGACTAGGATTTTACATGTCAAATGGAAAACAAAATGAAAAAAACTGAAACTGTGAATAACCATAAAATTTCCATTTTTTTAAAAGACAATTTTTCTTTTTTCACAGAAAAATACAGTTAAAATACATTTGCAAATGTATCCTAATTTCACAAATATTTCTTTTCTATTTATGAGATTAAACTGTTCATTTAAAGTTTAATACTGTAAAAATAAATAAATGAATAAATAAAACCAGATAAAATTACTGACAATTAACCGTAAAAGAAGTATTTGTTCTGTAAGTTTAACAAGACTTGTTTGTTAATTGACAAATATCTTGTGTAGTTACGGGAGGTTTCAAAACAAAAATGTTGAAAAAATGTATTTTTGTCAATGTATAACATGTGTCCCCACCAATGTCAAATTCAAACCTACTCCCATGCATGTAAATATTCTTTATTAAACATTAAAAAGTCCCCAAAAAAAAGCAAAATCTCATGTAAATTTAGGGCAAAAAACTGTATTTTAATTATGGAAAATTACCGTATTTTTTATGAGATGGTTATTTTCCGTTATTTAACAGTATTTTTTTGGAACCCCAGCTGCCGGAATAATACCGTTTTTTACAAGTTTTTTTTTTCTTTGTTTTTTTTTACACTGTAGACTCTATAGAATCACCATAAACATGACTGTTTTCATCACCATTTTGTTGGAAAAAAACTCCACTGTACTGCATGGAAGTCACACCTTAAAACATCACCTGTCTCTTTCAATGCTGCCACCTTTCAACCCCCATCCGCCCACCTCTTCTCACCACCTGTACGACTCGCTACCACCACCTCTGAGTCACGCACGCTGACAATTTCAATTTACCTTTTCATTCGTAGCCTGCTAGCTGTTTTCAGTGTATTGCCAAATTAAGGACTTGGGAATTACTCATGGTACGGAATAATGATGAGGCAGCCCCTATCAGGACAAGGAAGTGTGTTTATAATGAGATCGTAAACATATGCTCATGCCAGTGCAGCAGCTACCCATCAGCTTAATTGGCTCAATGTGGAATCTGTGCTCTTGTTGGTCCTCTCCAGAGAAGGAGGGGGGGGTGGGGGGGGGACACGGAGGAGAGTTGCGGAGGCGTGTGGTGACATTACTGTGACGTGAGTCTGCAAAGCGGCATTAAAGACTTGAAACACACAAATAAGAATAAGAACACTGACATATAGATAATCCTGTATGATCCATCCATGCAAGTAGAAGGATTTGGAGGCATGCACAAACACAAACACACTGCACTAACTCGAACTATAAAATGCATTAAAATACCAGGTATGGTAATTGGCACATGCACTATAAAAAACAAAAAAAACAAAAACGGTATTATTCTGGTAGCAGGGGTGCCGAAAAAATACTGTTAAATAATGAAAAATAACCATCTCATAAAAATAAGGTAATTTTCCTTAATTAAAATACAGTTTTTTGCCCTAACTTTACATGAGATTTTGCTTTTTTTTTTTTTACTTTTTAATGTTTAATAAAGAATATTTTCACGTATTAAAACAATCAAATTATCCATCCATCCATTATCTTCCGCTTATCCGGGGCCAGGTCGCGGGGGTAACAGTCTAAGCAGGGATGCCCAGACTTCTCTCTCCCCAGACTCCTCCTCCAGCTCTTGCGGGGGGATCCCGAGGCGTTCCCAGGCCAGCCGAGAGACATAGTCTCTCCAACGTGTCCTGGGTCTTCCCCGAGGTCTCCTCCCGGTGGGACATGCCCAGAACACCTCCCCAGGGAGGCGTCCAGGAGGCATCCGAAACAGGTGCCCAAGCCACCTCAGCTGGCCCCTCTGGATGTGGAGGAGCAGCGGCTCTACTCCGAGCTCCTCCCTGGTGACTGAGCTCCTCACCCTATCTCTACGGGTGCACCTAGCCACCCTGCGGAGGAAACTCATTTCGACCGCTTGTATCCGGGATCTTGTCCTTTCGGTCATGACCCAAAGCTCATGACCATAGGTGAGGGTAGGAACGTAGATTGACCGGTAAATCGAGAGCTTCACCTCTTGGCTCAGCTCCTTCTTTACCACAACCGACCGGTACAGCGACTGCATCACTGCAGACGCTGCACCGATCCGTCTGTCAATCTCACGCTCCATCCTTCCCTCACTTGTGAACAAGACCCCGAGATACTTAAATTCCTCCACTTGGGGCAAAGACTCCCCACTGACCCGGAGAGGGCAGACCACCTTTTTCCGGTCGAGAACCATGGCCTCAGATTTGGAGGTGCTGATTCTCATCCCGCTTGCTTCACACTCGGCTGCAAACCGCCCCAGGGCACGCTGAAGGTCCACGTTTGATGAGGCCAACAGGACAACGTCATCTGCAAAAAGCAGAGACGAAATCCTGTGGTCCCCAAACCGGACCCCCTCCGGCCCCTGGCTGCGCCTAGAAATCCTGTCCATAAAAATTATGAACAATCAAATTACCTATAAATAATTTTCAATGAGACTAAGTTGTACAATCCACTGATAAAAACTGTATTTGGACAGTTTATCAGTGCTTATACATGTTATACATTCACAAAAATACATTTATTCAACATTTTTGTTGTGAAACCTCCTGTAATTACACAAGATATTTGTCAATTAAACTTACAGAACAAATACTTCTTTAATGGTTAATTTTCAGTAATTTTATCTCGTTTTTTTTTTTTTTTTCCACTATTAAACTTTAAATGAACAGTTTAATCTCATGAATAGAAAAGAAATATTTGAGAAATGACGATACATTTGCAAATGTGTTTTAACTGTATTTAACTGTATTTCTTTTAAAAAATTGAAATTTTATGGTTATTCACAGTTACAGTTTTTTCGTGTTATTTTCCATTTGACATGTAAAATCACAGTTTATTTTTGTCATTTCATTGATATTTTCCTGTATCTTAAAAATACAGGAAAAATCTGTAAAATAAACAGTGAAAATTCTGTTAAGTTACAGATTTTTTTTACAATGTAGGCATGCACAAACACAAACACACTGCACTAACTCTAACTATAAAATGCATTAAAATACCAGGTACAGTAATTGGCACATGCACTATTAAAAAAAAAAAAAAAAAAAAAAAAGCGGTATTATTCCGGTAACGGGGGTGCCGAAAAAATACTGTTAAATATCGGAAAATAACCATCTCATAAAAAAATACGGTAATTTTCCATAATTAAAATAGTTTTTTGCCCTAACTTTACATGAGATTTTGCTTTTTTTTTTTTTTTTTTTTTTTTTTTTACTTTTTTAAGTTTAATAAAGAATATTTTCATGTATTAAAACAATCAAATTACATATAAATAAATATATTTAAAAAAAATTTCAATGAGACTAAGTTGTACAATCCACTGATAAAAACTGTATTTGGACAGTTTATCAGTGCTTATACATGTTATACATTCACAAAAATACATTTATTCAACATTTTTGTTGTGAAACCTCCCATAATTACACAAGATATTTGTCAGTTAAACTTACAGAACAAATACTTCTTTAACGGTTAATTTTCAGTAATTTTATCTCATTTTATTATTTTATTTTTTCCACTATTAAACTTTAAATTAACAGTTTAATCTCATAAATAGAAAAGAAATATTTGTGAAATTAGGATACATATGCAAATGTATTTAAACTGTATTTTTCTGTGAAAAAAGAAAACATTTCTTTTAAAAAACTGAAATTTTATGGTTATTCACAGTTAGTTTTTTCGTGTTATTTTCCATTTGACATGTAAAATCACAGTTTATTTTGTCATTTCATTGATATTTTCCTGTATCTTAAAAACACAGGAAAAATCTGTAAAATAAACTGAAAATTCTGTTAAATTACAGATTTTTTTTTACAGTGTAGGCATGCACAAACACAAACACACTGCACTAACTCTAACTATAAAATGCATTAAAATACCAGGTACGGTAATTGGCACCTGCACAGGCTATATTATTGAGAGTACACAGACCCATTGTGCATTGTACTTGCTGTTGTGAATCAATGTAATTGCTAAGCCAAGTGGGTACAAAATATAATGAATTGGCCAAACAATTGACAAAGTATGATTTATGCATGTTTCTTAGTGTAATCAGTCTCACTGAGGCTGCATTTGGTCCAGAGGGGAAGAAAATCTGCAGAGGTTAAATTGTACTAACCCCTGCTTAGAAGCTGGTGGGAACAATTTGGTGCTGTGGAATAAAATAAACGCCATTTATCATCACTTTACATGTGACACGCATCCAGGGAGACGGACATGAGCAAACACAATCTGTCCATCTTTTGAAAACACAATAGTTAAATGTCCATGAATGAAGTCAAAGGTGTAAAACATGCGGCACGGGGGCCACATCTGGCCCACCAAAGGGTTCAGTCTGACCCCTGGGATGAATTTGTGAAGTGCAAAAATTACACTGAAGATATTAACAATCAAGGATGTTAAAATCAGTTTAGGTCATTTCAGTCTAAAGTGGATCAGACCAGTAAAATACTATCAGAATAACCTATAAATAATGAAAACTGTAAATTTGTCTCTTTGTCTTAGTGTAAAAAAAAGGAAAATTACACAAAAAGGTTTACATTTACAGACTAGCCTTTAACAAAAAATGTACATATTGGAAAAGTCTTAAGGGAAGTATGTGGAATTTTAATAATATTCTCCCTGTTATTTAGTGTTTTGTGTATTTGTCGATCCACTGTGATCTCAATAGATCTTAATAGGCCAAAAAAGGTGAGACACAATATAATAGACAGCTGTGGTCAACTGAGCCTTCTCCTCAGTTTACATTCATTAATTTTGGAGAAAAGGTGATCATTGTTCATCCTTAATCATTACTATTATACATCATAGGTTTAAGATGATATTAGACTCTCATCTGGTCAAATGGCTGATACAGTGGTGGGATTGTATGTTAGTGGAACTTGTGCACAGATCTTGGTTGGATTATCACACATTCTTGTTATATACTGTATGCTTTATGAAAAATATTTGGCTTTTCTAAGAAATTTAAAAGCTGGATTAAATTCAATAGCCTAATAATTCTGTGTCAAGAATGGATGTCAGCTGCTTCTTGGGGGCTGAGCCCCCCCAAAGGTCAGATCCTAGAAACACCCCTGCAGACATCCATGAAATACCTGTCAGTTAGAGGCAGCTGCTCGTCTTTCAGACAGGGGAAGCTCATTGTCGGCTTACATTAAAAAAAAAAAAAGTCAAGTTATTTAAACATAAATTCGGCCCTCTGTTCCTTTTTAAGAAAATGGTCAGTGACCTTATCGTACCAACTAAACAAGAAACGTTGAAATTATGTTAAATTGAAACAAGAAGTACAATGAGTGTGTTTTATTTACAGTGCAAGAAATGAACAAGTATTTTCATAGTGGTTTCTCTGATTTCACAGCAGAATGCACAACGGTATTAAACTGAACTGTCAGTGTAGGAGTAGATCTCAAAATAGCTGTCAATCAAACGGGATTCAGTCTTTCGACTGATCCTCCAATCAGCACGTGGAAGCCCGGCGTCCAGCCCGGCCGAGCTCCGCCCACATCTCCATTCACCCCCAGAGACGCTGAGTGTCCGGGGGCGGGACAACATCGTGGCATTTATCCAATTACTGTCCAGTTTTGAGGCAATGAAAAAAACTGTTCCACTCAGTCCCACTGAAGTGCATGGACGCTGAGCGTCTACGGACAAATGCACTGAGCAGAGATTGTATGAGAAAACAGCGCAACGGGAATGTATGAGAAGTGAACAACATTGAGTCCGATGATTTGTGATAAAGCTGATTCTGAACAAACTCGTCTGTGAGATGAACGTGTTCTAACACATTTGTAGTCAATGAAATGTCAACACAACCGAACATATTTAACCATTTAATTTTCGTAATTTTAGGGGAAGCCGAGCTTCTCTTGCAGTCTGTGAGAAATCACCTCTGAATCAATCCCATCAATACATGTAAATAATTGGTGAAAATACAGTTTGTCATCTTTTCGTGGTCATCAGATATGACCCATTTGGACGTTCAGAGGCTCCATAGAGAACGTGAGACATCCGTGAAATACCTGTCAGTCATTCTAACATAGAGAGGTAACTGGTATAGAAGAGGAAAAAACACAATTTATTCAGTATTTGTCACTTTTTTTCTTCACGATACACACTGATATATTTGGCAAGTGTATGTCCATGTAATTATGGAGCATCTATGTGCCAAAAGCCGCAAAGAAAATTATAATTTACTTTTCAGGCTGACAAATTAAATTTCAACTTATGCTCTCAGCAGATGGACCTTTTACATCTTCATTGTTCATCTCCAAGCTGTCCGTTCTGTTAGCGTGCCGCATGCCCACGCATTCTCCGTCCTCCACTGCACTCATACAGGCTGGGTAATCCAGCTCCGGTAATCACACATTATGTTCTGTGAACAATTTAGTCAGTGCATGTTAACATGTCAGAGCTTTCCTGCAGTGTCACTTATAATCGTCTCCTCCATCAGAAGCTCACTATCCCACTTGCAGCCATCCATATACAATGAAAGCTCATTACATGCCAAGGAGCCACCACCTGCTTGTGAGCATAATCTAAATTGTTAACTGCCTGCAAATGTGCCGTGACATTTTAGCGCACACGAGCATGGATTCTGTTAATTTGACATTGCGTTCATTTAATAAACTGGGCTGAAAAAAAAATATTCAATTTGAGCAGATGTGTATATCAGTTATAATTAGTGGCTAATTATTCATTAGGAGATTCCATCAAAAAAGATTGGAAAGCGTAAAAGGATTTGCCTTCCACCCCCCTGAAAATCCCACAGATGAATAAAAAAAAGAAAGAAAAAAAGAGAAAATATATAAACCACAAATAATGAAGTATGTGAAATGTGTGTATCATCGATTTTCACCACCCTCCAATACGTAAACATTAAATTGCTAAATGAACTCCTGCAGTAGTTGATAGGTTTAGTCATGAAAGCTGTAAATTGAATATAGTGGCAATTTTCTCTGCAGTAGATGTATCCAACCATGAAGAGTTCCTACATTTGTCCGATATTAATATAATGTGTTGTCTATTTTTATGCTGAATACATTTGATTTTTATAATTATGTACTTTATGTTTAGCAGTAAAAGGACTACTACTACTACTACTACTACTACTACTACTACTACTAATAATAATAATAATAATAACAAAACACAATAATAATAATAACAATAATAACATAACGACAACAACGACAATAATAACAATGAAAACAACAACGATGACAATAGCAACGAAAACAACAATAACAATGACAATAGCAACAACAATAACGATAATAATAATGATAATAACAATAATAATAATAATAATAATAATAACAACAAACACAATAATAATAATAATAATAATAACAATAACATAACGACAACAATGACAATAAGGACAACAACAACAATAATAATTATTATTATTATAATAACAACAACAAACACAATAATAATAATAATTATAACAATAATAACATAACGACAACAATGACAATAATAAGGACAACAACGACAATAATAACGAAAACAACAACAATAACAATGAAAACAACAGCAATAATAACAATGAAAACAACAACAATAACAACAATACTAATAATAAGAACAACAACAATAATAACGACAATAAAAACGACAACAATGACAATAATAATGACAAGAACAATAACAGCAACGACAATAATAACGCTAATAATAATGACGACAACAACAATAATAACAATGACAATAATAACAATGACAATAATAGCAATGACGATAACGACAATAATAATAATAATAATAATAACAATAATAATAATAATAATAATAATAATAATAATAATAAAGTATATATGTCATTTAAACTCACCCTAAAGGAACATCATTTGACGTTTACAGGGTTCCTTACTGTTTACCAAGAGGTGACTATTTCTCACTGAAAAGTTTGATTAGAATTGATTGATTGGGGAAGAAAAAAAGCCCTTGTGCATTCTGGATATCAAATTAAAAACAATTCCTGCTTTCAAAAATGCTGTTTTATCATTGCAGTTTCAGAGGTTTAAAGGAATGCTGAACATATGAGATATAACAGCCACAAGAGACTCTGTGATGTAGAGTTTACGACTGACAATAAAAAGGTGATTGAATGACTATGTAATGAATAGGCAAATGAGTGTGATTACCAGAGGGTGCGCTTGATGAATGTGTAAGCTAAAGACAAATTATGGCACTTCTTTTTTTTATCTTTGGCCCCTCATCAGTATGTGTACATGCACCCAGGCTTGACGTAAAACTTTTTACTGCACGTTTTTTTTAATTTTTTTATTTTTTATTTTCATATAGTAAAAAACGTACACATAAATACATGTTGGTTAAATATAGTGATGGATGGTTACCAAAAACTGTCAAGGGGTTTCACAAGTGGCTGCCTCCAGATTTCAAAGCTTATTTACAACTGCAGTTAAAAATATAGAAAAATATTTGCAAGCTGCACAAAAGTACATTTTCTAAGTTTTTTTTTTTTTTTTCACATGTTCATGAACATAAAATACAACAAACACACTGTCAAAAAAATCTGTAATTTAACAGAATTTTCACTGTTTATTTTACAGATTTTCCCTGTATTTTTAAGATACAGGAGAATATCAACGAAATGACAAAAATAAACTGTGATTTTACACGTCAAATGGAAAATAACATGAAAAAATGTAACTGTGAATAACCATAAAATTTAAATTTTTTAAAATAATTTTTTTTTTCACAGAAAAATACAGTTAAAATACATTTGCAAATTTATCATAATTTCCCAAATATTTATTTTTCATTTATGAGATTAAACTGTTAATTTAAAGTTTAATACTGTAAAAAATAAATAAATAAATAAAATGAGATAAAATTACTTACAATTAACTGTAAAAGAAGTATTTGTTCTGTAAGTTTAACAAGACTTGTTTGTTAATTGACAAATATCTTGTGTAATTACGGGAGGTTTCACAACAAAAATGTTGAATAAATGTATTTTTGTGAATGTAGAACATGTATAAGCACTGACAAACTGTCCAAATACAGTTTTTTTATCAGTGGATTGCACAACTTAGTCTCATTGAAAATTATTTATAAATACATTGATAGGTAATTATTATAGGTAAATATTCTTTATTAAATATTAAAAAGTCAATAAGAAAATAAAGCAAAATCTCATGTAAATTTTGGGCAAAAAACTGTATTTTAATTATGGAAAATTAGCGTAGTTTTATGAGATGGTTATTTTCTGTTATTTTACAGTATTTTTTCAGCACACCTGCTTGCCGGAATAATACCGTTTTTTTTTTTTACCATTTTTGTTTTTTACAGTGCAGTACAGCAAGTGGAGGGAGGTTTTCAATGCCCTGAAGGAGGTTTTTAAAATGAACATCCCACAAAACTTCCCAGTGGCAGCACTGGGAGTAACACCTGAAGGTCTGGATAGAAAGGCAGATAAATACCTTTGGAATATATTACTCATCGCTGCCTTTAAGTCTATAACCATCAGCTGGATGAAAGCAGATCCTCCCTCATATAATACATGGATTCAAAAAGTTTGGGATATTTACCAAATGGAGCAGATCACATACTTCCTCAGACTTCACAAAAACATATTTACTAAAAGATGTTAACCTATGTTACCTTTGTTGCTGGAATAATATTTATTGGTGATGCAAAACTCCATGTTGTTAACCACGGTGTTGTCATTCTACCTCTGACCAAGATTTATATCTACAGCCTTATTTCTGGAAGTGGGCATTGTCTGTTTGCTATAATTGTTATTGTTTTCTTTAATTTCCATCCTGTGTTGCCTGTGGAGGTTTGTAGGAATACACTTGCTGCTGTGAAGAGGGAAAAGAAACTAATTGAACTGTACTTGAATGTATACATTGTATTGTACTAAAAAAAATAAATTAAAAAAAGAAAATATAATAAAAAGTAAGTCAAAAAAACAAAACAAAAAACCAAACAGTGCATCAAGGCCAGTTGAGGGTTTCGGTATTCAACAAAAGATATCCATAAATAATACAATAAAAGGAAAATAAGGGCATCACATGACCATTTCAGTGCTGATGTCTTTGTTTTTAAATCCAACCCATTTGTCCCATTTTCTACCAAACTCATCTTTTTTTTTTTAATCTGAAGTTATAAGTCATTTTTTCCATCACCCGTATTTCCTGTACTATATCTAACCATTGTTTGTACCTAGGTTGGTTTGATAATAATAATAATAATAATAATAATAATAATAATAATAATAACAACAAACACAATGATAATAATAACAATAATAACATAACGACAACAATGACAATAATAAGGATAACAACGACAGTAATAACGAAAACAACAACAATAACAATACTAATAATAACAATGACAACAACAACAATAATAACAACAACAACGACAATAATAGTGACAACAACGACAATAATAATGACAGCAACAATAATAACAGCAACGACAATAACAACAACAATAACAACGCTAATAATAACAATGACGACAACAACAATAACAACGACAATAATAACGACAACAACAATAACAACGACAGCAACGATGATAATTACGACAATAACGACAATAATAATAATAATAATAATAATAATAATAATAATAAAGTATATACCATTGTTTGTACCTAGGTGGGTTCATAGTAAGCCAGTTTCTTGTCATGGCCATGAGAAGAATTTGACCAAGTTATTATCTTCTTTCAGTACAACTGTATTTATATTTCCCAAATATCAGGTGGAACAATTCTTAGTAACCATACATCGTATAGTCCCTCATTTATCACAGTTTACTTTGTCCCAAAATGGTTCTGTTTGGGACAACACCAGAAGATATGTGCATGGTTTGCATTTATTTGACCTCACTGCCTCCAACATGTTTGTTCTTTTAATAATTGCTTACTTTTTAAATTTGGTGTAAAAAAGAAACATGTTAAATTTTTCCAATTGAATTCTCTCCATGTAAGCGAGTTTGTTGCTGTCTGTAGGTTTTCACACATTCATACCATTCCTCCTTGGAAAAAAAAGTACATTTTCAACAAATAAAATTCCACAATATACTAAGCTTAGAAATGTATCCCATGTGGAAAATTACAATCACTCCGGAGCAGAGTTTTCACAGCCTTTTTAAAGTGAATTTGAGGAAGAGTTGGCAGATTATTCCATATTTTGGGTCCTCTGTATAGAACACTGAACTGAGTCTGACTGGTACGAACAAAGGATGCTTTAATAAGACAGCTACGACGAGTTGAATACTTGTCCATTTCAATATGCAAACGCTTGGGTCTCGGCAGTGGTGTAGTGGTCCCTGGAGAAGTGGGTATACTCTCAATTTTTGCCCCCTTTTTTCTTTTTTTTTTTTTTTTTTTAAAAAGTAGTCCAGAAAAATGCTGTTTTAGAAACAGTGACATATAAGACTACTCTATTTAGTTTACCCAAAAATCCATTAGTATTTGCTCACTATTATAAAATTACCATGACTTGATCAAGAGCAGTTTGTAGGTTTTACTGGTCACACAAGCAGCTGCATGAATGTAAATGCATTCAACATGAGGCAAACATAGGATAATGTTAGCCTTTCATAACATTAGCCTACTCACACAGTTTAACTATCGGTGACAAAATCTCTTCTCTAAATGTGCAGTCATATAGACAGTACTTTAAAACAGTGACTCATTTAGAAACCACATTAACCCTTTCATGCACGAATTATGAGAACCTTAATCAAAAATTTTTTCCTGAGTGTTTTTAGTCCTCTTTAGGCATGGAAAAAAAACAATGCGATTAAAAATTTTCTTCTGAAAAATAAATAATAAGAATTTTAAAAATAACAATAATAATTAAAAAAAAAATTTAAAAATACATTAAAAAAATAATAATGAAAAAAAAAAAAAATCTTATGAACCTATTTTTCATGAAGTTGCAAAAATGTCCACTCAGCTGGACACCACACGCTTAATTTTTGACACACAGAAACATGTATTTACTGATAAATTGTGTGAAAACTATGGGGAGGGCTTGTGATTCTGGGGCTTTATGCTCAGGAGAGAGCTACATAATGTTACCAATTTATGCCAGAAAAGATATGTAGTGTCTTAAAACTTTAATAAAGATATGTGTAAAAAACAACAACAACAACAACGAAAAGAACAACAAAATCCATGAATATACAAGAGAACAGCTGTAGAATAGCTGTCCACTGGAGTGACCAGTGTGCATGAAAGGGTTAAAACTTACCTCAGAATTATGTATTCCATGAAAGTGGGGGTGGTCATGGCTCAGATGGTAGAGCGGATTGTCCAATAACCGAAGGGTTGGCTGTTCGAATCCCTTCACACTTCACCCTCCTTCCCTCCAGTGTATGAATGAGTATGAATGTTTGGTGGTGGTCAGAGGGGCCGTAGGCGTGAATTGGCAGCCACGCTTCTGTCAGTCTGCCCCAGGGCAGCTGTGGTAACATATGTAGTTTACCACCACCAGAGGGAGACTGTGAGAATGCTATAGAAATCTGATTCCATTATTATTAAGTAGGTTCTCTCAATATGTGTCACTCATTTGAAAGACATTTATTCTGCATTTGTCATTCGCATTTCCAATAATCATGCATCTTTCAACGAGATGTGCAGTGACCTGTCAATCAACTGGGGTGGCACTGGCACTTGAGGTGTCCAGTCAGGATCCAGAGGTGGCCAGCGCTAAGCAGAGCCCTGGCTCTGGCGCTAAGTTGGCAATATTTTCCTCTGCAAATATTTGCCCCTAATTGGCTCATCAGTCCTCATGCCTAAAGTTAACCAATCTAATCAGTGAAGGCAGTGAGTACTAGCCAATTAGAGGCAGAGTAGGGCGGGTCATGGCTTTACCATCCCAGAGGAAAACATGGGTAATTTGGCTCCGATACTACTGAATGGTGCACATCAGGGGGATTTAGAAGTCGGTATACGCAATGATGACTGAAAAATAAGTAGGTATACTCCGTATGCTGCCGTATACCCTGGACTACACCAGTGGGCCTCGGTATCACTCCGCTCTAGTAATAATTTTATAGCTGATAACTAATCAGATGCAGGTGTTGACACAATAGCTAACAAGCTGAAGAAACAGAAATTGATTGAATGCATCAATAGTGAAATGAACGGCTCCCCGTCAGAAAGAGCCCAATAATGAGCTGTGCATTCAGAGGGAGTCGAGTCATGTGTTTTGAGGCCCAGCCAGCTGTTCACAGATGTTTTTGCCCAGGAGTTGATCCCTACAATATGGTCACCAGAAGCGATGTCACACCTGACTGCTTGTTCCACATCTTCTACAGTTACCGCACAGATTCTTCCACTTCAAAACACAGATGAGAGCAAACTCAGCTGCATTTCAGAAGTTATATTTTTACCTTTTGGCACTGTAACAGAGTCCAACCCTGAGTTTTATAGCAGTTGACGACCTAGCAGTGAAGGGAACCTGCAAGAGCCTATACCGAGAGGATCTTTTTTTTCAGATGTAGCTTCATTCAATAGACAAAAATAAACCATGTATATAACTTGTCATCTTAACTGTATCCTCAAAGCCAGATGAAGTGGTACTCATGCTGTACTTTCCTATAGGCTCCCAGCAGTGACTGCACTGCCAAGTGGTACAGGGCAAAGAACATTAAGTGGATTAGAAAGCAGAAGAGCAGGACAGAAATGGAGACAGAGAGGAACACAAAAGAGGGTTTTTTCGCTTTATAATCCATGCAGACAAATCAGAAAACATGGCATCGTTCCTCCTGCGGGGTTGTATATCAGCTACATATACCACATGAATAGAATAGACAGGTTTTTTTTTCCTAAAATAATTTATATCACAGTTGTTACAGATGGAAAAGCAAAAGTAATGAATTAAATTTTTGACGATTGTTCCAAAATCCTGTCAGCAGCCTCAGCCAGACAGAGTCTCTACAGGCCTGAGAAAACTGAAGCTCAAGGAAACCTAGAAATTCTTCCTCAGCACAGGCATTTAGTGAGAAATGAACAGGGATGCATCTTGAAACCTAGCACTAGGATATCATGAGCTGTTATGACTTTCAGCGTCTCTGTGGTGTCAGTTTTCTGCAAAAAAGAAAAAAAAAAGTTTGTGGCAAAGCAAGCAAAGATCCTACCAGCATGTACTGTGTGTTCCACACCCAATTCCAAAAGTTAGGACGCTATGTAAAATGTATATAAAAATAGAATGCAATCTGGTAAACCTGTATTTTACTCACAAGTTTGATGGCAGGAAAAAGTCTGCAAAAAGTTGTAACAGGGCCATGTTTCCAACTGTGCAGCATCCTTCAACAACAGTCTGTAAACATCTGGGAACATCTGGGAACTGTGGAGACCAGCTGATGGAGAGAAATGATGGTCTGTTAGTCTGTTATTCTAGCCCTGGGTCTACTTCACTATTGCAAATTATTACATTCTGTTTTTAATTATATTTTTACAGCGTTTCAACTTTTTGGGAATTGGTGTTATTTGCAGGTTTGGAATTAATTAACAAACAAATGTCAACATTTGGCATTAACCCATGAAGACCCAAACCACCACTGGCCACTAAAAGCATCTACTGATCTGAACTGTTTAATACCTGTCAATCCATTAATCTTATCATTACATGTAAATATTTGGTGTAAAATACAGTTTGTTATCTTTTAATGGTCCTCAGATATGACCCATTTGGACATTCAGAGGCTCCGTAGTTACCGTGGAAACACTGCCATCTTCTACAACATTGATTCACCGGTAAAACCCATGAAGTTGGATCAATGACAGTGGATGGAGACACTTGTTTTATGTTCAGTTAATGATAGATTTTACTGAAAAAGTCCCATTTTCTTCAGTTTTGTCTGTTTTGATATAATAACCCACAATTTTAATCTTTTAAGCTTTTATGAACATTTACATGATCATCGAATTAAATATAGGAAAAAAGCTTATTTTCACTGAAAAAAAAATAAATAAAAAAAATACAGAGGATTATAGTAATAATAATAATAATAATAATAATAATAATAATAATAATAATAATAATAATAATAATAATAATACATTAGTTTTATGTAGCGCTTTTCTAAGTACTCAAAGACGCTTATGGCAGGAAAAACTCTGCAGTTTGTAGTATAATGCATTAACCCATGGTAATCCACAGGTTCTAGATGTGGTCATTTTTACGCTGTTGTGTATTCCTGCATGCTATGCCACATTTGTTCAGCAGTCACCGCCAAAGCAATCTGGCCATAGCAACGTGATTGTAAGGCTATTGTATTCCAAAATTACTCATATCTCCCAAAATATTGGTCCTATTAACTTGTCATTTTTGCTAGTCTCTTCCTTGACCAAAAATACATAAGTTTGCCAAACTGCAGCAGTCAGCTCTTTCTGAATTTTGTGTGAATCCCGAGACACACATACATACATACAGAGGCCACTTAGCTTTTATAATATAGAAAAATGGTGATAAGTCACTTAGCCCTATAACACTAAACGTATCATATTTGATACATGAGTTTTGAAGCCCTCTACATGATCAGTGTTTTTTTTTTTCTTGAAAAACCTGATGTATACAATTAGATACATGCAATACACAGATAATCCACCGGGGGGGGGGTTGTTCACCAGAGGCCTTTCCAGTGACACTACAAGATTGTCATTAACGAAGAAGGAGGCAGAACTTCGACAGTTTGGAAAAAGAATTACTAATTTGTTAGACATGTTTGTGTTATATTTTTGTTTTTTCAAATATGGTACAAAATTGAAACTCGTACATACATAAATTGGTATTTGAAAAACTTTTTTTGGGGTTGTTCAGAAGGACCAATAAAGGCTCCAGTTTCAAAGAACTGGAATTTTCTGTCAATGATTTAATGGTTCAAGCTTTACAGGGTGAAGAAAGATTTAATACAGAGGAAAATTCATTTGGGAACTGCCACAAAAGTAGCACTGGGTCTTTACAAGTTAAACACAAAAAAAGCAAAATTGATTAATATTCCAAAACCAGCATATCATGAGTCATCTTGAAGAAGTGTTATGTTAAAAATATCAGGTGGTCCAATAATTATTTCCAAAGCTATGCTCATTATGGGACTGTGATCCATAAATACAACAACGAACATGTGTGCCTAAACATTTTGGAATGTCACACACGTCCACAAAACATCAGCACTTCTGTTTGTGAGGGGTGTAAGGGTGGGGGGTTCGGATTGACACGTATTAAGGTCTTGTGTTTTTGTTTTTCTGTTTTTTCGATTACCACTTCATTTGTCAATCAGACTCTTCATTGGAAAGCCACTGGTGCCTGCTAGGAGGCCAGGCGCTGGGTGTTAATCAATCTGAAATGAACAAGCCACTGCTCAGAGGCTTTGTGTCGCACACAGCAGCCCTTCCTGCCTGACTCTCATTAGACAGAGCAGAGGGGGATTGTGGGACTTTGTTTGAGCCGGGATAGGAGGGAGGTTTACGTGGGGGGGGGGGGGGGGGGGGTAAAAGACGAGGAAGTAGAGATACAGGGAAGTGAGACGTGAGAAATTCAGAAATGAAGGAAGAAAGATGATTATTATAATGGGAGCGAGATGATGAAAGGAAGCAAAACGAGGAATGACCACAGGCTGATATGAAGTCGTGATAGAGAAAGGGGATATTACAGCAGTATCCACACAATAGTGCAAACTTTGATGCGTATTAGATAGTAGCAAAGTGCTATTTGGTGCAGTTAATCACTTCGGTCATAATTCTGTAATGTGATTTATAATAGAGATACATTATATGTGATCCTATCAAAACGTTCATTGGGTCAATTAAAGGGACAGTAAGACTTCCTCTGCCTCACAGCAACGGAATGAATACAGAGGCAGACCACCGTTTCCACCCACCACCCCTTTTTTTTAGACCTGTATCGTTTATAGTCGTCTTTTTTTTTTTTTTTATTAACTACTGGGTCTGATCTAGCGGTAACACATGGACACATTTGGTATTCAACAGTCTCTGTCATGTAAGCAGAGTAACTTATATGCATGTATTATGTAAAACAAACAAAAAGTTAAAGATTTTTTTTTTTTTTTTGGTTATTTTTTTTTGTCATTTTTGCAATTTGTAAGTAAAACTATGTCCGGTCATTTAAAACATGTGTTTCAATTCAATTCACACACAAAAAAGTAAAAAGCGCTGTGCAAGCATCCCAACTGAAAAAAAAAAAAAAAAAGCCCAAAAATGACAAATATCCTGAACTTTTTGTTTGTAGTGTACATATTTGAGAAGGTATTCATAAGCAGAGTGCGATTTGTTGGTTGTTACATCCCTACTTCTGCATGCATCCTCTGGGGGGGGCAACAAACCAATGTAAAGAGGGGGGGTAAATGTGACAAATTCATGGGGCCCAGCATTTGTGTGTCCAGTGGATACAGGTTAGAAGTTGTGAAAATTTCGTGTAAGATCCGCTATTTAATAGAGAAACAGAACCCAGGATTTGGAAGTTGAAAGTATGTTAAGTGTCACTTTCGTTTCAGCGCTAGCGTTAGTTATGTAAGTTATGTTGCCCCCCCCCCCAACAAAAAAAACAAACAAACAAACAAAAAAAACATCCCCCCCTCTGTTTTATTGACATTATGTATAACAACATTAGGGGAGATAACATTTTTAGCTGAAAATTGTAAAATTACTGCTCGGTAACCCCCTCACTATCACTCGTTTTCAGATCTAGAAAATTCTACATGGGGCGGTAAGAGGTCTTCACAGGGTGGCAATGGATTATATGTGAAAATCCCCATATTCACTGTCTAGCCCATGTTTATGCCATTAAATACTTATGGGTCTGATCTAGCGGTAACACATGGACACATTTGGTGTTCAGCAGTCTCTGTCATGTAAGCAGAGTAACTTATATGCATGTATTATGTAAAACAAACAAAAAGTTAAGGATATTTCTTTTTTTTTTTGTCTTTTTTTTGTCATTTTTGCAATTTGTATTTAAAACTATGTCCGGTCATTTAAAAAATGTGTTTCAATACAATTCACACACAAAAAGTAAAAAGCGCTGTGCAAGCATCCCAACTGAAAAAAAAAAAAAAAAAAGCCCAAAAATGACAAATATCCTGAACTTTTTGTTTGTAGTGTACATATTTGAGAAGGTATTCATAAGCAGAGTGCGATTTGTTGGTTGTTACATCCCTACTTCTGCATGCATCCTCTGGGGGGGGCAACAAACCAATGTAAAGAGGGGGGGTAAATGTGACAAATTCATGGGGCCCAGCATTTGTGTGTCCAGTGGATACAGGTTAGAAGTTGTGAAAATTTCGTGTAAGATCCGCTGTTTAATAGAGAAACAGAACCCAGGATTTGGAAGTTGAAAGTATGTTAAGTGTCACTTTCGTTTTAAGATAGCGTTAGTTACGTTAGTAATGCTGCTGCCCCCCCCCCCCCCCCCCCCGACAAAAAAAACAAACAAACAAAAAAACAAAAACACCCCCCCCTCTGTTTTATTGACATTATGTATAACAACATTAGGGGAGATAACATTTTTAGCTGAAAATTGTAAAATTACTGCTCGGTAACCCCCTCACTGTCACTCATTTTCAGATCTAGAAAATTCTACATGGGGCGGTAAGAGGTCTTCACAGGGTGGCAATGGATTATATGGGGCGGCGGCAACCAACCAATGTAAATAACAGGCAGGTTGTGACAGTTTTCTTCCACCTATATCCTACATTACTGGTACTAACGTTTTGTTGGCAAAATCAGAATTTGCAAACGTTCCCATGCACTGGGGCGCCATAAAAGCGGGGGGGGGGGACAAATTCATGGGGCCCAGCATTTGTGTGTCCAGTGGATACAGGTTAGAAGTTGTGAAAATTAAGTGTAAGATCTGCTGTATAATAGAGGAATAGAACCGGGAGTTGCATGTTGAAAATATGTAAATTTTCACTTACATTTCACACCAGCGTTAGTTACGTTAGTTGTCCCCTTCAGGGGGCGGTGTAAAAATCAGGTAAAATGCAGTTTCTCAGCTTTTCATCAGTGTCTAATGTGTCTTTTTTGGACATTAAGAGTCTCTGTAGTAAACATGAAAACACCATCTGATTCACTAGTAAAACACATGCAACTTGACAAATGGCAATGATTGTAGATGCTCGTTTTTATGTTCAGTTAATGATATTTGATATAATAACCTCTGAATTTACTCTGAACTTTTATGAAAATTGACATAATCAATAAACTATACATAGGACAACACCTGCCTTTCTATGAAAAATACAAAATAAAGAGGATACTATCATAATAAATTTTGATAAATCACTTCAGAAAGAAATACAGAGAAAAAATAATTGGAAGTTGCAAAAAAAAAAAAAAAAAACAGTTAAAAAACAGTAATTTTATCTCTTCAATAGTCTGTGCGCACCTGTTGCTACTCCCAGCCATGACCCTAGAAACAAATTATTCTTCACCTTTGTTTTCTTCTTTTCTCGAAGCAGAAATAACAAATCATTTTTGTGAGTTAATGCTGCACCAGACAGACAAAGGGGGGGGTGGGGGTGGGGGTGCAATAACTCAAAAATACACAGTCTTTTCCAGCAGTTCTCTCCTCTGTCCAAACCTTTGAATGAGTATGAAGTCGGACGACATCAAACGGTTTCTTGTTGCTATGGATGGGGTTTTGGCGCCTGTGAATCACTTGTTGATGAAAAACTAAAGCCTTTGGTCACAGGGTAGATTTAACCGAACCAAGACCAGATGCAGCACTTTCATTTCTCTTCAGACACCTTGAATTACAATATTCTGAACCGTTGTTTGGAGATGTTAGTCGATTCATTCATTCATTTTGTGAATTGTTTAATATTTAACGCTTTAGAACCTGACGCGTCACCCCTGACACACTCTGTGCATATACAGTTTGGATGGCTGTAACTCTGTCACTGTTTGTGCAATTGAAAAATTCC
Source organism: Sphaeramia orbicularis (assembly GCF_902148855.1). Taxonomy (NCBI): domain Eukaryota; kingdom Metazoa; phylum Chordata; class Actinopteri; order Kurtiformes; family Apogonidae; genus Sphaeramia; species Sphaeramia orbicularis. Next base: position 15,781,812 of record NC_043965.1, read on the forward strand.
AATGGTTTCTGAAACCTGAGATGTTGCGTTTCTTAGGCTTTATTGGGTCATTACAGTAATTTCACCCACGCCTGTACTAGAAGCTGGAGAAGAAGCCATTTTAGCAGTATTATAACATGCAGTAAATTGGACATGATTGCTAGATTTACTACTCTAGGAAAATGGGCAAAAGGACTCACTCACAGCATATTTTCTAACCTTTTTATAGTCGAAATAAGAAAAAATGTCCATTCGGGCCATTTTAGGCTTAGGGTTTAAAAGGCTAAGAGGATCGGTGGTACGGATGGTGTTGGAGCCACTTATATTATTTATTAATATTTTGGATAATGGTAAATCAAAATAAGGCAAATGATCATACTGATTAATGAATTATGATTGATTTCTTATTGTTTTCAGCTGCTCACGCCCTCCTCCTGATCGGACCGTCCTCCTCCTGTGATTAGGGAGAGAGGACAGCTGGTTCAGGCCTTTTGTCTGACTGTCATGAGGAAGGAGTGAGGAGTGAGAAAGTTTATCTACCACTGAATATACTATATCTGCTTAAGACGGTTTTTTGTTTGATTATTGTTTGTTTGAAGTCAACCACGGAGAATATTTTTGTTGGTGAAAATAAATCTTGATCATTTTTTGACTACAGAAATATCTCCGTGAGTGCTTATTAAGGAATTTAGTGAGTCATAGACCTTCTCCTCAGACTACTCTGCTATTTTTATTTTTTACCATTTTTTCTTTTTGAATGCAAGAGTGGCCGTAACAAGTAGATAAACTCCACTGAAGACTCGAAAGACATTGGAGAGTCAACGGATCCAGCCACAATCACTGTGGATAGATGACGTCAGCAGTCGGCGGGGCCGTGAGTAAAATCAGCTGATCGACTTTATGAATGAATGAATGCGCCGCTGCGCTATGAGGAAAATATCGATCGCTATGGAAGGAAAAGTTATGGATTGTGGATGTGGAATGTAATAAAACAGGACGTTTAATGATGAACTAAACGATGAGATAAACGCAGATTAAAGGAACTTGTGTGATTGTCTGGAAGGATGTCTGGTGCACCTGAGAGCGCAGCTGAGGCTGAGGACATGTTGAAAACGCGCATCGCTTCGCGCAGAGGCAGACTGGGCGCGTGCACGAGAACATTAAATGATATAAAGGCTTTGATGAGTGATGATGGAAATATTGCTGAAGTCAATGATGCATTTGAAGTTTTTGAATGCAAGAGTGGCCGTAACAGATGGGAATCGATTAGAATTTAACGATTCCGATTCCATTATCGATTTTGCTCATCGATCTGATTCCTTATCGATTCTCTTATCGATTCTCATTGGGTGAGGGAATAAAAGAGTACAAACCGGTGTGTTTGCATTAACTGTCTTTTATATTTCCATCTCTGCACAGAAAATATAACATGCAGTATGTAAAAATAATAATAACAGATAACATCGGGCATTGTTTGGAGGGGGGGGTGGGGGTGAAAGTGAAACTAAATACACTTTACTAATTCCTCTGTTGCTGCATTTCCACGACATGGAACCAGTTTGACTCGGCTTGTCTCCCGTTGTTTCCCCTCCCCTACCTTCGGAAACTTGTTACTGAGGGGGTACGACGTTTGTTGCCCGCACCGGAACTGGAACTGGGCCCATATGATGGCCTGGTGTTCACTCTGCTGCGAGATTCACATGTGCCGCTAAGTAGCGAATCAAATACGTGACATTCCTGTAAATCAGGGGTGTCAAACTCATTTTAGTTCAGGGGCCACATTCAGCCCAATTCGATCTCAAGTGGGCCAAACCATTAAAATAATAGATTAAAAACCTATAAATAGATTTAAAGAGTGGGCGAATAAAGGCATAACGGCTATATGTAAGATTATAAAGGATAATACACTACTTAGTTTTGAAAGAATTAAAGAGAAATATGCTCTAGAGACACAAGATTTCTATCGTTACTTACAGCTGAGACACTTTGTTAATGAAAAAATAAAAAATTTAGCAGAAAAAAGTAATCAGTTATTGAATGTATTCGTAAGGGCTTATGATTCACACAAAAATAGAGGTATAATCTCAGATCTATATAAAGGGCTTGTTAACATGAAAACACATTCCATTTTATATATAAAAACAAAATGGGAAATAGAGGGAGGATTGGATCTGACAGAAGAAAAGTGGATAAGAGTCTGGGAATATCAATGGAAGTGTAGTAGTTCACAGAACTGGAAAGAGTTTGGCTGGAAAAGCTTGATTAGATATTTCATTACACCACATCAAAAGTCCCACTATAGAGATAACTCTCCAATTTGCTGGAGAAAATGTGGTAATACAAATGCAAATCATTGTCATCTCTTCTGGAATTGTTCTGTTATCGAAAATTACTGGAAGGAAATACATAAGGAAACACAAGAAATTATCGGGAGCCACTTATCCTTTGAATGTAAATCTTTATTTTTTGGACTTATACCAGAAGGATGGCCAAAGAGAGACAAATATTTATTTAATATCCTGCTAATAGCGGCCAAAAAAGCCATCACAAGAAAATGGCTTTCATCGGAAAGCCCAATGCTGAGTATGTGGATGGACATTACAGTGGACATATATAAGATGGAGAGACTTACTGCAGAGGTGAACTATAAGAAGGACTTGTTTGTTACGCGGTGGAAGAAATGGATGGAATACATCATGCCACGCAGACCGGACTTTGATGCTTTTATTTTTGTATAGAAGATTAGATATAGTAAACGCAATAACTGCAATTCACTCCCTACTTGTTCATGTTCTTTTTGTTTGTTTCATTGTTAAAAAATGGGACATTCAGATTAATATAATGTTGATGACCTTTAAAATGAATATCTTTGTCAACATTGATACAGAATGTCAATAAAAAGTGAATTAAAAAAAAAAAAATCTATAAATAATGACAACTCCTAGTTTTTCTCTTCCTTTTAGTGCAATAAAAAACATTAAATTATGAAAAAATGTACATTTACAAACTATCTTTACACAAAAAAGATGTGAATAACCAGAAAAAAATTTAATTTCTTAAGAAAAATAAGCTAAATTTTAATAATAATATGCCTCAACTTATCACTTGTACATGTGCATTACACACAATGTTACACAAACATATTATTGTTTAAATTTTGAAGTTTGGAATGTGTAACTAAAATAAGAATGTCTACAATATTAGGTGTCAACTTATTAACACAACTTACAAACTGGATCTACAAATCCACAAAACATTTAGTAACAGACAGAATATTGTTAAAATTGTACTTAATTTTCAGGTTGTTCACATTTTATTGAAAGGGTTAATAGACTATTATTTTACTTTTGATCACATTGGGCTAAAACCAGTTCAACACCTTTGACTGTTAATATCTTCAGTGTAATTTTTGCACTCCATAAAATCATGCCGTGGGCCGGATTGGAACCTTTGGCGGGCTGGTTTTGGCCCATGGACCGCATGTTTGACACCTGTGCTGTAAATGAATCACATGCTGTGGACAAATGTTTGAGCAGATTGGAGGGATTCCACCCTTTTGAAGACATGAAAGCTTTGACAGTGTTCCAACTGGACCTGGTGTCGTCTTTTTAGACCGTTTCTGCCTCAACGCCATGTTGGCCACGTTCTGACCAAAACAATGCAGCATATGCGTGATGTCATCGCGCATGCACAACGAAGGCGTAATCGATAAGCGGAATCGTTAAGCAGGCAGGCAAACAGTTCCAAGGAATCGAGCTACTGGGATCCGGTTCTCAAAAAGAACCGGTTCTCGATTCCCATCCCTACATCCGCGGTTGTTCATTTCTTCAGTGTCATTTTTGTACAGTCTACTCTCGTTATACCGCCAACTTCCGTTCACGGCCAAATTGGCGGTATAGTGAAAATGGCGTTACAACGGGTTGCGTCCATAATGTGCATGTCTTTACTATATGATGTCTATGCTGCCTCCGTTAACCTGTTCTAATTGCGTTTCTAAATAAATCTTGATTCTGTTATGTTGTAAGGGATCATTTAAAGTGGGGAAACATTTTAAGCATTATTATACCGTGTCGGGAAATGACACCCCATCATCTTGAGGCTTTGGCTTAATCCCACGTCCTCTTCCCGACATCCTGACCTACTGAGCGTTCTGCGATAAATGAACGGTGGCCGTTCCGTAGACCTACTCGTAGCTTGTCGCGATCAGCGTCTGGCGCGTTTGTTTCAGTGCATTGTTAAAATTTATGTGTACTCGATGGCAATCACGCTGGCGGTATAACGGTCGGGAAATCAATGGTATAAGTGTTGTTTGTGCATGGAACTGGGCTGGCGGATGGCGATAGGCGGAAATGGCGGTAGCTAATGGAATAATGCATTGGGGATTTTTGTGCAATGGTTTTGGTCGGCGGTGAGCGAAAATGGTGGTATAACGGCGGGCGGTTTAACAAGACTAGACTGTATTTCCCAAATCCATCCTACGGGCCAGATTGGATCCTTTGGCGGGCCAGATTTGGCCCCTGGGCCGCATGTTTGACACCTGTGAGTTAAAGCATACAATAACACATGGATGAAACGTGTTATAAATATTCCAAAACACTCTGTTCACAGTACATTTAATTTATTATGTTAAAATTATATTTGCTAGTGTATTAAAAATACGACTATAATTAAACACAGAAAATGGATATTCCAGTGTTCCGACTGAAATATTCAAATGGGAAAAAAAGCAGCATCATTTGCAGCCAGACAGTGAACTCCACACCTCTGCCTTTGCTAATCTACAGCTGACTGTGCAAAGATAGGATGTCTTGATGCTACATTACTTCTGACTGTTAGAGCTGATTACAGGCACAAACCCAGTACACTGAAAATGCCACCAATGTGTCAAGACCGGGCCACAGAAGAATACTTTAAAACATGGAAGTAATGATGAAAATTGCCCCTAGGCTACCCTGTAGGCAGGAACATCAGACGTCACCGCATCTACAGTATATTTCTCCCATCTCGTTTATGTGTTGAGATGGGAGAAGGGCAGACCGGTGTCGGGAGGAAAGCAGTCGAAGCCTCGTCTTGGATCAACAGTGATTGACTGACTCATACGTGGCTGATTGCTTGGATGGTTAATGCATGAGGAAATTGAATAATTGATTTTTGGAGTAATTGGTTCATACATTTATTAAAGATGTGTTTTTTTTTTTTTCTCCCCTCGTACTATTATAAAGTCGAGATTGTTAACCAAAAACTACAAGGAAAGCAGGTTGGTCATAATCAGATGCAGAGGAATAATAGCATTTCTACTGTAAGTGTGAGCGTGAGTGTGGTTCGACAACCTGATATGAAAGAATATTTCACATGCAGTCATCACACTTCAACACTTAACACCTCGTGTAGAAATAGCAACAATCTGACAAACCTTTTTTTTCGTCCTACACCTAACCCCTTCTCCTCTGGTGATGAGCAATAATGATGATGCATCTCCACACGCACCTCGCAGAATATAAAGCTACACTGTAAAAAAAACAAAAAAAACCCAGTAATATTCCGACAGTAGGGGTGCCAAAAAAATACTGTAAAACAACGGAAAATAGCCATCTCATAAAAATATGGTAAATTTCCATAATTAAAATACACTTTTTTGCCCAAACTTTACACGAGATTTTGTATATTTTTTGACTTTTTAATGTTTAATAAAGAATATTTTCATGTATTAATCCTCCGGTATCCAGGTGCGCCTTTTAGGCACATTTTGCACTTCATTTTGAAAAACTTCATATTATTTTTCAAAATTTAAATAAGGTTAGAATTCAAAAATTGTTCCTTTTTGCATGAGCTTTAAAATTCTGGCCACCAACTAAAATGTGCACGTTGTAAACAAAAGAAAATTACAAGACTAGCATCTGTCTCCCAAGTGTACCTAAAACGCACTATTTCTTCCATTTGATATGTATGATTAGGGCTGACCTTGATTTACAAAAATAAAATCAAATTAGAGCAGAAAAATAAATCAATATATAATATTTAATAGTTTGATTTATATTTGTGTATTTTACACACACTTGGTGACAGATGCTAGTATTTTTGGACATTTGACCTAGCGCCAAAAATAACAATGCAAATTAACCAGTGTTGGAGTTAATCACTGACATATGCCAGGTTGCAAAAATCAAATAATGTGATCCACTTTTTATGTAGTATATTAATTAATTTTTTTTTTTTTTTAGTTTTTGCATTCAAAAAAAAGAATGGTTTGTTTACATTACAAACACAGCATTTAAGGGGTTAAAAAATGTGACAATTATTGAGTATTTGGTATTTTTAGTTACAGCTCAAGTTGATGAAATAGAAAAAAGTGTAAAAGAATTAAAAACAAATGGTATGAAAATGTTATTGACATTATTCCACAAGTGTGCGAAAAAGGCACACATGGTGCTGAGTAAGGGCCTTGCTGGATGGGATACCGGAGGGTTAAAACAATCAAATTATTTATAAATCTTTACACACACACACACACACACACACACACATATATATATATATATATATATATATATATATATATATATATATATATATATATATATATATATATATATATATATATGTATATTTTTATTTTTATTTATTTATTTTTTTTAATAATTTTCAATGAGACTAAGTTGTACAATCCACTGATAAAAACTGTATTTGGACAGTTTATCAGTGCTTATACATGTTATACATTCGCAAAAATACATTTATTCAACATTTTTGTTGTGAAACCTCCCGTAATTACACAAGATATTTGTCAATTAAAAAACAAGTCTTGTTAAACTTACAGAACAAATACTTCTTTTACAGTTAATTGTCAGTAATTTTATCTCGTTTTATTTTTTTTTATTTTTTACAGTATTAAACTTTAAATTAACAGTTTAATCTCAGAAATAGAAAAGTTAATGTTAACCCATAAAGACCCAAACAGCCACTGGCATCCAAAAGCATCTACTGATTTAAATAGTTTAACAACTGCTGCATCACTAAACCGATCAATATGTTGAAATAATTGGTGTAAAATACAGTTTGTCATCTTTTCATGGTCATCAGATATGACCCATTTTGACGTTCAGAGGCTCCGTAGTTACCGTGGAAACACTGTCATCTTCTACAACATTGATTCACCAGTAAAACCTACAGAGTTAAATCAATGACAGTGGATGGAGATGCTTGTTTATTTGTTCAGTTATTGATATCTTTGCTGTAAAAGTCACTGGTTTTTTTTTGTTTTGTTTTGTTTTGTTTTTTTTTACAGTATTAAACTTTAAATTAACAGTTTAATCTCATAAATAGAAAAGAAATATTTGTGAAATTACAATACATTTGCAAATGTATTTTAAGTGTATTTTTCTGTGAAAAAAGAAAATATTTCTTTTAAAAAATGGAAATTTTGTGGTTATTCACAGTTACAGTTTTTTTCGTGTTATTTTCCTTTTGACATGTAAAATCACAGTCTATTTTTGTCATTTCATTGATATTTTCCTGTATCTTAAAAATACAGGAAAAATCTGTAAAATAAACAGTGAAAATTCTGTTAAATTACAGATTTTATTTACAGTGTAGATAGTGCACACTTTAGATGAGCTCACACCATAGACTTAATTAATGAGTAGTAAGTGCTTTATAAGTACCTGAAATAATGAATTCCAGTATTAATAAGACATATTTATAAGACATTTATTGGAAAATAAATGTGTGAGTTAGTATAAAATACCCACTAAAATATTCACTAACCATTAGCACATGTCTGTATAGTGTATCTACAAGCATAAATGCACATCATAACTGGTTTGAACCTTGTAAGTGATGCAATACTAAATTTTTCAATGATGAATCCATAATTTATAAAGTATGAAAATACAATCATTAAGCACATTGTAGATGAGCTTATTCATGATGAGTAAAACCATTATAACTGTGCTTATAAACCATATATTAATGAGTATTCATGTCAGAAATATGCTTTATAAATGATGAATACAGTATTTGTTAATCCATAACTAATGTTCTTATTAATGATGAATAAATAGAAAAGGAATATTTGTGAAATTACGATACATTCACAAATGTATTTTAACTGTCTTTTTCTGCGAAAAAAAACAACATTTCTTTCTGTCCAGACCTTCAGGTGTTACTCCCAGTGCTGCCACTGGGAAGTTTTGTGGGATGTTCATTTTAAAAACCTCCTTCAGGGCGTTGAAAACCTCCCTCCACTTGCTGTACTGCACGGTAAAAAACAAAAACAGTAAAAAAACGGTATTATTCTGGCAAGCAGGTGTGCCGAAAAAATACTGTAAAATAACAGAAAATAACCATCTCATAAAAATACGGTAATTTTCCATAATTAAAATACAGTTTTTTGCCTTAACTTTACATGAGATTTTGTTTTATTTTTTTCTTGACTTTTTAATGTTTAATAAAGAATATTTACCAGTAATAATTACCTATAAATATATCTATAAATAATTTTCAATGAGACTAAGTTGTACAATCCTCTGATTAAAAACTGTATTTGGACAGTTTATCAGTGCTTATACATGTTTTACTTTCACAAAAATACATTTATTCAACATTTTTGTTGTGAAACCTCCCGTAATTACACAAGATATTTGTCAGTTAACAAACAAGTCTTTTTAAACTTACAGAACAAATACTTCTTTAACGGTTAATTGTAAGTAATTTCATCTTGTTTTATTTTTTATTTTTTTACAGTATTAAACTTTAAATTAACAGTTTAATGTCATAAATAGAAAAGAAATATTTGTGAAATTATGATACATTTGCAAATGTATTTTAAGTGTATTTTTCTGTGAAAAAAGAAAAAATTTCTTTTAAAAAATTGAAATTTTTTGGTTATTCACAGTTACATTTTTTCATGTTATTTTCCATTTGACATGTAAAATCAGAGTCTATTTTTGTCATTTCGTTGCTATTTTCCTGTATCTTAAAAACACAGGAAAAATCTGTAAAATCAACAGTGAAAATTCTGTTAAATTACAGATTTTTTTTTTTACAGTGTATCTATATCCTACATTACTGGCACTATCGCTCACCTGAACCGAACTGTTGGCAGTGTCAGAATTCGTGAACGTCCCCATGCACTGTGGCGCCGTAAAGGGGGGGGGGGGGGTAAACGTGGCAAATTCATGGGGCCCAGCATTTGTGTGTCCAGAGGGTACAGGTTAAGGCGGCCTTACACTGTGCGAGTTTAGAGACGATTTCTCACTCGTGCGACTATTTCTGGGATCGGGCCCGATGTGCCTCTAATCGTGTGTCGTGCTTCGTGCAGTGTACATGGGGTAAGGAGAAGCGACTAGCACCTCACGACCACCTCACGACCAGCAATCGTGTGTTCTCAAGGAAAACGGAGCTGTTTGAAATCCTGCTCGCTCCTCGTGAGGGTATCGTACTGTCAAAGCAGTGCCACGAACCGATGAGCCTCAAATTCTCACACTGTGCATGCGCAAATACAATAATAGCCAGCTACTGTAAGCTAATTCTAAGCTAACAGTAGCTGGCTATTGGCCTAGTGCAATTTAGCTGTTGCAGTTTACCTCTAGTTCCCACCGTAGGATTGACAGCCCATACTGTCCACGTCTGGCCAACCAATTCCTGCACCAAACACGTCACCGTCTTTTCTTCTTTTTCGATTCCTCGCAGATAATGGCACATATTGCCAAAACAGCTCGTTGGTTTTTGTTTAGCACTACCATTTCGTGACTCACGCCAATACACAATCGTCTATGCACTTTCGGATTCCTTGGTATTTTAACGTTGTATTTCCGGATACAACACTCGAACGTGTCGTGCGTCCTCTGATGTATGGTCGTACAGCGTGAACAGTCAGGTCGCGTACGAGCATCAGTTCGTACAGTGTGAGAACATGAATCGTGAGTCTGACCTTACGAATGGTTCGCACAGTTTGAGATTAAGCTGCGTGCAACGATCGAAATAATCGCACAGTGTATGGCCGCCTTTAGAAAGATAAGATATTTCTTGATTGATCCCACAATGGGGAAATTCACAGTGTTGTCAGCAGCATAAAACATACACATAAACATACACATGTAAAACAGTCAGAAATTGTGAATAACAGTGAAAATTCTGTTCAATTACAGATTTTTTTTTTTTTTACAGTGTAGTTTCGCTGGTAACTACCACGATATGAGGCCTGGCTCTTTTCCAGTTGTGTTCCATACATACAAATGTTCACAGTTTAGCCCAAGGCTGGTAATGAGCTAGTAAGCTGCAGAATTCTCAATGGAGAGCGAGACAGAGATGAATCCCTGGACTTCCACATGACTGCTGGATAAACCTGGCCTTGCTCAGACTCAGAACACCCACTCACATCTGCACCATCTGCTTTTGTAGCTCAGTGGAAATCCCTGCCCCACCCCCTTACCCCCTACCACCACACACACACACATATCCACACACACACACCCTTTTCCTCCCACCCACCCACCCTCCTTGTCTTCCTCTCGCCCACACTCGCCCACCCACACACTCCTGACACTCAGCTTGCACACACCGCTGATAGTGTCAAACGCTTAAATGCCAGACCACCTTCCACCTACCGGCTGCATCCCACATGCACAGAGGATGTGAGACGAATACAGATATGCCATCCCTAAACACACACACACACACACACACAGCAGACAGACATGTACAGTATCCCGCTGTCCTGAAACAGAAGGTTAATCCTTTTCTCTCTCTGCCTCAGACTCTTCTTCACCTCAACCGCTTCTACTTCATTGAAGTCGAGGCAATAGATGACCTTTTAATCCGTGTAACTTTTTGTCAGCTTTACTCCTACATGCCACAGCTTAGTTATTCGTTTTAGACACATTGTTAACGCTTCGCTGCAGCAGAAATTCACCAGCGCTTCAGGCTTTTTTCGTATTTGCTTTTTAATTAGTTAGCAACAATATTACTTTCTTGTAAATGTAAAATCAACAGCAAGTCATTTAGAAGGGAATTGGGTGGGTTTTTTCTTCATTATTATTATTATTGTTAATATCATTTATTTATTTGTTTTTTTTTGTCTAACTGTAGTTGTTTCACACTTTTATAATTTGAATTAGCAAAACATAACCAAACAAATATTCCTCATCAAAAGCACTTTCATATTAATGTTAATGTTAACCCATAAAGACCCAAAAAGCCACTGGCATCCAAAAGCATCTACTGATCTAAATAACGTCTGCATCACTAAACCTATCAATATGTTGAAGTAATTGGTGTAAAATGCAGTTTGTCATCTTTTCATGGTCATCAGATATGACAGGGGTGTCAAACTCATTTTCTTCCGGGGGCCACATTCAACCCAATTTAATCTGAAGTGGGCCGGACAAGTACAATAATAGCGTGACAGCCAATAAATAATGACAGCTCCAAATTGTTTTAGTGCAAAAAATACACAAACATTCAATTATGCCAATATTTACATTTGCAAACTATCCAAACAAAAAGGATGTGAATAACCTGAAAAAAATGAAATTTGTTGAGAAATGTGATTATAATTTTATCAATATTCTGCCTCGACTTACCTGGAAGTATTGTGATCGCTTTGCTTTGTTTGTTTGCGTGTTTGTTTGTTAGCAGGATAACTCAAAAAGTTATGGACGGATTTTCAGGAAATTTTCAGGAAATGTTGATACTGGCACAAGGAAGAAATGATTAAATTTCTCCGAGTGCTTTTCTTGTTTATACATATGCATTACAGATCTGATCTACACGGGCATAAAACATTCAGTAACAGGCAGGAAATTGTTAAAATTGCACTTTATTTACTTCAGACATAGACATTTTATTGTTAAAGGATAGTTTGTTAATGTAAACATTTTCATAATTTAATGTTTTTTGCACTAAATCAAAGAAAAAAATTGGTGTTGTCATTATTTATAGGTTATTATGATGTTATTTTTGAGTTTGACGCCCCAACTTGCACTTTGCAAATTCATCCTGGGGGATTGGAACCTTTGGCGGACCAGTTTTGGCCCCTGGGCTGTATGTTTGACACCTGTGAGAAATGACCCATTTGGACGTTCAGAGGCTCTGTAGTTACCATGGAAACACCGTCATCTTCGACAACACTGATTCACCAGTAAAACCCGTGGAGTTTGGTCAATGACAGTGGATGAAGATGCTTGTTTATATGTTTAGTTATTGATATCTTTGCTGTAAAAGTTACTTTTCTTCAGTTTTCTCAGTTTTTGTGGCTCAGGTGGTAGAGCAGGTCGTCCAATAACCGAAGGGTTGGCGGTTTGAATCTCGCTCTGTCCTAGTCAGTCCATTGTGTCCTTGGGCAAGACACTTCACCCTCCTTGCCTCCAGTGCCACCCACACTGGTGTATGAATGTTTGGTGGTGGTCAGAGGGGCCGTAGGCGCAAATTAGCAGCCATGCTTCTGTCAGCTTGTCCCAGGGCAGCTGTGGTTACAAATGTAGTTTACCACCACCAGAGTGTGAATGTGAGAGCGAATGAATAATGGGTCGGTAATGTAAAGTGCTTTGGGTGTCTAGAAAAGCGCTATAGAAATCCAATCCATTATTATTATTATTATTATTATTATTATTATTATTATTATTATTATTTTGATAAAATAACCCTTAAAGCTGCGTATGTGCATTGTGGGAAGCGGAGCTCCTTTCAGCCACAGCAGCAAGAGGCAATGAAGCTGTTTCCGTGTTTGTTACCGTTGCGGCCATAATGCGGCTGTGTGGAACTCCGCGTCCCACAATGCACAGTGCGACAAATTTCCAAAAATGCCCGAGTGAATACCTGATTTTCACTGAAAAAATACAAACTACAGAGGATAATATTGTAATAAATGGTGATAAATGACTTGAGAAAGGTTATATAGAGAGAAAATTTCATTTGGTAGCTGCCACAAAAGCAGCACTGGGTCTTTATTGGTTAATGTTAATGTTATTTCTGCCACTACGGCTCTCATTCAAAATAATAATAAAATCACAGGACAAGATTTACAAAGATTGCACAACATATGTAGGTGAAAATAAAAACAGTGGAAATGAGATCAAAATACAGCGTCCAATTTATGAAGCACCTGTTAATGTTGGAACTGACTGCTAACTGTGTTGGCAAGCAGGTAGCACTCATGTTGCACCTGTGTCATTTGCATGAATGCAGAAGTGTGAACAGTCATATATTTAGCACAAAATTGGAGCCTGTCTATGCAACTAAATCTTGTAGCAAATTCTGACTAATTCCCAAAAAGTTTGGATGACTCAGTTTACACATGTAGAAAACTGGTGTTAATTGCACGTAAACTCACCTCTGAGTCACTGCCACTGTCTCGAGCGCTAAATCTTCAGTTAGATATCGGTGGGATCAGGTTGGTACGCGTGTTATCTCAGAGTTTCAGGTATATACACGGTTGCCCATAAAGCTGGAAGAAAATATTTCTCCGTCTTCTCTTGAAATGACTGTGACAATGTGATTTATTCTTGATAGATAAAGTGCAACTGGGACTCATGCTGCGTTCCAGGCCACCCGTAACTCATGTTTTTCCAACCTTCTACCAGTGAAAAGGCACTGGAATGGCAGTTAAAACCCGTGACTTGTACTAGATCGATGTACTAACAACAATGACAGACCCCATGGATGCGGTGTTTATGCAGATTGTTTATTAAAACGAGGTATTGCTCTGACATTATTTATCTACAAATGTTCTGCATAATCAGCAGCTGGTCTAGCGTTAGCATGTTTTCAGTTCATTGAGTGCAAGAATAAATTAACACCAAATACATATCCAAATATACAAATAATGCAACATAAAAGGTATAACAGCTTCTCTTGCCTTATGCGCCGTTTTTACTCCTCTGTTTCCCTCAAATTAGCAAAGAGTAAACACCTCTGGGATAGAAATGACTGTAAATGAGCATAAACCCCATATGGTTCTCCATGTTGGTTTGTTTACATCTAACTACCATAATTCCTTGCGCTCGGGCAGTTTGGGGTGACTTGCCTGGAACGTTACAAAGTCGTGAGTTGTGGTTTGAAGTCGTGACTCAAAAACCGGCCTGGAACGCAGCATCAGTTTGTCATCATTGCACCAGGTCAAAGGTCATTACTGATGTGTGCAAACAGGAATAAAAAGAGGAATTTTTCTGACAACAAAAATGATTCCAACTTTATGGGCAACATTGCTCATATAAAAAATGCTGATGGAGCTCAGAATGCTGTACTACAAACACATCCCCTTATTGTCCTTATTATATTGTCAGATATTGACTGATCATGTGTTCATTTAGCAGAGGTGGAGGACGTACTGAAGCTTAGTACTTAACCCTGTAACACCGAACGTGTCATATTTGATACATGAGTTTTGAAGCCCTCTACATAATCAGTATGATATTTGTTTTCTTGAAAAACCTGATGTATACAATTAGATACATGCAATACACAGATAATCCACCAGGGGGAAGGAATTTGTTCACCAGAGGCCTTTCCAGTGTTACTACAAGACTGTCATTAATGAGGAAGGAGGCGGGACTTTGCCACTTTTGAAAATGAATTACCAATTTGTTAGACATGTTTGTGTTATATTAAGTTTTTGTTTGTTAAAAAATACTCATATTTGAGCATTGAGACCTGATGTATCAAATATGATACGAAATTGAAACTTATACACGGAAATTGATATTTGGAAAAAAAATAATAAAAAACTGGGGGGTTATTCAGACGAACCAGTAAAGGCTCCAGTTTCAAAGAACTGGAATTTTCTGTCAATAATTTAATGGTTCATGCTTTACACAAACATCTAACTACCATAATTCCTTGCACTCGGGCAGTTTGGGGTGACTTGCCTGGAACGTTACAAAGTCGTGAGTTGTGGTTTGAAGTCATGACTCAAAAACCGGCCTGGAACGCAGCATCTGTTTGTCATCATTGCACCAGGTCAAAGGTCATTACTGATGTGTGCAAACAGGAATAAAAAGAGGAATTTTTCTGACAACAAAAATGATTCCAACTTTATGGGCAACATTGCTCATATAAAAAATGCTGATGGAGCTCAGAATGCTGTACTACAAACACATCCCCTTATTATCCTTGTTATATTGTCAGATATTCACTGATCATGTGTTCATTTAGCAGAGGTGGAGGACATACTGAAGCTTAGTACTTAACCCTATAACGCCGAATGTATCATATTTGATACATGAGTTTTGAAGCCCTCTGCATCATCGGTGTGATTTTTTTTTTTTTTTTGAAAAACCTGATGTATACAATTAGATACATGCAATACACAGATAATCCACCAGGGGGAGGAATTCATTCACCAGAGGCCTTTCCAGTGACACTACAAGACTGTCATTAATGAGGAAGGAGGCAGAACTTTGCCACTTTTGAAAATGAATTACCAATTTGTTAGACATGTTTGTGTGATATTAAGTTTTTGTTTGTTCAAAAAATACAAATATTTGAGCGTTGAGACCTGATGTATCAAATATGATACGAAATTGAAATTTATACACGGAAATTGATATTTGGAAAAAAAATAATAAAAAACTGGGGGGTTATTCAGACGAACCAGTAAAGGCTCCAGTTTCAAAGAACTGGACTTTTCTGTCAATGATTTAATGGTTCAGGCTTTAAACAAACATCTAACTACCATAATTCCTTGCGCTCGGGCAGTTTGGGGTGACTTGCCTGGAACGTTGCAAAGTCGTGAGTTGTGGTTTGAAGTCGTGACTCAAAAAACCGGCCTGGAACGCAGCATCTGTTTGTCATCATTGCACCAGGTCAAAGGTCATTACTGATGTGTGCAAACAGGAATAAAAAGAGGAATTTTTCTGACAACAAAAATGATTCCAACTTTATGGGCAACATTGCTCATATAAAAAATGCTGATGGAGCTCAGAATGCTGTACTACAAACACATCCCCTTATTATCCCTGTCAGATCTTCACTGATCATGTGTTCTTTTAGCAGAGGTGGAGGATGTACTGAAGCTTAGTACTTAACCCTATAACGCCGAATGTATCATATTTGATACATGAGTTTTGAAGCCCTCTGCATCATCGGTGTGATTATTTTTTTGTTGTTGTTGTTGAAAAACCTGATGTATACTGTCACAACCCGGCTCTGAGGTGGTGACCAGAATGGAGACGGAGGTGGTGAAAAAGTAACAAAGATTTATTAAGTAAATTAACAATAACAAAAACACAAAAATGCCGAGAAACGCCAGCCAGGAGGAGCAGGGCAGAGCAGGACCAGACCAGACAGCCAGCAGCACCGAGACCAGACCAGAGAGACAGCCAGAGAGACAGCCAGAGAGCCCGAGAACCAGAGAGCCAATAATCATCATGGACGAGCTGCTTATATAGTCACGCCTGTACCGCCACAGGTGTTACCAATTATGCCATCGCCGTCTGTAAAAGAAAACTGACAGTGCCCCTAGTGCCCGAAAGGTGCGGGGCCGTCACACCCCCCCCCCAAAAAGAAAGGGCCTCTCTCCAAGAGGACCGACTGCGAGAAAACAGGTTAAACAAAACATTCACTCAGTAACAATTTTGATTTGTATGCTTACCCAGGTCTCTTAAAACCAGCACCAGCTTACCATCCTCATCCAGCCACCCAGCAACTCCGGCGCCTGGAGAAGCACTTTAAGAGTGAGAGGGACAGGTGGAAGCAAGCGGGTTAAGAGAGATGGGGAATGAAATCAAAAAATCAGGCTCGAGACAGAGCATCCGCCATAACATTTTCAGAGCCCCTAACGTGGCGAATGTCTAAGCTATATGCCTGTAAAAACAGGAACCACCGCATCAGTCTACGGTTCGGACAGATCAAAGAGTTCAAGAATGTAACAGGGTTATGATCAGTATAAATGATCAGTGGGACACTACAGTCCAGATAGACTTCAAAATGCTGGAGAGCCCACACCAGAGCCAGAGTTTTTTTGTCTATGACTGAATAGTTAATCTGGTACCCATTGAACTTCTTTGAAAAGAAACTAACAGGATGTTCAATGCCATCACTTCCTGTCTGAAGCAGCACAGCACCTG
Source organism: Sphaeramia orbicularis (assembly GCF_902148855.1). Taxonomy (NCBI): domain Eukaryota; kingdom Metazoa; phylum Chordata; class Actinopteri; order Kurtiformes; family Apogonidae; genus Sphaeramia; species Sphaeramia orbicularis. The sequence continues at coordinate 15,798,854 of NC_043965.1, forward strand.
CTCCGACGTCACTCGCATCCACGTGCAGCTGAAAGGGCTGATCCAAACGGGGAGCCGCGAGGACCGGAGGAGAACACAGAACAGTCTTTACGCTGTCAAAAGCCTGCTGACAGGAGTTAGACCAGATGAATTTTGCCCTCGCTTTTAACAGGTCTGTCAAGGGAGCAACTATGGTGGAAAAATTTTTACAAAAACAACGGTAATAACCGACTAACCCAAGGAAACGCATGAGTTCCTTTTTGGTGGTCGGCACAGGATAGTGGGAAATAGCCTTCACCTGGTGACCCAGTGAAAGATTATTATTATTCCGCGGTTCAGAATTTTTCAGTCTGCCACACAACATACTTTCATCTGGGGAACGGACTTCATCATTCTGTACCACAGGTGTGACATTTACTGAACACACATCAGCGGCAGCAACAGCAAGCGCAGGTGTTGCGTCCTGCTGTTGCGCACTCCCCCCGCCCTCAAAAGACTGGAACTCACGGGGGTGGTACGGCTTCAGCAGGTTAACATGACACAGCTGTTTTTTCTTCCTGCGACCTGGAGTGGACAGTAAGTAATTGAAAGCTGAAGTCCGTTGCAAAACTGAAAATGGACCCTGAAATTTTGCCTGGAACGGTGAGTTCACCAGCGGTAATAAAGCCAGAACCTGATCACCAGGAGAAAATACCCGAATTTCAGATTTCCTGTCATATAATCTTTTCATTTTACTTTGAGCACAGGCTAGATTTCCCCTAGCCATCTCCACAGCCAAAACCAAACGACGTCGAAACCCCTGCACATAATCAACGAGAGACTGAGGAGGTTCAGACGGAACCACAGAGTCACGGAGGAGAGTCAATGGACTGTGAACTGCGTGACCAAACACCAGGTCATTCGGACTGAAGCCAGTGCTCTCCTGCACCACCCCTCTGGCAGCCAACAATAACCACGGCAACCCCTCATCCCAGTCCTGATCCAACTCTACGCAATAACTGCGCAACAGAGACTTAAGGGTTTGATGGAATCGTTCTAATGCACCTTGGCTCTGTGCATGATATGCAGAAGCTTTATTATGTTTCACGCCTAGCTGTTTAAGAACCTGTGAAAATAAATTTGAGGAGAAATTTGTACCCTGGTCACTCTGAATTATTTTAGGGATTCCAAACACTGAAATAAACTGTGTTAAGGCTTTAACCACAGCCTTCGCTGTTATTGTGCGAAGCGGATAAGCAGATGGATATCTCGTTGTCTGACACATCACGGTGAGTAAATAACAGTTACCTGATTTGGAACGTGGTAATGGGCCAACACAATCAATAATCAGGTGCTCAAAAGGTTGAGCCGCAACTGGAATCGGAGCCAAAGGAGCTGGTTTAATGGTTTGATTTGGTTTACCTGTAATTTGACACGTGTGACATGATTTGATGTAGTTTGACACATCCTTTTTCATACGGGGCCAAAAAAAATACTTAAGAATGTAATTATAAGTTTTATGAACCCCTAAATGTCCTTACTGATCATGAGAAGTCCTAAGCACCTCCTCCCTGAATTTTGAGGGAACAACAACTTGAAACACCGGTTGACCAAAGAAACTGTCACAGTGGGGCGTCCATTTACGCACCAACAGGTCATCCAACAGTAAATAACACTGAGCTGCACTGTTACCTTCAGCAGCTGATAGCACCTTATGCACAAGCTCACAGAGAGTCTGATCAGCACGTTGTTCTGCGATCAGCTCACTACGGGAAACAGACAGAAGTGAGTCAGGTACAGACAAAGCACATGTGTCACGGACATCCTCACAATGCTCCGCCTCAGACTGATTTTTACTCTGAGCGCGAGTAACCACACATGCCGGGTACACCTCAGAGTCGTCCTGGACTGACTGTTCAGGCATTTTGGGGACAGATGGAAAAAATGTCACAACCGGGGAAAGCGGAGTATCAACCCATACCCTGCTACCAGCCAGGTCATTACCCAGGATAACATGCACTCCGGGAACAGGCAGGGCAGGACGCACCCCCATAACCACCTCACCTGTCACCAGCCCACAACTAAGATGGAGTTTATGAATGGGAGCAGGTACGACCGTCAAACCCATTCCTCGGACCAGAACTAAATCTCCAGTCGCTGTGCTGTCAGAAAACGGTAACACAGAACCCAGAATAAAAGAATGGAATGCACCTGTGTCACGTAGGATTTTCACTGGAGTGGAAACATCAGTGCCCACCAAAGACACATGACCATCTGAAATGAACGCAGAAAAATCAGATTGCGCCAAACCACAATCATTCACAGATTTAACGTCGCTACAGGGCACACAGGAATTAGTCTGAACAGGATTGATTTTGACCCCACAAGTGTCCACAGAAACAGAGTGTGTCACAGGAGCAGCCAGAACCACGGGCTTAACCTGCGCATTTTTACCAGATCTGCGTGGACATTCTGCTTTCCAATGGCCCCTGCCTCTGCAATAATTACATACGTTAGAGTTATCTGGAAAACTCGGTGATGCGTCCTGCTTCCAGGACCTAGACCCAGCCTCCCGTTGTCTACCAGACGAACGGAACCTGCTGTCCTCAGGGTCTACACCACCATTAAACTGACGGCCTCTGTGCGTCAGCACGTACTCATCCGCTAGCGCAGCCGCTGCGGTCACAGTTTTCACTTTGCGCTCGTCAATATGAACAGCTATGTGAGGAGGAACAGTGTTTTTGAATTGCTCCAAAACTATCAACTCACATAGTGCTTCATAAGACTCAACACCCAATGACAAACACCACCGATTAAAGTGTGTAATTAAGTCTCTAGCAAACTCCATATGAGTCTGCCCACTGTGTTTCTGCCAGGTGCGGAACCGCTGACGGTATGCCTCAGGCACCAGCTCATACGCCTTTAACACAGCCTTTTTGACAGATCCGTAAACTTTACTCTCTGCCAGACTCAGAGCAGAATACGCTTCCTGCGCCTTCCCTGTCAGGACGCACTGGAGCAGCAGCGTGCGCTCTGCGTCAGACCAGTTCCGGCTGTCAGCCACGCGCTCGAACAGAGAAAAAAATGTGTCTGGGTCCCGTTCACAAAACTGAGGGACCAGACGTAAATTAGTAACCACATCGAAACGCGGAACCTCAGAGGACTGAGTAGGACCGGGTCCACTACCCTGACTTAAACTCAGCCGTCGTTCATCTAGATCTAGCCGTTTAAGCTCCAGCTGCAGTAAAAGCAATCTTTCCCGCTGCTCAAACGTTAAGCCTGCGTCTCCCACATCTGAGACCAACGCAGCACCAGAATCTACGGGCAAGCCAACCTGAGGCTTAGACCGAAGAACTCCGCTCTCCAACAGATTGCTTTTAACGATCTGTCTCATAACGACTTTCTGCCGCTTATCACCAACATCCAAATCAAAATGTTCAGCCACTTTAACCAGTTGCTCTCTGGAACAGCTGTCTAACCACTCCCCTGAAGGAGCAGACAGGAAATCCTCTACCGAGGCCATTTTCAGTCAACCTACCGGAAAAAACACCAGAACTCACCTAAACTCCTGAGCCAAAAGCCAGAACACACCTCAAAGCCACCGTAGCCAGTCCCTCTATCTGCCTAGCAGAAACTTCTCTAAGCTCCTCCCTAGTCTTCAGGTGTCTACTGGTGGTGGGCATTTATGCACTGAATCCCGCATGCATAGTGAAGCAACCGGATAAACGGCGACTTCAACTAAAACATCGGACGTGCTCCCGAGACAACTGCTCTACCCACGGTCAACACCACCTAAGAAAGAGCCCCCCCAGCGAATTCCAAAGGGGAAGACGCTCTGAGCCTACAGGGACCAGACAGCAGCGACACACCAGTGTGAAAGGACATGAACAGAGCTCAGAGTTTAAACTCACCTGAACATTAACAAAACCCACATCCGGCTCGCTCTACACACAAACAGACTCACCTCAAGTCTCCAAAAGCAGACAGATTGCGCACACATGCACAATGAAAAAACACACCCGACCGCCACGTCACATGGACACTACTACAACCAGTCATTCACAAAATCATGTAGGCCCCGCCCACACGGCTGAGACTACCTAATGAAAAACTGAATGAATCAAACAAACCTCCGCTTGTCACATGGACCAAGGACCGGACAACCTCCACTTGTCATGTGATCAAGGAAACTGAATGGACGAGCCCCCACTTGTCACAACCCGGCTCTGAGGTGGTGACCAGAATGGAGACGGAGGTGGTGAAAAAGTAACAAAGATTTATTAAGTAAATTAACAATAACAAAAACACAAAAATGCCGAGAAACGCCAGCCAGGAGGAGCAGGGCAGAGCAGGACCAGACCAGACAGCCAGCAGCACCGAGACCAGACCAGAGAGACAGCCAGAGAGACAGCCAGAGAGCCCGAGAACCAGAGAGCCAATAATCATCATGGACGAGCTGCTTATATAGTCACGCCTGGACCGCCACAGGTGTTACCAATTATGCCATCGCCGTCTGTAAAAGAAAACTGACAGTGCCCCTAGTGCCCGAAAGGTGCGGGGCCGTCACAATACAATTAGATACATGCAATACACAGATAATCCACCAGGGGGAGGAATTTGTTCACCAGAGGCCTTTCCAGTGACACTACAAGACTGTCATTAATGAGGAAGGAGGCAGAACTTTGCCACTTTTGAAAATGAATTACCAATTTGTTAGACATGTTTGTATGATATTAAGTTTTTGTTTGTTAAAAAATACTAATATTTGAGCATTGAGACCTGATGTATCAAATATGATACGAAATTGAAACTTATACACAGAAATTAATATTCGAAAAAAATAAAAAATAAAAAACTGGGGGGTTATTCAGACGAACCAGTAAAGGCTCCAGCTTCAAAGAACTGGAATTTTCTGTCAATAATTTAATGGTTCAGGCTTTAAACAAACATCTAACTACCATAATTCCTTGCGCTCGGGCAGTTTGGGGTGACTTGCCTGGAACGTTACAAAGTTGTGAGTTGTGGTTTGAAGTTGTGACTCAAAAACCGGCCTGGAACGCAGCATCTGTTTGTCATCATTGCACCAGGTCAAAGGTCATTACTGATGTGTGCAAACAGGAATAGAAAGAGGAATTTTTCTGACAACAAAAATGATTCCAACTTTATGGGCAACATTGCACATATAAAAAATGCTGATGGAGCTCAGAATGCTGTACTACAAACACATCCCCTTATTATCCTTGTTATATTGTCAGATATTCACTGATCATGTGTTCTTTTAGCAGAGGTGGAGGATGTACTGAAGCTTAGTACTTAACCCTATAACGCCGAATGTATCATATTTGATACATGAGTTTTGAAGCCCTCTGCATCATCGGTGTGATTTTTTTTGTTGTTGTTGTTGAAAAACCTGATGTATACAATTAGATACATGCAATACACAGATAATCCACCAGGGGGAGGAATTCATTCACCAGAGGCCTTTCCAGTGACACTACAAGACTGTCATTAATGAGGAAGGAGGCAGAACTTTGCCACTTTTGAAAATGAATTACCAATTTGTTAGACATGTTTGTATGATATTAAGTTTTTGTTTGTTAAAAAATACTAATATTTGAGCATTGAGACCTGATGTATCAAATATGATACGAAATTGAAACTTATACACAGAAATTGATATTTGAAAAAAATAAAATAAAAGATTGGGGGGGTTGCTCAGAAGGACCAATAAAGGCTCCATTTTCAAAGAAGTGGAATTTTCTGTCAATGATTTAATGGTTCAGGCTTTACAAGGTTTATTCAATTTGTGCAACTTCTGCAGTTTTTACCCCTCGGCCGAGTGGTATTGTAATCATTTTGTCATCTGTCTGTCCATTCAATGACATAATGGCATTACCTGAAGAATGCATTGAAATATCTGTACCAAATTTATACTGTGGATGCATCTTGGAATGGAGCAGAAGCCTAACAAAAATAGGTGACCTTGACCTATGTTTTCAAGGTCAAATGGCCTTGTGCAGTTATAATATCTGAGTACTTTCAAATATAAATATGTATGTAATACGTTTTACACAAAGACAGTCGAATCTAAATGATAGGGCTGGAACTTTCAACAGAATCTTCCACTATATTTGGCTGAAGGGGATTAAAAGTGTGCAGCCTGTTATGTTTATAATGGACTAATCTGTGGCTGAAATGCAGAGAAACACCTGAAACCCTGTGGCAAATTGCACTCAGGTGCAGTTGCGAATTCAGACACAGCATGATTCCCTGTGCAGTTAATAAGTGCAATCTATTCTTTATGGATTCAAACCATAATAGGAGATCATGTTGTGAAGCAGCATGATGATGAGCGTTGTTGTTTTGACCACTGATGCCAATGAAATCATAAACAGTGGGTACAGACTAAGGCTCATGTCACATTTATTCATGTTGTGAGTTTGAAAGATTTAAGACGAAGTTAGTAAAGGTTCTCTATATAAAATTGTACATGCTTATATGTCTACATGACGTTTGTGCGGTCGTTTGTGTTCTGCTGAGAGCTGGGCATAGGTGACATTAACTAACTGCTTTTCTAAGCTAACAATAGCTGTTGCAGAAATAGATGAACAGAAAAGAAGCCCTGAGGAATTCTAGAGTGGAAGGATTTTCACAAAGAATGCTATTCAAGAAGCACTATGTAGAAGTTTGCATATTCTGACTATTATTACGGCTTCATGTAGTCATTTAAAGGGGTCATATTTTGTTAAAACCACTTTTATTAGTCTTTGATGTTTTAGATATAATAACCTTCAATTTCAATCTGGGCTATAATGAACCTCAACATAATCAGGGCATTAAATACAGGAAAATACCTGATTTTCACTCAAAGGGGTCATACAGGGTGACACAAATAAACGGAAACTTTTTAACAATCCAATAAAACCAAGAGTGATGGAAGAAAAATATTTTATTCATAGTCATTGAAACCTTAAAACATGCCATTTAAGAAACAACGATGGAATTTTCATTTTTTTTAAATTACAGGGTGACCCAAAACAACGGGAATTTTTGAAGTGCATATTGGCAGACATGAGCAAGTGGCAGCACTGCGACACAGTGACCTTGAGTAAGTAAACACACCCCCATTTTAGTAACCATTGGCGGCTTTTGCGAGAATTGTTCGGTAACCGTGTGATCTCAAGATTCGGTAACGTTCCCTGGCCCCCTAGATCGCCAGATTTGTCCGTTTGTGATTTTTTCTTGTGGGGCTATCTCAAGAGTAAAGTGTACACGACTCGACCAAGAACTCTGGATGAGTTAAAACAGAGAATTCAGGATGAAATTCACAGTATCCCAGCTGAGATGTTGCAGCGGTCAATGAGGAATCTCAACAGCAGATTTCAAGAATGCATTCGTACAGGAGGACGCCATCTACAGGAAGTCATTTTTAAAAAATGAAAATTCCATCATTGTTTCTTAAATGGCGTGTTTTAAGGTTTCAATTACTATGAATAAAATATTTTTCTTCCATCACTCTTGGTTTTATTGGATTGTTAAAAAGTTCCCTTTTTTTGTGTCACCCTGTATTTTGCTAAACCCACTTTTATTAGTCTTTGGTTCATTTATTTGTGTATTTGGACCCTAATAGTTCAAAAGGGTTGAATTTGAACCCTCCAGGTGCTGCAAAGCTATCTTTATATTCATTTGGGCAAAAATCGAATGGATTACTACAACCCGTTTTAATTCCTGCTTAATTTTTTACGTCTATAACTAGTTACGTCATGACATTTGCACATATAAGGTCAAGACTTCCGATGAACATTTCTCTGAATACACCATAATTGTTTATCAGCAGCAGCGGTTGTAGTAAAAACTGAAAATATGTCCAAACTTTGAGCAGATTACCTAAAATGTTCAGTTGTTGGTTGAATGGGACAGAGCAGCACAGTCAACAACCTGGAGGGGGTGGAGTGTGAAGTGGTTCATTTGCATTTAAAGGGCCAGCGCTCAAAATGACCTTTCTGGTGTCATTACTCAGAAATAGGGTTGAAGATGGACCTGTGGAGTTGAATTAATGAGGAATTCAGACCCAAGCAGAGCATTTACAGTTTATGTAGACCACAGGGAAATGTTTTAAAATGCATAATTCCATTTTTTAAAAAAAAAGCAAAATATCACTCCTTTAAGCATATAAGCACAAGCAAATCTTCCATTAAGACATTTTGTGCTGTTTTATTATTTTTCTTGCAGTGGTCCATACATAGTGCCTAATTATTGTAGCTTACTATTGTGAACATTAGTTTTTCAAGGTATTTATTTGGGTGCTTCAATGAAACTGGGTTCATTTTGGTACCTGGCACTTTGCCAGCTTTTTAGACCCAATAATAAAAGAGAATTTTAGACATATTTCCCCCCAGGATGTACCAAATGATGACCTCAGATGAATGTAAAAAAAAAAAAAAAAAAAAATCCCAAAATTAATGCATTTTTAATGAAATATTGGGGCCAAAAATAGGACCAAAACTGGGACATGAAAAACTACCTATAGGTGTCAGTGTATTTGATCTAGAAAACATGGCTGTAAATGGTCTTATATACCACGATAAATAAAGACACTGTGTTAAATTTGATGATCTTAGCCGTTTTTCTAATCCAGACATGTTGGTTTTTCATGAATCGGCAGTTTCATTCCAGGTTTTGTGTGTAACCCATTGTGTCCACTAGTGTTACATACAGAACCTGCCCAGTTAAGCAGAAATAAATCATGAGTGATTTTGCAACAGCAGCCATTTTTGTGAAACACTGTGCCTAATATAATTAGTTTAATTCTCAAAATGTACCTTCGAGAAAATAAAAAGATATTCGAAAAAATAGTAGTGTTTACTTTTTGTGTCCTTTTCGCTGTGTTACATGCGTATATTTGAATAAAAATAACATAAAAATGTGTTTTATCTGAAAAAGAGTTTCTCTTTTATCTCAGTAAACACTTATTTTTTAAAATAGACCAAAAGTGCTTCCAAATTTGCTTCATAACATTAGTCTACATCTGGTTTGAATTTTTAGCCCCCATGTCCTGTTTTTAGGGACCAGTTTCACAGACGCACCCATTTAGTTAAGTTTTATTGTAATTTCGTAAAAAAATCTGAAATAGGTATTTACAATCCATAGAGTTGGTGTTACAATAAAATGGCAGTGAACACAGTTTGGAATTTTTACTCTGAAATGGCCACTGTTATTGAACAGTCAGACACCTCAGTGGAAGAGGCCGCAGGTGTTCAGAGCAAAGAAAATATCAAAGCTTGAACCGGCCACATGTTGAATTACTGCTATGTTTGATTATCTGACAATAGAAGCAAAAGAAATGTTCATTTACAATCAAGAGACGTATACATGTAATAGATTTTGGTGGTTGTGGCAGCTGGTAATGGCAGGAGGGGGCTCATTTCCGCTCGGTGTTGCAATTGATAAGATTAAAGTGGTGTGTTTGTGTGTGTGAGATGGAGGGAGACAAATAAAAGAGGGGGACGGATTAGTGAAAACACTGTATACTTATGTGTGAGACCGAGTTAAAGAGAGGGGAATGGGAAAACAATTAGGTGAGACATGTCTGTGTTGAATTGTGGGTGTGTATTAACCCATAAAGACCCAGAGCTACTTTTGTGTACGTTCCCAAATGCATTTTTGTCTTTATTTAACCTTTCTTAAGTGATTTATCACCATTTAATATACACTATATTGCCAAAAGTATTTGCTCACCTGCCTTGACTCGCATATGAATTTCAGTGCCATTCCATTCCTAGTCTATGGGTTCAATCTGACGTGGGTCCACCCTTTGCAGCTATAACAGCTTCAACTCTTCTGGGAAGGCTGTCCACAAGGTTTAGGAGTGTGTTCATGGGAATTTTTGACCGTTCCTCCAGAAGTGCATTTGTGAGGTCACACACTGATGTTGGACAGAAGGCGTGGCTCTCAGTCTCCGCTCTAATTTATCCCAAAGGTGTTCTATGGGGTTGAGGTCAGGACTCTGTGCAGGCCAGTCCAGTTCATCCACACCAGACTCTGTCATCCATGTCTTTATGGACCTTGCTTTGTGCACTGGTGCACAGTCATGTTGGAAGAGGAAGGGGCCAGCTCCAAACAGTTCCCACAAAGTTGGGAGCATGGAATTGTCCAAAATGTCTTGGTCTGCTGAAGCATTCCCAGTTCCTTTCACTGGAACTAAGGGGCCGAGTCCAGCTCCTGAAAAACAACCCCACACCATAATCCCCCCTCCACCAAACTTCACACTTGGCACAATGCGGTCTGACAAGTATCGTTCTCCTGGCGACCGCCAAACCCAGACCCGTCCATCAGACTACCAGATGCAGAAGCGCGATTGGTCACTCCAGAGAAGGCGCCTCCACTGCTCTAGAGTCCAGTGGCGGCGTGCTTTACACCACTGCGCCCGGCGCTTTGCATTGCACTTGGTGATGTTTGGCTTGGATGCAGCTGCTCGGCCACGGAAACCCATTCCATGAAGCTCTCTGCACACTGTTCTGGAGCTAATCTGAAGGCCACATGAAGTTTGGAGGTCTGTAGCCATTGACTCTGCACAAAGTTGGCGACCTCTTTGCACTATGCACCTCAGCATCCGCTGACCCCACTCCGTCAGTTTACGCGGCCTACCACTTCGTGGCTGAGTTGCTGTCGTTCCCAAACACTTCCACTTTCTTATAAAACAGCTGACAGTTGACTGTGGAATATTTAGGAGCCAGGAAATTTCACGACTGGATTTGTTGCACAAGTGGCATCCTATCACAGTTCCACGCTGGAATTCACTGAGCTCCTGAGAGCGACCCATTCTGTCACAAATGTTTGTAAAAGCAGTCTGCATGCCTAGGTGCTTGATTTTATACACCTGTGGACATGGAAGTGATTGGAACACCTGATTCTGATTATTTGGATGGGTGAGCCAATACTTTTGGCAAGATAGTGTAACATTGTCCTCTGTTTTTTACATTTTCACTGTAAATCATTTCCGATGTTTAATTTAGATGTTCATATAAACTCAAAGTTAGCAGTCACTTCCAACATTAACAGGTGCTTTATAAATTAGACGCTGTACATATGTTGTGCAATCTTTGTAAATCTTGTCATGTGCATTTATTATTATTTTGAATGAGAGCCACAGTGGCAGAAATAACATGAACATTAACCCAGTGGTACTTCTGCGGAAGCCCCTAAATGAATTCTGTTCTCTATTTAACCTTCCTTAAGTGATTTATCACCAGTCATTATTATATTATCCTGTGTATTTACATTTTTTCCACTGTAAATCATGTATTTTCCTATATTTAATTTAGATGTCCATAAAAACTCAAAACTACCAAAAACAGAAACACAAACTAACAAAAACAGAGAAAACTGAAGAAAAAGAAGATTTTTCAGCAAAGATATCATTAACCCTTTAACCCCTGAGACATTATTCCAGGTAAAGGTGCTGCTGTGAATTGGCATCTGTTTCAGTGTCATAAATGCTGCTGTGCGTTTGTGCTCGTGTTCCTTTTCTTCAGCGGTTTTGTTTTACTGTGTGTTTTAAGGTCAAAACAGGGTGGAATAACAGAAAAAGACAAAGAGAGGAATTGACAGGTTTTGGCAAATAAGACACTCAGAATGTACTTCAATAAGAGATTTAGGATTTTGAACATGAACTGTAAACTGGAACACACTGAACAACAAGTATTTGAATTTTGGCCCAGTAGTTTTTGTTTTCTAAATCAGTTCAGCTGCTTTTTGACGCCTGGTTGAACTCCAAAAAGCAGTTACATAGTCAAAACTCAGAAAAACACAGTAAAAAGGGGGAAAAAAAAAAGGAAAATAGATAGATAGATAGATAGATAGATAGATAGATAGATAGATAGATAGATAGATAGATAGATAGATAGATAGATAGATAGATAGATAGATAGATAGATAGATAGATAGATAGATAGATAGATAGATAGATACCTTTTATTGTCATTGCAAATAAATGCAACGGTGGGACCCATAAAAAATAGGACCAATGGCCCTGTAGCTTACCGGCCAAATTAAAAGTTTTGGGAAATGTATCCAGATGCCATTTATTATCACCCAGTTCTGTGTATTTATTCTATTACAGAAATAGCCCATGTTTTGGTCATATTCCAATCAGATCTGCAAAAAAGTCAAATTCCAACTTGATATCATTGATACTGATTTATTGGATCAATCCACTTCCTATCTCTTATAATGGGAAATTTGTCAAAGTTGCACCAAATCCAGAATCAGATCTGGATCGAAATAATTTCAATACCTTGTGTTGACATCATCATACAGAAGCTGTATACCAAGTTTGAAGTCAATCAGAACTGGAGTTTCGGAGAAAAAGACAATTGAAATTTTTTCCCATAAGAGCCCATGTTAAAATTTCCGTAAGTTCCCGGATCCAGAAGAAGATCCTGATCAGCATGTGGACATTATGTTTTGGTCATCTCCCCATCAGGACTGGACTGTAGAAATTTACACTGGATATCATTTATATTTACTGAGTTATTGCATCGATCCACTTCCTATCTGTTATAATGGGGAAATTTTTCAAAGTGGCACCAAATCCAGAATCAGATCCGGATCCAAATAATTTCACTAACTTTTGTTGACGTCATCGTAAAGAAGCTGTATACCAAGTTTGAAGTCAATTGGAATTGTAGTTTCGGCGAAGAAGACAATTGAAATTTTTGTAACCGACGACAGATGACGACGACAACGCCGGACGCCGCGTGACGACAATAGCTTACGGCTATTAAAAGTGTAAGAACAATAAATACTAGGCCTGTAACGGTACATGTACTGAACCGAACCGTTTCAGTACACACCTGTTCGGTTCGGTACACAGCTGTACTGAAACGGCACAGTATGATGACAAAAAGAAAAAGGAACCAAAGGCGTCATTCGATGCGGAACTTTAAATCCGCGCAAGTTCCACATGGACATATGGAACTAGCGCACAATGACTCGAAATATAAAATAGCTGCTCCCATAAGGTTAAAAAAAACCAAACAAATATGATGTCAACCTGAAGGGAAGAGACTGAAGACCCTCCACCATCAGTACAGTCCAGTTTGGGATCAGTACGGGTTCAGGTGAAAGACAACAACGGGGAAAGAGACGTTAATAAGACGGACGTTGTTTGGCCCCTAGGAACTACGGTAGTTCTAAAACACTGACACTAGCGCTCTTTCTCTCTCACACACACGCGCTGTATAATAGAGGAATAGAACCCGGGAGTTTGACTTTCTTTTCATGCCAGTGTTAGTTATTACGTTAGTTATGGACCGAACCCCCACGTATAACACCCCCCCCCCCCCCCCCCCCCCCGCCTCCGACAAAAAAAAAAAAAAAAAGAAAAAGAAATCCCCCCGTGTTTTTGACAAATCGCACCCTGCACACACACGTACACAAAGTGGCCTAAACAGTTTATCTGTCCTAAAATAAATAATTAGGTTAATTTGTCGGTGTTTCTCTTCAGTTTGTTTAAACAGAATACCAGTTTACCCTCTTATTAATGTTGCACTTCATGTGGAATTTTTTGTTGATATTTTAATGCAGAATGTGAACTGACAGAACTGTGATTAGATTTTTGTTGTTTGTTCAAAACTCCCTTTCAGGGAAAAGTGCAATACTAATGTTTAAAATACATTTAGTAATATTTTATTTTCTATTTGATTTATAGCAGCAGAATTATATTATTCCTGTTTTTCTTTATTCTATTGTGTCCAAAGAATGTTCAAAAATTCTTAAATGCATTAAAGACATTTTGAGGGGTTTTCTTTCTTCCCGTGCCTAACCGAAAAAAGCCGAACCATGGCTTTGAAAACCGAAAATGTACCGAACGGAAAATTTTGTGTACCGTTATAGGCCTAGTAAATACTAAAGAATACATTACTCCATTCATACCACAACACTACAAACAACAAAAACAAAACAAAATACAGCCCAAACCGTCTATTTTTATAATGCGTTGGTCTCACACTGCCCCTATTCCACAGGAGGCAGGGCGTGCACTGAGCATGCTCAGATGTCTATGGAAAGAACAAGGTCTATTCTATTAGCACGCTTTGGTATTTCAACTACTGAGCTAGCAGCTGAATATTAATGAATATTTAAAGTAAATCATACATTCAGAACTGTCACCACAGACACGTCAGGAGTTAAAGGGTTAATGAACATAAACCCAGTGTCTCCATCCACTGTCATTGATCCAACCCCATGGGTTTTACCAGTGAATCAATGTGGTTGTTGATGATGGTGTTTCCACGGTAACTACGGAGCCTCTGAATGTCCAAATGGGTCATATCTGATGACCATGAAAAGATGATAAACTGCCTTTTACACCAATTATTTACATGTACTGATAGGATTAATGGATCAACAGATAATAAATAGTTTAGATCAGTAGATGGTTTTGGTCGACCGTGGTTGTTAAAATTTTGTGGCTTTAACCCTTTCATGCACAGTGGTCACTACAGTGAACAGCTATTCTCCAGCTGTTCTTTTGTACAGGGTGGGGAAGCAAAATTTACAATGAACATTTAGTTGTTTTTTCTCAGCAGGCACTACGTCAATTGTTTTGAAACCAAACATATATTGATGTCATAATCATACCTAACACTATTATCCATACCTTTTCAGAAACTTTTGCCCATATGAGTAATCAGGAAAGCAAACGTCAAAGAGTGTGTGATTTGCTGAATGCACTCGTCACACCAAAGGAGATTTCAAAAATAGTTGGAGTGTCCATAAAGACTGTTTATAATGGAAAGAAGAGAATGACTATGAGCAAAACTATTACGAGAAAGTCTGGAAGATACTATTAAAGAAGAATGGGAGAAGTTGTCACCCGAATATTTGAGGAACATTTGCGCAAGTTTCAGGAAGCGTGTGAAGGCAGTTATTGAGAAAGAAGGAGGACACATAGAATAAAAACATTTTCTATTATGTACATTTTCTTGTGGCAAATAAATTCTCATGACTTTCAATAAACTAATTGGTCATACACTGTCTTTCAATCCCTGCCTCAAAATATTGTAAATTTTGCTTCCCCACCCTGTATATTCATTAATTTTGCTGTTTTAGTTCCATATCAGCCAACACAGTGGACACTTATGCATCATCCCATACACTGCAGTTCATACTGTTATTGTAAATTAGCTGTTTTTTTATAAACCTAATCTGCAGTGATACGTTTAAGTGTAAAAAAAATTGCTTGATATCGTTATTAGACTGTAATTAACAGGTTTTTTTTTTTAACAAAAAGGTGGGTTTTTTTTTTGCATATTATCTCCATGAAGTGAGTAATAACTAGTATTAGAGAATGTTAAAATGTGACAAAACATCAGATTAGCTGCATTAAAAATGTTCTCACACTGTATATCAGTAAATACATGTTTATTTGCTTCAAAAATTAAACGCATGGTGTCCAGCTGAGTGGACATTGTTGCAACTACATGAAAAATAAGTTCTTTTTCTTTTTTTTTTCCCAGTTGCATTGTTTTTTTTTTAATGCCTAAAGAGGAATACAAACACTCAGGAAAAAAAAAAAAAGTCTTGATTAAAGTTCTCATAATTCATGCATGAAAGAGTTAACCCTTTCATGCACAGTGGTCACTACAGTGGACAGTTGTTTTACAGCTGTTCTCTTGTATATTCATGGATTTTGTTGTTCTTTTTATTTATTTATTTTTTTACACACATATCTTTACTAAAGTTTTAAGACACTCCATATCTTTTCTGACATGAATTGGTAACATTATGTAGATCTCTCCTGAGCATAAAGCCCCAGAATCACAAACCCTCCCCATAGTTTTCACACAATTTATCAGTAAATACATGTTCTGTGCGTCAAGAATTAAACATGTGGTGTCCAGCTGAGTGGATATTTTTGCCACTTTATGAAAAATAGGTTCATAAGAATTTTTTTTCATTATTATTATTATTTTTAATGTATTTTTTTTCTTTACATTTTAAAGTTTATTTTTTTTATTTTATTTATTTATCTATTTTTATTTATTTTTCAGAAGAACATTTTCAATCGCCTTAATCAAGATTTTTTTTTTTTTTTCCTGAGTATTTCTATTCCTCTAGGCATTAAAAAAACAATGCGATTAAAAAATTTTTGTGAACCTATTTTTCATGGAGTTGCAAAATTATCCACTCAGCTGGAAACCATGTGTTTAATTTTTGAAGTAAAGAAACATATTTACTCATATACTCTGTGAAAACTATGAAATAATATTTTTTAATGCAGCTAATCTGATGTTTTCTCACATTTTAACAGAAAATATGCACACAAAAAAAAAAAATTATAAAAAACCCAAACTGTTAATTACAGTCTAATAATAATAATAATAATAATAATAATAATAATAATAATAATAATAATAATAATAATAATGAACTGATTTCCATTCAAACATGTTAGTGCAGGTCAGGTTTATGAAGAACAACAAAGTTAACCCTTTCATGCATAGTGGTCACTACAGTGGACAGTTACTCTACAGCTTTACTCTTGTATATTCATGGGTTTTGTTGTTTTAGTTCCATATCAACCAACACAGTGGACACTTATGCATCATCTCATAAACTGCAATTCATACCATTATTGTAACTTTGCTGTTCTTGAGTGGAAATCAATTGTTAATATTTATTTTTTTGCATATTATGTCCATGAAGTGAGTAACAACTAGTATTAGAATATGTTCAAATGTGATTAAAACATCAGATTAGCTGCATTAAACATGGTTTCATTTCACTGTTTTCATATCACTTTATGATATTGGGTTTTAAATACATGTTTCTTTGCTTCAAGAATAAAATTCATGGTGTAGCTGAGTGGACATTTTTGTAACTCCATGAAAAACAGGTTGATTTAAAAAAAAAAATTCAGTCACATTGTTTTTTTTTTTTTCTTTTCATGCCTAAAGAGGAATAAAAACACTCGGGTAAAAATTTTGATTAAGGTTCTCATAATTCGTGCATGAAAGGGTTAATGTTATTTTTTGCATAGAAAAAAATTTGGTTCGCTGTTATTTGACTGATCCGGCCCACTGGGGGTCAAATTGGGTTGAATGTGGCCCCTGAAAGAAAATGAGTTTGACACCCCTGTTGTTTTATGGGTCTTTATGTGTTAAAAAAAGAAAGACCCTCGTTGAGCCGAACAGACAGACATCCTTCTGTATCTCATTGTAACAACACCTCAAGGTCAGCTGAGGTGGGGGCTACTGAGACTGGGATCTGCGTCGACCAGTGCCCAGGCAATATGTGCTCGGCTTTCTGTTATTTTTATTTTTTATTTATTTTTTTTTCTTCCATCAGCTCTGTGTCCCACAATCCTCTGCAGTGATTAAACAACTGAAAGGGAGCGTGAATGGGGGATGATGGGATAGAGAGCGAGATGAATTTATGTGTGAGTGTGCGTGTCTGTGAATATTTTTTGGCGCTATGTGTGGAAAGGAAAAAAAAAAAAAAAAAAAAAAAAAAAGAAACCGAGGCTGATCTGCAGACAGAGACAGATGTGACTCAACGGTCGTGAATGCTTCTGTTTACATTTAGAAATAGTCTCGTACACCTCAGCCACACCTCATTGCTTCTCCCCGCTGGAGCTGAGCCAGTGTCAGGAGAAATTTTCAAGCACAGGTTCTTTGTCAAGGAGAACTACAAAAAAAAGGGAGGAAAACAAGCAGAAAAGTGTTTAAACGTATTCCATCTAGGATTGTCTCTATATGTCATTGTCAAATAAACTGAGATAAGAACCATTGTTTCTGCATTCCGTCTGCCCTTTGGGTTCCTTCTATTCTTATTTGCCACATAACACAGCAAATCAGCGTTTAAAGACCAGTGAATCCGTCTTTTCTTTTTTTGTTTTCCCTGCATTTTAAAAGACAGCCCGATTGGCTCCGAGACAGTATCCCCTTGAGCGTGTGGTTTCTATGCCGACGTTATTGAATGACTGATTGAAGTTCATCCATCAGATTCGGTGTGATACAGCAGAAGGAGGTCTAAAAGTTTCATTGGCTTTGGGCCAGACGATAAAAACTGTATGTTTAACAGCTGAAGTTCTCATTACAGTTTGTTGAAAGCACATGAAAAGCATTAGTAGTATTTTTCCGGCTCAACTGTGTGGGCTGTTTTGTGTTATCATTCTGTGTGAGCGCGGCACAATAATCAGAACCTCAACTGTTTGAGATGACATTATTCACAACCCACCACTTTTCCTCCATCAACATAAAAATGTAGGTGAAATGTGATTTGATGTCACTCATGAATAATAATACGGGTGTACTTTTAAAGACTATATTTCAACTTGCAATAAGAACTAGATGACAGCTTTCAGCGTTTTAAGATTACTTTTTGACAAATAGAGAAGAAAGGGGGGAAAAAGGCTCACTTTGCACAGTGTGACAAAAGCCTTACTGTGCCACTCGATGGCATTTATTTCATGATTTCATAGTATTTTCCATCTTCCATGCATCTGATGTCTAACCTGCCTATCTAAATCTTAGTGGAGGGCAGGCTTTGAACACAGCTGAGCCCAAAAAAGTCCCAATGCCATCCAAGTAAAAGCCGACAACTAGATCACACTGAGCATGCTCACAACTGCACTGTAAAAAAAAAATCTGTAATTTAACAGAATTTTCACTGTTTATTTTACAGGTTTTTCCTGTGTTTTTAAGATACGGGAAAATATCAGTGAAATTCCAAAAATAGTCTGTGATTTTACATGTCAAATGTAAAATAATACAGGGTGGGGAAGCAAAATTTACAATATTTTGAGGCAGGGATTGAAAGACAGTGTATGACCAATTAGTTTATTGAAAGTCACGAGAATTTATTTGCCACAAGAAAATGTACATAATAGAAAATGTTTTTATTCTATGTGTCCTCCTTCTTTCTCAATATCTGCCTTCACACGCTTCCTGAAACTTGCGCAAGTGTTCCTCAAATATTGGGGTGACAACTTCTCCCATTCTTCTTTAATAGTATCTTCCAGACTTTCTCGTAATAGTTTTGCTCATAGTCATTCTCTTCTTTCCATTATAAACAGTCTTTATGGACACTCCAACTATTTTTGAAATCTCCTTTGGTGTGACGAGTGCATTCAGCAAATCACACACTCTTTGACGTTTGCTTTCCTGATTACTCATATGGGCAAAAGTTTCTGAAAAGGTATGGATAATAGTGTTAGGTATGATTATGACATCAATATATGTTTGGTTTCAAAACAATTGACGTAGTGCCTGCTGAGAAAAAACAACTAAATGTTCATTGTAAATTTTGCTTCCCCACCCTGTATGAAAAAACTGTAACTGTGAATAATCATAAAATTTCAATTTTTTAAAAGATTTTTTTTCTTTTTTCACAGAAAAATACAGTTAAAATACATTTGCAAATGTATCATCATTTCACAAATATTTCTTTTCTATTTATGAGATTAAACTGTTAATTTAAAGTTTAATACTATAGAAATAATAATAAAACCAGATAAAATTACTGACAATTAACCGTTAAAGACGTATTTGTTCTGTAAGTTTAACAAGACTTGTTTGTTAATTGACAAATATCTTGTGTAATTACGGGAGGTTTCACAACAAAAATGTTGAATAAATGTATTTTTGTGAATGTATAACATGTATAAGCACTGATAAACTGTCCAAATACAGTTTTTATCAGTGGATTGTACAACTTGGTCTCATTGAAAATTTTTTTTATTTATTTATTTATTTACAGGTAATTTGATTGTTTTAATACATGTACATATTCTTTATTAAACATTACAAAGTAAAAAAAAAAAAAGCAAAATCTCATGTAAAGTTAGGGCAAAAAACTGTATTTTAATTATGGAAAATTACTGTATTTTTATGAGATGGTTATTTTCCGTTATTTAACAGCATTTTTTTGGCACCCCTGCTGCCGGAATGTTATGATTTTTGCGGGTTTTTTTTGTTTTTGTTTTTTTTGTTTGTTTTTTACAGTGTGGAGGATGGTACGTGCAGCATGCTGATCCACAATAAACACTGAATTCATCTATTATGCAAGTTCAACCGTCTAAATAGGGAGTTTAAGCATCAGTGATTTTAAGGGCTGCTTTTTGCATGTGCATTTGTTTAACCATGTCCAGTGATATTTGACTTGACAGCTCGTACATTGTGTAAGCTATGTGCTTAGTTGTGCAGTGGATGGATTTCATCACAGGAGGGTTGTAGAAAACTGAACGCAGCAGTTGTGCAACTATTGGAGTAACATGTGCAACATTATTCATTTGAATGTTGATTGGCAACTGAGGGAATATTATCACTAGCATTTATCGCAATTGTCTCCCACCAAAACATCTACAAGGTAACACATAAGGCAGGGGTGTCAATGTTAACAATATTAGGCCTTAGTTTATCATTTATACATGTGAATCACAATTTTGAGATCACAGTGGATCTACAAATACACAAAACACTAAATAACAGGGAGGATATTATTAAAATTCCACATACTTCTCTTAAGACTTTTCCGATAGTCACATTTTTTATTAAAGGCTAGTCTGTAAATGTAAACATTTTTGTGTAATTTTACTTTTTTTTTTACACTAAAGCAAAGAGACAAATTTACAGTTTTCATTATTTATAAGTTATTCTGATAGTATTTTACTGGTCTGATCCACTTTAGGCTGAAATGACCTAAACTGATTTTAACATCCTTGACTGTTAATATCTTCAGTGTAATTTTTGCATCTTACAAATTCATCCCAGGGGCCAGATTGAATCCTTTGGTGGGCCAGATTTGGCCCCCGGGCTGCATGTTTGACACCTGTGTGCTAAGGTAAAGCTAACATAGTCAGGGTTTGCTATGCTGCAGCTTCCACTGACACTATTTCTACAAATGTGGTGGTCCTTGTCCTTCTGCTGTGAAAGCAAGAAGGCACAGTTTAAGGGCATCCAGAAGTATAGCACACTCAATCTTATCACACCTTTATTCTTCCATATTTGACAGGATAAATGCTGTTATGCGTGTAAAATATTGTAGTAACTTTAAGTATGAATGTGAGTAAACGGAGACATGATCAAAATAAGAGGATGTCACCTTTTAAGTTATTATATTATATTAGTTTTGCAATGGTTAAGGACACAACATGGATTTTCAATCAATAATTTAATCCTTTTGTTGTTGTTGTTGTTGTTGTTGTTGTTGTTACACACCCACCGGCTAATCCAGACAAAGGTTGTTTTAAAAATATGAAATGACAGGAAGTAAATTTGTTTCTATTACCCTGTAAATTCAATCCACCGAACATATTTGAGGTTAATATAAAGCATTGTCCCAGTCCCAGTCTGCCCGTCATAGTTAAACAATGTTCCATTTTTTATTTGAGTGAATAAGACCTTGTTTTAGATCACAAATTAAATTTGTTTACATTACGCTTATCAATCCAGTGTATGCAGCATTTGCAGTCAGTTGAACAATAGGAGTATACTGCTGTGTCGCTTCCATCGGGGAATAATGTATGCGAGGCAGAAAGCTCAAGATCAAGGGGTGAGCTGGCTATAAAATCCACATGGGACACAGAACCCGGAGAACAATGGGCAGAGGGAGGTCTGAGAAAGTGAAATTGTTTTCCAGAGACAGATTTGTAAACTGCTGGAACAGCTTGTAAGCAGCTTTCACTCAGACGAAACAATACCAACAGCAGCGTTCGTCTCACTGCTTCTGAGACGAGCGCTTTTCATGGGACAAATGAATGTGTTTAACTTCTGCAGCTTGTCTCTGCTATTATCTTACATTTGTCCCGCTAGAAGCGAAGGTTCCCTGCATTGTTTTTATGTATAATGTCTACCCTTTACTGCTCACTGCAGCCCGCAGCTTGTCTCAAAGCAGTGTGGGTATTAGGAGTGAGTTACTGGAAGGAGGTACACTGTAAAAAAAAAATAAAAATGTATTATTCCAGCAGCAGGGGTGCCCAAAAAATACTGTAAAATAATGGAAAATAACCATCTCATAAAAATACGGTCATTTTCCATAATTATCTATCTATCTATCTATCTATCTATCTATCTATCTATCTATCTATCTATCTATCTATCTATCTATCTATCTATCTATCTACACACACATATATACGTATATATAATTTTCAATGAGACTAAGTTGTACAATCCACTGATAAAAACTGTATTTGGACAGTTTATCAGTGCTTATACATGTTATATATTCACAAAAATACATTTATTCAATATTTTTGTTGTGAAACCTCCCGTAATTACACAAGATATTTGTCAATTAACAAACAAGTCTGGTTAGACTTACAGAACAAATACTTCTTTTACGGTTAATTGTCAGTAATTTTATCTCATTTTATTTATTTATTTATTGCATTTTACCAAATTTTTACTCCGACCCCTGAAGGGGACAACTAACGTAACTAATGGTGGCGTGAAATGTAAGTGCAGTGTAAAAAAAGAAAAAAAAAAAAAAAAAACGGTAATATTGCAGCAGCAGGGGTGCCAAAAAATACTGTAAAATAAGGGAAAATAACCATCTCATAAAAATACAGTAATTTTCCATAATGAAAATACAGTTTTTTGCCCCAACTTTACATGAGATTTTGCATATTTTTTTTTAACTTTTTAATGTTTAATAAGGAATATTTTCATGTATTAAAACAATCAAATTACATATATACACCCACACCCATATATATATATATATATATATGTATATATATATATATATATATATATATATATATATATATTTTTTTTTTTTTTTTTTTTTTTTTTTTTTTTAATGAGACTAAGTTGTACAATCCACTGATAAAAATTGTATTTGGACAGTTTATCAGTGCTTATACATGTTGTACATTCACAAAAATACATTTATTCAACATTTTGTTGTGAAACCTCCTGTAATTACACAAGATATTTCTCAATTAACAAACAAGTCTTGTTAAACTTACAGAACAAATACTTCTTTAACGGTTAATTGTCAGTAATTTTATCTGGTTTTATTATTATTATTTTTCTTTTTTACAGTATTAAACTTTAAATTAACAGTTTAATCTCATAAATAGACAAGAAATATTTGTGAAATTATGATACATTTGCAAATGTATTTTAACTGTATTTCTCTGTGGACAAAAAAAAAAAAAAATCTTTTAAAAAATTTAAATTTTATGGTTATTCACAGTTATAGTTTTTTCATTTTACTTTACATTTGACATGTAAAATCACAGTCTATTTTTGTCATTTCATTAATATTTTCCTGTATGTTGTACAGGAAAAATCTGTAAAATAAACAGTGAAAATTCTGTTAAATTACAGATTTTTTTTTTACAGTGTAGAGGAGCCGTGTGGGGAAGGCGAGGCTATAATGATGATCTTCACCGTGAGTGATAATGACTGTTAAGGTAATCCTAGCCTGGGACCACGCACCAACACACCAGCAGAAAAACACACACTCACACACACACACACACACACACACACACACACACACACACACAGTCATGAACAAAATGTCACAGTAGATGCCTCTTGAACACACATCCTCATGCCCCCTCAGTGCAGTTGCGTCTTATCAGTCTGGGTACCGAGCATGCAAGGAAATCAAAAGCACACACTCTTGCACCCCTGAAGCCAACTTGCCCCCCCCTTTTTCCCCCTGAAGGTTGTTTTTATGTTGATATCCACCCTCTTTCTCCATTGCATCTCTTAACAGCTTTATTCTTTTTTATCACACAGCCAATCAGATAGATAGCAGTGCTCTGAAACCCTTCTTCTGGCTCGCTGATGGGGACCAAGGCCTGAGCTAATGCAACCCCCCAAACCCTGGACTTGTCAGCTGAAAGAAAAGTAGGGGCAATAGAGGGTATGCACATAACTCACTTCCCCCCGGGCCACACCCCTTTAAGTCAGACTGAGTGGCAAAAACCAACCTGTTCAACATGACAGGTGTAGCAGTAAACACAGCCAGACCTGGAAAATGTGAAATATGAAATTACATGAACCCTTTCATGCATAGTGGTCAGTACAGTGGACAGCTACTCACAGCTGTTCTCTTAAATATTCATGGTTTTGTTGTTTTAGTTGTATATCCACTAACACAGTGGATACATGCAACATCTCATACAGTGCAATTCATACCGTTAAATCTATTCTTTTTAATTGCAAATCCAGTCTTTTTCAGTGATGAATAAAGAAACAAACTCTTTCTACATAACTTTGCTGTTCTAGATAAACCCAGTCTGCAGGGACATGTTTTGGTGTAAATCAATTGCTAATTGTTATTAGATTGTATTTGACAATTTTTTGTTTTTTACTTAAACTTTTTTTTTTTTTTTTTTTTCATATTATCTCCATGAAGTGAACAGTAACTAGAATAACTAGAAAACATCTGATTAGCAGAATTAAAAATGTTTTTCTTGCATAGTTTTCCGCATCACTTTATGATATTTGGATTTTAATACATGCTTCTTTGCTTCAAAAATTAAATGCATGCTGAGTGGACAGTTTTGTAACTCCTTTTTAACCGCGGTGACTTCTGCTAGCGGTGACGTCACGTGCATACCCTCTATAGATATATGGCAGGGGTGTCAAACTCATTTTCTTCCAGGGGCCACATTCAGCCCAATTTAATCTGCAGTGGGCTGGACCAGTACAATAATAGCATGATAGCCAATAAATAATAACAACTCTAAATTTTTTTAGTGCAAAAAATAACATTCAATTATACCAATATTTACATTTACAAACTATTCAAACAAAAAGGATGTGAATAACTGAAAAAAAGGAAATTTGTTAAGAAATATGATTACAATTTAACAATATTCTGCCTCGACTTATCATTACCTGGAGGTATTGTGATCGCTTTGCTTTATGTGTTTGCGTGTTTGTTTGTGTGTTTGTTTGTTAGCAGAATAACTCAAAAAGTTATGGACGGATTTTCATGAAATTTTCAGGAAATGTTGATACCGGCACAAGGAAGAAATGATTCAATTTTGGTGGTGATCGGGGGGCGGATTTGAGTGAAATTTTCTGGAAATGTTGATACTGGCACAAGGAAGAAATTGTTAAATTTCTCCGAGTGCTTTTCTTGTTTATACATATGCATTACAGATCTGATCTACAAAGGCATAAAACATTCAGTAACAGGCAGAAAGTTGTTAAAATCGCACTTAATTTACTTCAGACATTTTAAGTTATTCACATTTTATTGTTAAAGGATAGTTTGTTAATGTAAACATTTTCATAATTTCATGTTTTTTGCACTAAATCAAAGACAAAAAACTGGTGTTGTCATTATTTATCGGTTATTATGATGTTATTTTTGAGTTTGATGCCCTAACTTGCACTTTAAAAATTCATCCCGCGGGCCGGATTGGAACCTTTGGCGGGCCGGTTTTGGCCCCTGGGCTGTATGTTTCAGTGGCAGCTGCTCGTCGTTCAGACAGGGGAAGCTCATTGTCGGCTTACATCAAAAAAAATTTCAAGTTATTTAAACATAAATTGGTCCCTCTGTTCCTTTTTAAGAAAATGGTCAGTGACCTTATCGTACCAAGTAAACAAGAAAACGTTGAAATTATGTTAAATTGAAACAAAGAAGTCCAATGAGTGTGTTTTATTTACAGTGCAAGAAATGAACAAGTAATTTCGTAGTGGTTTCTCTCTTGATTTCACAGCAGAATATGTGATGGTATTAAACTGAACTGTGTCAGTGGCCATCTATTAAAGAAACATACTAAATACATAATATTTTGCCCAAAGTGTCAAGTAAGAATTATAACAAAAAAAACACAAAAGACAAAGGGGAAAAAATAGAAGTGCGTCAGAACATAACAAGGAGTAGATCTCAAAACAGCTGTCAATCAAACCGGATTCAGCCTTTCAACTGATCCTCCAATCAGCACGTGGAAGCCTGGCGTCCAGCCCGGCCGAGCTCCGCCCACAGCTCCATTCACCCCACAGACGCCGAGCATCCAGGGGCGGGACAACATCGTGGCATTTATCCAATTACCGTCCAGTTTCGAGGCAATGAAAAAAACTGTTCCACTCAGTCCCATTGAAGTGCATGGACGCTGAGCATCTACAGACAAATGCACTGAGCAGAGATCGAATGAGAAAACAGCGCAACGGGAATGTATGAGAAGTGAACAACATCGAGTCTGTTGGTTTGTGATAAAGCTGATTCTGAACGAACTCGTCTGTGAGATGAACGTGTTCTAACACATTTGTAGTCAATGAACCGTCAACACAACCGTACATATTTAACCATTTAATTTTCTAATTTTCCTTGCAGTCCATGAGAAATCACCTCTGTTTATTATGATGTTATTTTGGAGTTCGATGCCCTAACTTGCACTTTGCAAATTCATCCCGCGGGCCGGATTGGAACCTTTGGCGGGCCGATTTTGGCCCCCGGGCCATATGTTTGTCACCTGTGATGTAGGGGGTCGAAGGCGTGTGTTTGTGCGTGGACGGAACAGAAGAATGCGGCGTTTCTTTTGCAACATTTGTGTTGGGTGTGTGTGGAAGAGACACTGTTGTACTCCCACAGATAAAAAGAGAGAAAAGAGAATCTCCCTCCCATGTGTCATAAGTCTGTCCCTTTGAATGAGAGTTAAATCCATCAAGTCAAAGTGGAAGAGCTCTCTCACTCTCACTCTCTCACCCCCCCCCCCCCCCCCACCTCCCCTTCCCCTTGCTTATTCTCTGTTACTTCCTCTTCCTCTTTGATCTGATTGTTTCTCTCTCTCTCTCTCGCTGGACCGAATCAATCTGCCACCCACAGATCATGTCGCCACGGAGAGACGACAAGGACACGTGTGTTTGAGCCGGGCCTGCATGACACTTAATGCTTATTTGCACATGCCCTTCAGTCTGTGCTGTTTGTGCACGTCGAGCGGCGAACGAGCGAGCGAACAAACCAAGTGTAGTGTGGAGTGGAGTGTCCCCTTCGCAAAGCACGACAGCAGTCTTCATGCTATGCTTATGAATAAAGATGATATTAATCCTTAAAACATGGAGGAGGGGATTACTGTGTTTACTACAGCACGTCTGTGGCAACGCAACGCTTACACCCGGCAATGGTGGAAGGTTTGAACTGGCGAGAAGGTTTTAGGAAATTGAAATAAAAAAACGCGTGAATTTTCTTGTATAGCTATGTGGAGCTCAGAGCTGCCGTATGTTCTGGAGGTAATTTAGAAAAAAACAGGAGACATATTGGGTCTATTTTTAGCTCTGGTGATTCCATGTGTTTAAATCTGCTTCAACCACTTGCCAATATTTTTCTCTGCACTGTAAAAAAAATCTGTAATTTAACAGAATTTTCACTGTTTTTTTTTTTTTTTACAGATTTTTCCTGTATTTTTAAGATACAGGAAAATATCAATGAAATGACAAAAATAGACTGTGATTTTACATGTCAAATGTAAAATAACACAGATAGTAAAAAACGTACACATAAATACATGTTGGTTAAATACAGTGATGGATGGTTACCAAAAACCCCCAAGGGGCTTCACAAGCGGCAACCTCCAGATTTCAAAGATTATTTACAACTACAATTAAAAATATAGAAAAATATTTGCAAGCTGCACAAAAGTATATTTTCTTTTTTTTTCTTCTTTTTCACATGTTCATGAACATAAAATACAACAAACACTGTAAAAAAAAATCTGTAATTTAACAGAATTTTCACTGTTTATTTTACAGATTTTTCCTGTATTTTTAAGATACAGGAAAATATCAATGGAATGACAAAAACAGACTGTGATTTTACACGTCAAATGGAAAATACCACGAAAAAACTGTAACTGAATAACCAGAAAATTTCCATCTTTTAAAAGAATTTTTTTCTTTTTCCACAGAAAAATACAGTTCAAATACATTTGCAAATGTATAATAATGTCACAAATATTTCTTTTCTCTACATAGATTAAACTGTTAAAGTTTAATACTGTAAAAAAAAAAAAAAAAAGAGATAAAATTACTGACAATTAACCATTAAAGAAGTATTTGTTCTGTAAGTTTAACAAGACTTGTTTGTTAATTGACAAATATCTTGAGTAATTACGGGAAGTTTCACAACAAAAATGTTGAATAAATGTATTTTTGTGAATGTATAACATGTATAAGCACTGATAAACTGTCCAAATACAGTTTTTATCAGTGGATTGTACAACTTAGTCTCATAGAAAATTATTTATATATTTATTTATAGGTGATTTGGTTGTTTTAATACATGTAAATATTCTTTACTAAACATTAAAAAGTCAAAAAAAAAAAAAAAAAAAAGAAAAGCAAAATCTCATGTAAAGTTAGGGCAAAAAACTGTATTTTAATTATGGAAAATTACCGTATTTTTATGAGATGGTTATTTTCCATTATTTTACAGTAGTTTTTCATCATCACACCCTACTGTTGGAATAATACCATTTTTTTACTGTTTTTTTTTATTTTACAGTGTGCCTTCTCAAAATCCCGATCACGATAAGAGAGAATATGGGTGGGGGGGGGGGGGGGGGGGGGGGAGAAAGAGAGAGAAAGAGAAAGAGAGAGAGAGAGAACGTTTCAGAGAAGCCAAGCAACCAATCTCCCAAAATAGGTCAGTTTGAAAGCACGTTGAATTTCCATACAGCCTTTTAAAAAGGCTTTTTAGGACTGAGGATTGTGGAGGAGAAGATGCTGCTGAGGAGCTTTCTCACACACACATTCACACAGCTGGGTTGAGGTTCACCAAAGGGCCGTAAAGACTACTACTGCCCCCTGGTGTTAGCCACCGGTATGATTTTTTTTTTTTTTTTTTTTTTTTTTTTTTCCCACTTGGGCTGCCATCCAAAGGCTCACCTCGACTGAGCATTTGGTGAGGCAGAAAACGTGTGGGTTCAGTTTCCTCATATAAGCATCATGATCACCGTTTTCACTGAACATGTGGGAGTCTAAAACACTGAACCAGAACGGATGAGATGTCCATTTTTGTCCCCCCCCCCCCCCCCCCCCCCCCCCTTCACACGCCCTCTTTTCTGTATCTCACAGTACCGGAGCCTACACAAACACAAGGGAGAGGGAGAAATCAATGAAGATGTGCCAGACTGGGCTCTGTTATCCAGAAAATCTTGGTTTCTTCTATAGGCTGCAGCCTCACGTTTAGCCCGAGGTTGTGTAAGAATAGAGAGGCGCTCGTCTGACTCATCATCCTGAAATATAACAAGCAATTATTCATGTCCTGTTTGGAGAACGGATCATACGGGTTAATACTGCTGACAGGGCTTTCAGTTTTCCAATTGGTCTTATTTT
Organism: Sphaeramia orbicularis; assembly: GCF_902148855.1. Taxonomy (NCBI): domain Eukaryota; kingdom Metazoa; phylum Chordata; class Actinopteri; order Kurtiformes; family Apogonidae; genus Sphaeramia; species Sphaeramia orbicularis. The sequence goes on from NC_043965.1 coordinate 15,828,127, forward strand.
CACTTCTGTTCAATATATATGTGTATATCTATAGGAGTTCAGCCTCTCCGTGTTAAATTCTGTACGTAATGAAAAACCAGGCCCATGATTAAAGTGTCCAGTTGAAAATGACTTCCACTTGTTCAAGAAACTCATTTGATTTATTAATTCATTACTGCGTTACTACTTCATCACTGCGTTCAAAGGGAATACAGCACCATCCGGTTTTATATAAGCCAAGCTATCGAGTACAGCATATTTTCTTAGGCAAGACATTTGTACCGTACAAACTCAATAAACTTACACAGAATCAGGTTGAGGTACTGTTTTTTTTTTTTTTTTTTCATATTTTTATTGAAGTGTATACAAGAGAATTAACCCTCTGGTATCCGGGTGCGCCTTTTAGGCACACTTTGCGGTTCATTTTAAAAAACTTCATCTTGTTTTTCACAATTTTAATAAGGTTTGAATTCAAAAGTTGTTCATTTTTGCATGATCTTTAAGATTCTGGCCACCAACTAAAATGTGCACATTGTAAACAAAAGAAAATTACCAGACTAGCATCTGTCTCCCAGGTGTGCCTAAAACGCACTATTTCTTCCATTTATTATGTATGATTAGGGCTGACCTGGATTTACAAAAATAAAATCAAATTAGAGCAGAAAAATAAATCAAAATATAATATTTAATAGTTTGATTTATAGGTGTGAATTTTACGCACACTTGGGGACAAATGTTAGTATTTTTGTACATTTGACCTAGCACCAAAAATAATAGTGCAAATTAACCAGTGTTGGAGTTAATCATTGACATATGCCAGGATGAAAAAATCAAATAATATGTTATCCACTTTTTATGTAGATATTGAAATTTTTTTTTTGTTTTTTGTTTTTTGCATCCAAAAAATGGTTTGTTTACATTACAAACAGAGCATTTAAAGGGTTAAAAAAAAAAAAAGTGACAATTATTGAGTATTTGGTATTTTTATTTACGGCTCAAGTTGATGAAATTAAAAAAAAGTGTAAAAGAATTAAAAACAAACTGTATGAAAATTTTTTTGACATTATTCCACAAGTGTGCGAAAAAGGCACACTTGGTGCTTAGTAAGGGCCTTGTTGGACGGGATACCAGAGGGTTAACGGTGCATTCAAATACCAGGGTGTACTGATGTCAACAGTAAGCATGTTTGTAAACACCATTACGTTTAGATTTGCATTTTTTTTTTTTTTTTTTTTTTTTGGAACACATAACAATGAAACCCGAGAAACAATACATATACACTACAAACAAAAAGTTAAGGATATTTTAAATTTTTGGGCAATTTTTTTCATTTGGTGTTCTTGCACAGTGCTTTTTACTTTTTTGTGTGTGAATTGAATTGAAGCACATTTTTTTAATGACCAAACATAGATTTATTTACAAATGGTAAAAATGACAAAAAAAAAAAAAAAAGACAAAAAAACTTAACTTTTTGTATGTAGTGTACACAGTCTGTATAAAATAATGAAATTGATGACATAAACATAAGAAAAATACATAAATCAAAATAAATAAAACCAAAATAGAAAATAAAAAAAATGTAAAAAAAAACAAAAACAAAAAAAAAGGGGGGGGGGGGGTTTACATTGTCTCAAAAAATAAATAAATAAATAAATAAATAAATAAATAATAAACTGTTGCCATTTATTGTAGAATTTGCAGTAATTTTCCATAATTAAAATACAGTTTTTTGCCCTAACTTTACATGAGATTTTGCATATTTTTGGACTTTTTAATGTTTAATAAAGAATATTTTCATGTATTAAAACAATCAAATTACCTATATATATATATATATATATATATATATATATATATATATATATATATATATATATATATATGTGTATATATATATATATATATATATATATATATATATATATATATGTGTATATATATATATATATATGTGTATATATATATATATATATATATATATATATATATATATATGTATATATATATATATATATATGTGTATATATATATATATATATATATATATATATATATATATGTGTATATATATATATATATATATATATATATATATATATGTATATATATATATATATATATGTATATATATATATATATATAAATAATTTTCAATGAGACTCAGTTGTACAATCCTCTGATTAAAAACTGTATTTGGACAGTTTATCAGTGCTTATACATGTTATACATTCACAAAAATGCATTGATTCAACATTTTTGTTGTGAAACCTCCCATAATTACACAAGATATTTGTCAATTAACAAACAAGTCTTGTTAAACTTACAGAACAAATACTTCTTTTAGGGTTAATTGTCAGTAATTTTATCTTCTTTTATTATTTCTTTACAGTATTAAACTTTAAATTAACAGTTTAATCTCATAAATAGAAAAGAAATATTTGTGAAATTATGATACATTTGCAAATGTATTTTAACTGTATTTCTCTGTGAAAAAAGAAAACATTTCTTTTAAAAAAATGGAAATTTTATGGTTATTCACAGTTACAGTTTTTTTCCTGTTATTTTATATTTGACGTGTAAAATCACAGTCTATTTTTGTCATTTCATTGATATTTTCCTGTATCTTAAAAATACAGGAAAAATCTGTTAAAAAAAAAAAAAACTGTGAAAATTCTGTTAAATTACAGATTCTTTTTTTTTACAGTGTATGGTTGGTCATTTTAATTTTAGAGTATTTCTGTGAGTGCCCTATAAAGGGTTAAACATTGCAGTGTAATAGGTGACTCTTATCATTTTTGATCCTTGGTATTCGGTCATGCAGATCTGCTCAAGTTACGAGACAGCCCTGTCTTATATTTCCGCTGCCATGCCAACACAAGGCTCATTGCCAGGGTTTCATAGAGCTCACAGAACAGAGCGAATGCCATAAAAATGTTAACAGCTCTGTTGAGAAAAGAGAGGTTTTGAATTTTTTAGGCTGATTTTTTTCATTTTCGTTCATCGTCTTCATTATACTGAGGTTTTGGCAAATATGGAAATGGAAGAAGTTGGGTAAAAACACTAAAACCACTAAATGGCTATGGGTACCTTTGGTTATCATGTGTATGAAATAAATATTTTACAAGATCAATTTTCTGGTTTACCCTCAAATACCAAAAGCATCTCCTGATGTAAAATGTTTCAAAACTTCTCAACCACTAATCCTATTAATACATGTTAATAATTCAGTGAAAATGGAGTTTCTCAGTTTTTCAGTGACAGCAGATGTGTCTGTTTTAGACGTTTAGAGGCTCCGAAGTTACTGCGGAGCATTGATTCACCAGCAAAACCTACTTAGTTTAATGACAGTGGTTATAGATATTTGTTTTTATGTTCAGTCAATGCTACAATTTGCTATAAAGTTGCTTTTCTTTATTCTCTGTTGTGGTATAACAACCTTTTCATTTACTCTGAGTTTTTATGAACATCGACAATTTCTGTAAATTAAATATAGGAAATTACCACACTAAAATACAGAGGATTTTATATAGTAATAAATTATTAAACATCATGTAGGAATGGTTAAATGAAGACGATTTAATTTGGAAGTTGCCACAAATACAGTTAAGGGTCAGGGTTAAATCTGAGTCTGATTAAACTGATGTATTTACTTCCGCCAAGGAGGTTATGTTTTTGCCAGGGTTTGTTTGTTTGTTTGTCTGTCTGTTTGTTTGTTTGTTTGTCTGTCCGTTAGTGTGCAACATAACTCAAAAAGTTATGGACAGATTTTGATGAAATTTTCAGGGTTTGTTGGAAATGGGATAAGGAAGAAATGATTAAATTTTGGTGGTGATCGGGGGTGGGGGGGCCCACGGGGGGGGCCACTGATCAGCCTTGGCGGAGGTCTGTGCTCTCCGAGTGCTTCTAGTTAAACTGATGTAATTTTCATTGTGTTTTAGCCACATGCTAAATACAAAAACTCCACAGATCCACAAAAAGAGTGGATGTTAAAAGGTTAAAAACACCAAATACAGTGAGTAAAGCGCAGAAAGTTGAATCAAATGGAGACGAGATGGAGAAATATCAAGATAAGACCTAACCCTGAACTATTTTTGTGGCAACTTCCAAATGAAATTTTACATTTAGCCATTGCTACATGATGTTTCACAATTTGTCACTGAATAAAATCAGGTACTTCTTGGAAAAAATAATTTTGTTCATCATTGAATTTAGTCCAAAGCCTGTTTTAGACAAAAAAACAAACACTTTTGTAGAATTTAATTTGGAAGTTGCCACAAAAATAGTTAAGGGTTAGGATTAAATCTGAGTCTGATTAAACTGATGTAATTTTCATTGTGTTTTAGCCACATGCTAAATACAAAAACTCCACAGATCCACAAAAAGAGTGGATGTTAAAAGGTTAAAAACACCAAATACAGTGAGTGAAGCAAAGGAAGTTGAATCAAATGGAGACGAGATGGAGAAATATCAAGATAAGACCTAACCCTGAACTATTTTTGTGGCAACTTCCAAATGAAATTTTACATTTAACCATTCCTACATGATGTTTCACAGTGTATCACTGTATAAAATCCTCTGTATTTTGCCTTTTTCAGCAAAAACCTGTTAATTTACTTAATTTGTGGAGGTTCATAAAAACTAAATTAAAAGGTTATTATACCAAAACAGAGAAAAAAAAGTAAAGCAACTTTAGAGCAAATTATAGCATGAACTGAACATAAAAACAAGCATCTATAACAGGGGTCTGCAACCTTTATTATCAAGAGACATTTTGCCTCCTCTTCCACCAAAAAAAATAGTCTGGAGCTGAAAAAAATAACAGAGCTTATAAACTTTTAAAAGTTTTAATCTTTTTTTTTTTTTAATTTTATCTGTTCCAGCCACTGAATACAACAAACAGAAGTGCAGTGTGGAATGGATTCTGGAGTTTGATTACTCTAAAAGTACACAGTAAAAGTAGTTCACAGTATTTGTGCTAATAGTATATGAAGTACTAATACCAAAAATACCAAATTCACAAGGTACTTATTGGAAAAATTAATTTTATTCATCGTTGAATTTAGTCTTTAAGTCTATTTCAGATGAAAAAACAAACACTTGGAGCTTGGAAGGGATTTTTGAGTATGATTACTCCAAAAGTACAAAGTAAAAGTAGTACATAGTATTTGTGCTAATAGTATATAAAGTACTAACACCAAAAATACCAAATTCACGAGGTACTTATTGGAAAAATTAATTTTATTCGTCACTGAATTTAGTCTTAAAGCCTATTTCAGACGAAAAAACAAACACTTTTGGAGCTTGGAAGGGATTTTTGAGTATGATTACTCCAAAAGTACAAAGTAAAAGTAGTTCATAGTATTTGTGCTAATAGTATATGAAGTACTAATACCAAAAATACCAAATTCACGAGGTACTTATTGGAAAAAATAATTTTATTCGTCATTGAATTTAGTCTTTAAGCCTATTTCAGACAAAAAAAACACTTGTAGAATTGAATTTGGAAGTTGCCACAAAAATAGTTCAGGTTTAGGATTAAATCTGAGTCTGATTAAACTGACGTAATTTTTGTTGTGTTTTAGCCACGTGCTAAATACAAAAACTCCACAGATCCACAAAAACAGTGGACGTTAAAAGGTTAAAAACACCAAATACAGTGAGTAAAGCACAGAAAGTTGAATAAAATGGAGACGAGATGGAGAAATATCGAGATAAGAACATTTGTCTGTCCCATAAGGTTCAGTTCAACATGGTTTACTTGGTTTAACTCCAGCGCCTTTCGCAGAAGCACCTCAGTATTATCTCTGACAAATCCAAACACCAATCTGGTCGATTGCTGTTTGTCTGCTCACTGCAGAGCGGCGGGAAAGCCAACCCGACTGTCGCTCTCTCTCTCTCTCTCTCTCTCTCTCTCTCTCTCTCTCTCTCTCTCTCTCTCTCTCTCTCTCTCCTTGCTTTCATCTCGGCATCGCTGGTCAGGTAAATGTGACTCCTACTGTTCTGGCATGACAATGGGATCCTAAACCAAGGAGCACTGTAGCGTGTTCGACTAGTACCACGCTGTTATCTCTACATTCGCACACGCCGATTCATCTGCAATTGCACATATTATGCACAGGACGGGGTAGAAAGCACCGGTGAAAATATAGACGAATGTTTACGTTCATACGCACAACGGTGTATGACAGTCTGGGAAGGCTGGAAGACAAAACAATGAAGGACGGGTTTTTGGTGGCGAATTTTTAACGAATTATTTTGAACCATGGAACGATCTGCATGTCTGTTTTTAAATCTCTTCTTAAAACCCATCTTTTTGAAACCAAGTGAGATGTTCAAATATATTTGTTTTATTCTGTTGTGTTATTCGCAAAGTTATAATAGTTTTGGATTTTTCATTATAGTTTAGTTTTATTTAGTTTTGACTTTTTTTTTCTCTAATTCAGTTAGTTTTAATTAGTTTTTAGAGCAGGTTTGCTAGTTTTTCTTAGTTTTCATTTGTTTCTAAATGTTTGCTCTTTTTTTTTGTAACTTATATTTTATTAATTTTAAAAGAACAACAACAAAATGAAAACACAACAACATGAATATGTCTGGGTAGCACAGTCTTACTAATTATTTTGCTTATATAATGTCCATTTTCTCTACTTTTTGTTCATTTGTGGTTCTTGTAGTCTCAATCTGTGTGTTAGTTTTTCCATTAGAAATACGTCCTCGATCGTATTTATCCATTGGTCCTTTGATGGTACGTTCATCTTCCCCCAATTCCTGGTTATACATTTTTTTGCAGCTATCAACATCACCTTTACCAAATATTTATCGTATTCACGTATAGTGCCGTCACCAAAGTTGCACAAATAAAGAATTTCAAGTTAAATGTTTACTTTTAGTTCAGTTTTAGTATTAATTTTAGTTCTGTGGTATCTTTTCTCTTCTTCTCTGTCGTATTCAAATAAATCCCGTACAGGACTCTGCTGATTTCCCCCAAATTTAGTTTCCATGTTTCCAGATAGAGTGGGGACGAGACAAGTGACGAGAAGTGACGGACCGTGAATTACCGTATGGTGCCTCTTGCTAAAATTGCTAGCACGAAATAAATCGCTTTCATGTCAATCCGATGTTGACACGGATGAAAACGAAGGGAATTTTATCCATAATTTATATATGTTTTAGTTAGTTTTGTAAACGTACAATACAGTTTCAGTTAGTTATGTTTTTTGTTCTTTTAATTATAGTTTTTATTTATTTCAGTTAACGAAAATGTTTTTACAATTCTAGTTTTTGTCATTTCGTTAGTTTTCGTTAACGATAATAACCTTGGTTATTTGGTATGGGTTTATTGTTCTTATTTTTACAGCTTTTTTTTTAATGTTTTTATAATCTATTCTTTTATATTATTCTTTTACTTAGATTTTATTTATTCTTCTGAACAACACTTTGGTCCACTGCGGTTGTTTTAACCCTTTCAAGGCAAAATAAAAGGCAAAATACAGAGGATTTTATATAGTAAGAAATTGTTAAACATCATGTAGGAATGGTTAAATGTAGAATTTAACCCTTTCATGCATACTGGTCACTACAGTGGACAGCTGTTCAAAGCTGTTCTCTTGTATATTCATGGATTTTATTGTTTTAGTTCCATATCAGCCAACACAGTGGATGTCTATGCATCATCCCATACACTGACATTCATACTATTACTGTAATTTAGCTGTTCTAGATAAACCTGATCTGCACTAACATGTATGAGTGTAAATCAATAGCTTGTTATTGATATTAGACTGTAATTAACAGTTTTTCTTAAACAAAAAGTTTTTTTTTTTTTTTTTAGCATCTTTTCTCAATAAAGTAATAACTAGTATTACATTATGTTAAAATGTGACAAAAAATCAGATTAGCAGCATTTCGAAGACTGAGGTAAAAAAAAAAAAAAATGCTAGAAAGAAACTAGATGTCGCTTTACTATTTTTGACTTTAAAATGATCTTTTAAATTTTGCATCTTTTCTCCATAAAGTAATAACTACAGGGTGTGTTGAGCTACATTATGTAATAAATTCCCATTATGTAATAAAAGTTCAAAATGTAATAAGAATGTCACGTCATCTTGTAATAAAGCCGCATTATGTAATAAACTGACGCATTTTGTAATAAACCTCCTCAATGCATTATGTAGTAAATTTTTTCACATTATGTAGTAAGTTATTACAATTTGAGAAATGTACTTGACACATTTTTATTTTCAGTAAAATGTATAACATGGTTCATTTCCAAGATCATAAGATACTGTATCAGACACAACTGACACGGCAATAGAATAACAATGTGCTGAATTAATCTTTAAACTGTGTGGTTAAAGTTCTGATTACATTACCTGTAGCTCCTGTGACTAATTTCTTCTAAATTGCTCTGAAATTATATTAATTTGGATTGTTATTACATAATGAACCATGTGATTACATTTTGTTTAAAAATAAAAGTGTCAAGTGCATTTCGTAATAAGTTTCTCAAATTGTAATAACTTACTACATAATGTGAAAAAATTTACTATAGAATGCGTTGACGTAGTTGATTACAAAATGCGTCAGTTTATTACATAATGTGGCTTTATTACAAGATGACGTGACATTCTTATTACATTTTGAACTTTTATTACATAATGGGAATTTATTACATAATGCGGCTCAACAGGGTGGGGAAGCAAAATTTACAATGAACATTCAGTTGTTTTTTCTCAGCAGGCACTACGTCAATTGTTTTGAAACCAAACATATATTGATGTCATAATCATACCTAACACTATTATCCATACCTTTTCGGAAACTTTTGCCCATATGAGTAATCAGGAAAGCAAACGTCAAAGAGTGTGTGATTTGCTGAATGCACTCGTCACACCAAAGGAGATTTCAAAAATAGTTGGAGTGTCTATAAAGACTGTTTATAATGGAAAGAAGAGAATGACTATGAGCAAAACTATTACGAGAAAGTCTGGAAGATACTATTAAAGAAGAATGGGAGAAGTTGTCACCCCAATATTTGAGGAACACTTGCGCAAGTTTCAGGAAGTGTGTGAAGGCAGTTATTGAGAAAGAACATTTTCTATTATGTCAATTTTCTTGTGGCAAATAAATTTTCAGGACTTTCAATAAACTAATTGGTCATACACTGTCTTTCAATCCCTGCCTCAAAATATTGTAAATTTTGCTTCCCCACCCTGTAATATTACAATATGTTAAAATGTGACAAAAACATCAGATTAGCAGCATTTAAAAAAAAATTATTTCATAGTTTTCACACAATATATCAGTAAATACATGTTTCTTTGCTTCAGAAATTAAATGCATGGTGTCCAGCTGAGTGGATATTTTTGTAACTCCATGAAAAATAGGATCATAAAAAAATTTCAGTTGCTTTTTTGTTTTTGTTTTGTTTTTTCATGCCTAAAGAGGAATAAAAACACTCAGAATCAAAAAAATCTTGATTAAGGTTCTTATAATTCATGCATGAAAGGGTTAAAGTGGATTACAATATTTATGTTATAAAGAACTGACAGGACAAACTTCCTTCCTGTTTCGTGCTGAAGCATCATAATCATCAAAATGTTATATACAGTAGTTTCTATTTGTTAACTTTTTCATCAAGACTTTGATTTCTGCTTCGTGCAACGCGATGATTTCCTGCTTTTTTACTGTGATTGTTACGCAGACGGTTGGAGAAGACAAGTAAATGAGAGCTGATAGAACCTTATTTCAGAAAATAACTGCATTATAGTCAGTGGTGGAAGACAAGTAATTTTTTTTATTAATATGCATCAGTTACACATATGTTTACCAATTTAAAAGATTTTTTTTTAACTCAGGCTAGTCACAGTTTGTGGTAAAACTGATGAACTGTCAGACTGAAAATATGTAATTAGAAAAGACTCCATGCTGTGGTCCATGATGTGCTCAGAGTCGGTGAAGACGTGTCTGCAGCTACAACATGATTAGACTGTAGTGGTTTTAGTCTTTTGTACTACACTGCAAAAAAAAAAGATTTATAAAAAAGTGAAAAAAGCTTTATTTCTCGAACATTTGTTTTATTTTTCATCTAAATAGAAAAAAAGCTCGCTAAGAAATTGTATTATTAAAAAAAAAATAAAAATCTATATAACTTTTTCTTATTTAGATTTCCCAGCTATTTTTACTTGTTTGTTTATTTGTTTGTTTGTTTTGATGATGCCTATGTCATCATTATTTGCATTTATTTATTTATTTATTTATTATTTATAGCGAACGAGTGATGTACTAATGTTGGCTGTTTTATGTTTTGTTTCTGTCACCTGCCTAAGTTGTTATTTTTACTAATTCTAGCATATTTAGGTCTATTTCTTTAGACAACAATGTTCATATATGTACATGGTCCTTATTAAATAAACCAATAAAATAAAAATAAATAAAAAATAGTAGCAAGGTATGGCAATATTTTACAAATGATCCCAGCGAAGGATCCAGATTATTTTCTTTATTTTAAGAATGAAACCACTTGAACTTCTCAATTTAAGAATCTTAAGAAATGACAGCAACTAACTTTTTTTTTTAACCATTTATTGTTATTTACAGGTTTAAAACGTGACAAAATGTTAACACAGTTTATCAAGACCCCTGACTAATTTGAAAAATTAGTAGATATGAAACCAAAGCTGAATTTTTTCTCTCATTCACTTCCATGTTAAATATCTGTCACTAACATGTTTGACAAACTCCATGTTCCTGCAATCACTGCTTATTCAATTCGGACTTACTTGCCACATATTATACATCGATATATTCACAAGATTCACCACATGACTCACCTGCAAGAATTTTTGAGATAGGATGTACGATTATGGATTAATAGGAGTTTGTTTGAGAGGTACAGGGTGGGGAAGCAAAATTTACAATGAACATTTAGTTGTTTTTTCTCAGCAGGCACTACGTCAATTGTTTTGAAACCAAACATATATTGATGTCATAATCATACCTAACACTATTATCCATACCTTTTCAGAAACTTTTGCCCATATGAGTAATCAGGAAAGCAAACGTCAAAGAGTGTGATTTGCTGAATGCACTCGTCACACCAAAGGAGATTTTGCGATAAATCTGTCATTTCTGCGGTTCAGAACAGCATCGACAGTGAAGATCTTTTCATATGAAAAGATCGTTACAATGGAGGACTTTTTCTTGAACCATGTAATAATTTTCTTGCACCTTTCCAATCTCTTTTCCTTCATAGCTGTTGTCAACAAGTGTTTTGGTGTTCTTGTGTAAGATTTTAACTTCAAATCATATTTTACTGCATTTCTAACGGTCTTGTTGTCTACCTCAAGTTCAATTGCCATTTTTCTCATGGATTTGGTTGGATCCTTTAGGATTTTGGATTTGAGAGCTTTAATAAAAGCTTTGGTGCATTTTTTGTTGCTTCCTCCACTTCCAGACTTTCTCGTAATAGTTTTGCTCATAGTCATTCTCTTCTTTCCATTATAAACAGTCTTTATGGACACTCCAACTATTTTTGAAATCTCCTTTGGTGTGACGAGTGCATTCAGCAAATCACACACTCTTTGACGTTTGCTTTCCTGATTACTCATATGGGCAAAAGTTTCTGAAAAGGTATGGATAATAGTGTTAGGTATGATTATGACATCAATATATGTTTGGTTTCAAAACAATTGACATAGTGCCTGCTGAGAAAAAAACAACTAAATGTTCATTGTAAATTTTGCTTCCCCACCCTGTCGTTTCTTAGTCAGGTTAACATGGACACCCTAATTGGTCACATGACCCCGCAGTGGCTGTTTAACTCAGTAGATAACACATCGGACTCCATTGCAAATGACTCTGGATCGATTCCTGGTTTCTGCGGTTATTTTCAGCTCAATCAAGAGAATCCAATGCTTATTTTCTGAATTGTTTTCCACTTGTTACTCTCATTTTCAGACTTAAATTCTCATATCCAGCTCAGTCAAGACTAAAATCCCACATTTAAAATAATTCTGTCTTAAATGAGTGTGATTTTATTTCTTGTTTTAAGCACTGTTTGCTAAAATTGTCGCATTTGTGTTTAGTTTTAAGGCACATCATGTTTTTTTTTAGTTAATAGACTTTTTTTTTTGCTTGTTTTAAGAATTCTAGTCAAAAAATTTTCTGACCCCACTGGCAGATTTTTTTGCTTAATAGAAGACAATTTGATCAGATTTAGGAATATTAGGCTCATTTCTAGCAGGACATTTTTTGCAGTGTGGTGTTTCATTGTACTCTCAAAGATTGAGGTAAAACGTGCCAATGCTAGAAAGAAACTAGATGTTGCTTTACTATTTTTGACTTTAAAATTATCTTTTAAATTGACAAATATCGTTTAATGGCACAATACAAATGAGTTAAAAAAAAAATAAAAATTTTCCGATTGACCATGGTTCATATTTCGGAAGTTTGGTCCCATTGTCCCATAGTGTTTACGCTGCAAAAATCAAAATCTTACCAAGTGTATTTTTCTCATTTCTAGTCAAAATATCTCATCACACTTAAAATAAGACATAATCACCTAAAGAGTAACTTGTAAAATCTTACCAGGATAATTTTTACTTCTTCCATTAACAGATTTTTTTTGGTTAATTCAAAATGTTGTTTTTTTTTTGGCTATCAGCCCACCCATGCGCCAAAAAAATTATATTAATATTCATCTACTATAAACATATAATAAATCAGGACAATGAATGTTTTTTTCAACTTTAGCTCAAAGTTTAGACCCTAATGTTAATAAAAGTACATCAAAAGTGTATTTTAGTGCAAACTTTAATGTTCAAACATGATTTTTAATCTTTGTGGGGTGAAATATACGCTATTAAAAATCTCCGACACGAACAGTTAATTTATACGTATCATCATCAATCCAGCCGAAAAAAAACAGGCAAGGATAAAAAATTCTAATTTCTCTTGTAGTTTGTTACAGTTTACTCAGGAGTAATAGATACAATATTTTAGACAATGGGAATAGATTCTGTGAGGTCTGTAAATGTCCACAGACACCAAAAACATCCATATGAACCTTATTATTGTTAAGTAATTCTTCATTTACTTTGGGTATGTCTTTTTAGGCATTTTTTCCCTGAAAATATGGTCAGGGTTTAACAGGTTAATTCAAGCAAAAAAAATTCCGCCAATGGACTGCGCAATGTACTTTTGTACAGCTAATATATTTCAGCTCTGTTTTCCTTAATCCTCTGGCATCCAGGTGCGCCTTTTAGACACACTTTGCACTTCGTTTTAGAAAACTTCATATTATTTTTCACAATTTAAATAAGGTTAGAATTCAAAACTTATTCATTTTTGCATGATCTTTAAAATTCTGGCCACCAACTAAAATTTGCACATTGTAAACAAAAGAAAATTACAAGACTAGCATCTGTCTCCCGAGTGTGCCTAAAACGTACTATTTCTTCCATTTGATATGTATGATTAGGGCTGAGCTTGATTTACAAAAATAAAATCAAATTTAGAGCAGAAAAATAAATCAATATATAATATTTAATGGTTTGATTTATAGGTGTGCATTTTACGCACACTTGGTGGCAGTTGCTAGTATTTTTGAACATTTGACCTAGCGCCAAAAATAATAATGCAAATTAACCAGTGTTGGAGTTAATCATTGACATATGACAGGATGAAAAAAATATGTGATCCACTTTTTCTGTAGTATATTGAAATTTTTTGTTTTTTTGTTTTTTGTTTTGTTTTTTGCTTCTAAAAAAATGGCTTGTTTACATTGCAAACACAGCATTTATAGGGTTAAAAACTGTGACAGTTATTGAATATTTGGTATTTTTATTTACAGCTCAAGTTGATGAAATAGAAAAAAAAGTGTAAAAGAATTAAAAACAAACTGTATGAAATTTTTTTTTTTTTTTTTTTGACATTATTCCACAAGTGTGCCTTTTTGGCACACTTGGTGCTTAGTAAGGGCCTTGCTGGACGGGATACCGGAGGGTTAAATAGGTGTGTTATTGTGCTTTTACGAACACATGGAAAACATAGTACAATTATATGTATTTATTTTAAAAAATGCACAAAGCTTTTCTTTCATGTTTTTTTTGTTTTTTTTACTAAATAGAAAAATGTCACATTGCTAAACTTGTGAGACTGAAAATTCTATTTGAAACACAAATAAAAGCTTCGATGTGGGATAGTTGTTTTTTTTTTGTTTTTTCTTGACACCGCTGTGCAAAATTGAAAATTCTGAAATTACCTCTCAGCATATTGTTATTCAAACAGTTGGAAAGGAAACAAGACTGTTTTTGGGTCTGTGCTGAGGGGATAGACAACCCTCCTCACATGTTTTGAGACGGGTAGGGGGGTGAATACATGACTGACAGCTGTATTTACTGATTTACGGTTCAAATTCCACCGGACGTAACTCTACTCCTCTACCCGCTGCTTCATCTCAGATCATCGAAGGTGTGTGGATTCAAAAATTTTCTGCTCCTGTAGCTTTAATATCAAACCCCAGGGGTAAACATTATTCCTGTGATGTTCCTCTGAAAAACAGGTAAACAACAAACATATAGCTCCTCGCAGGCTCCAGGCACTGGCACGTTCACGTTGGTGTGTACGATATGAGCTTCATTCATTCTGCGTTTTCTTTATCTTTACATTCATACGACTTGTACTGTGTGTGATACTATCTAGTGTACCAGGCAAATGGAAGTCCTGCGTAAACAAATGCAAGTGTGAATAAACAGCACAGACACTCGACCGAGCACGCACAGACATCACAGTAGTTTTCTTTCAGCATCAGGTAGCCGATCCATTCTGTGACGGGGAATTGTTCTTTTTCTTATTAAAAGAACAGGTGGCCATGAGATACCGGTCTCATTTTTCACCGCTGCCGCACTCCATGAGTCCAAACTAATGATCAAAACATTGAGCCGCTCCAAATCATCCCTCACCCTAAGTCTGATAGATATGAGAACTGATGGGAGGAAGAAGGTTTTGTGTGTGTGTGTGTGTGTGTATGTGTGTGTATGTGCCACTATGGTTGTGTGCATCAATTTGCTTCAGACTGATCTCATGAAATCGCGTTGTATGTCACACCAGTTCTTATGGCATTTGGCGTGCTACACGGATGCATTTTCATCCTTTCGCGTGTTATTCAACGCCATTTGACCGCGTGTCAATGTACGCCAAGATATCCAGTTTACATATCCATAACTGCTAACCTTAATCCTAACCCTAACCCTAACTGCTAACCCTAACCGCTAACCCTTACTGCTAACCCTAACCCTAACTGCTAACCCTAACCGCTAACCCTTACTGCTAACCCTAACCCTAACTGCTAACCCTAACCCTAAACATAACCCTAACTGCTAACCCTAACCACTAACCCTAACCACTAACCCCAA
Source organism: Sphaeramia orbicularis (assembly GCF_902148855.1). Lineage (NCBI taxonomy): Eukaryota > Metazoa > Chordata > Actinopteri > Kurtiformes > Apogonidae > Sphaeramia > Sphaeramia orbicularis. The sequence continues at coordinate 15,843,519 of NC_043965.1, forward strand.
CCCCAACCGCTAACCCTAAACCTAACCCTAGCTGCTAACTGTAACCACTGACCCTAACGCTCACCCTGACTGCTAACCTTAACCCTAACTGATAACCCTTTCCCTAACTGATAACCCTAAACATAACACTAACTGCTAACCCTAACCGCTAAACCTAACCACTAACCCTAGCAGCTAACCCTGACTGCTAACTGTAACCACTAACCCTAACACTCACCCTGACCGCTAACCCTAACCACTAACCCTAACTGCTAACCCTTTCCCTAACCAATAACCCTAAACATAACACTAACTGCTAACCCTAACCACTAACCCTAAACCTAACTGCTAACCCTAACCACTAACCCTAAACCTAACTGCTAACCCTAACCACTAACCCTAAACCTAACTGCTAACCCTAACCACTAACCACTAACCCTAAACCTAACTGCTAACCCTAACCACTAACCCTAACTCTAACTGCTGACCCTAACTGCTAACCGTAAACATAACCCTAACTGCTAACCATAACCCTAACCCAAACTACTAACCCTAACCCTAACCCTAAACATAACCCTTAGTACTAACCCTAACCGCTAACCCCAACCGCTAACCCTAAACCTAACCTTAATTGCTAACCCTAAACCAAACCCTAACTGCTAACCCTAATCACTAACCCTAACTGCTAATCATGTGGTATTTTACATGGCGTGAACATACATGCAGAAACCTTACAGATAATGCGTACAGATAACACAGCACTTTTAATTGGCCTGTTATTTGTACGCAGCTCATGAAATCACTTTGTTTCCTTCCACTTCTGTTTTGTTGATTCATGTGTTTGCGTGGATGTGTGGCTGAAATGCATGAGCGCCTCTGTGTGTGTTTCATCGTACATACGTGCATCTGTAGGACAAAGGTGGGGTCGGATAAGCGTCGGAGGCTTGTTTGACTAGCAGCTGTGACGGATCACTTGCTCCGCTGCTTTTCTACACTGGTGGCATTCTCTGAGCAGTTTCCTCTTCAACACGCATGCACAAATTGGAAGCTCTCATCTTGTTTTTTTTTTTTTTTATGCAGTCGTGGCTCATTCGTGCTTCACCGTACTTATTGCTTTCAAAGGGAAAACAGTGCGCATCTCAAAGAGGGGGGAGATGAAAGCGCTTTAATGATCTATAATACATGGGCGCCATTCATTGGCACAGAACAAAAGGTTTAGGTGTTGGAGGAGAGACGGCAGACTGTAAGAAATTGAGACAAGATTCATTTTTATGGCCCGCTTTTACTGGTGACTTTGAGGAAGAACGTGACTATTGTGCTGTTAATTCTTCCAGGACAGCTTTACTTGTGTCTAAATGAGATAATAGCGCAAACCTGTCAGGGATGACAGAGTGATTGTTAGAAAATAATTAATTTCACGCTGGCTGTGGAACGCATGTGATGTGCTGTTTGCATTTTGTCAGCTCTCCCTGTCAGAAACCTGTGATAAGCGACTACACCATGCCTCACATATCCACTTGGGGAGATTTGGCGGATGATTTTGATGATTTGTGTTTGATAGCGCGGCGATGACATCGATGGAGGTGGCAAGATGTGAGGCTTTGGTGTGTGAAATAAAAGCGTTTTCCGTCATGGCCTTTTGACGGCACACGGGACAGAAAACAACAGAAAACTTTCCATCTCCTCGTTTCCTGCTCTCTCTCTCTCTCGCGCGGTTTTTGATCATCTGTGCTATGTTCTACCTCTCCGTTCGGACTGATGAAATTTGTCATCGTCTGTCCCATCTGTTGTGTTTACGACTCATTTGTTTACTCGTGATTCGCATCAGAGCTTACTGGGGCCAGGGGGATTCCTTGCGTACAGAACTGGATCCAGGCTCTGAGGTCAGCTTAGCTCAATGATTCATCACATTTCTCACTAAATAGCTGTGATGAACACAGATTTTCTTCATTTCCGACTGTGGAGTAGCACAACTATCAGACATGCCAGCAGATCAAATGAGGAACGGTAGACAAAAGTTTTGACGGTGCTTTTTGGTGGGGTTAAACAGCTATTTCAGTGTTTACAAGGATGTCAGAAAAACTGAGCAGACATAAAGGCTGAGATGAAAAAAAAAAACAAAACATTTTACAAATAGTGTTCAACTTCTTCCCACCCCTTTTCCAGCATTTGAATTAATGAAGAATTCAGACCCAAGCATAGCATTTCCAGTTTATGTAGACCACAGGGAAATGTTTGAAAATGCATAATTCCATTTTTTAAAAAAAGCAAAATGTTACTCCTTTAAAGGATGTATCAGGAGCTAATCTTCGGTCAGGAGTCACAAAGCCTCATCAGCTTTAGGCTACGCTAATATGGAGACTTCCTTTTCATGTACTTTGTTATGGAGTATGTAGATAAAACTGTACTCTATGTTAGATCCCTTATCATTCACAAATACAGGGGTTGGACAAAATAATGGAAACATCTTAAAAAATCAACAAAATATAATTTAATATGGTGTAGGTCCGCCTTTTGCAGCAATTACAGCCTCAATTCTCCGAGGTATTGATTCATACAACTTGTGAATTGTTTCCAAAGGAATTTTAAGCCATTCTTCAGTTAGAATACCCTCCAACTCTTTTAGAGACGATGGCGGTGGAAATCCACGTCTTACTTGAATCTCTAAAACTGACCATAAATGCTCAATAATGTTGAGGTCTGGGGACTGTGCCGGCCATACGAGATGCTCAACTTCCTTAGAATGTTCCTCATGCCATTCTTTAACAATTCTAGCTGTATGGATTGGGGCATTATCATCTTGAGGTGAAGGTGTTTCCATTATTTTGTCCAACCCCTGTAGCTTGCCGGTCTTTTTTAAATCGTTCAGTTCTTGATCTGACTCTGGATGTTTTTCTTTTTTTCTTTTTTTTTTCGTTTTGCATTCCATCTTGTAAAGTGTTACCAATTATTTCACTGGGAAAATGTCAGTGTTAGAAGAAAGTTAACAACCTTTTCTCCTTGTTAGACATTTGAGTCGAGTTAACCTCAGATGTTGTTATAAAATATTGATGACGTGTCTCGCAGCATTTTCACTGATGCCAATATTGCGAGTTATACGGCGCTTGTGCTCCTGACTGGTCATGTAGTCATGATGCTGCTATTATGTTGCAATGTCAGGAAATACAGTCCGTCTATTGATGAACGTCGCTAGCAGTATTTTCCGTGCATTTCTACTGAATTAAATGTATTCTATACAGGAAATGATGTTCAAAAAGGGTGGATTTGAGTGAATGAAGGTCAAATTCTTCATCAAAGTGTTCCTTGCAACTAATGGTAAAACAGCAGAATGACTTCTTCCTGTTGCGACTTAAGTGCAGAACAGAGAGGTCAGCTTGTAAGGGTAAGCAATTAACTACGACTAGCCTTGCCTTAGTAGAAGCAATAACCATCGCTTTTGACAGGAGTCAGATATGGAGGTTTGGTTAAAATTGCACAGGAAAACATTTTGCAGGCGACTGAAAATGTCCTTTAAAACTTTGCAAAAATGATTTTTTAATAAATCAAATAAGCCAGAGTTTTTCAACCTTGGGGTCAGGACACCACATGCGGTCACCTGGAATTCAAATGGGATTGGCTGAAATTTGTAGTAATAGATTAAAAAAAAAAAATTACTAATAAAAAATATATGATGAGTTAAGAGACAATCACAATACGTAAAAGACGTGACAAACTGAAGCTGAAACTGAAGCACTGTGGTACTGTTTATCTGTCAAATGTTCATTGTGGTCGGTTTCAGATGCTGCAGCTCTTTCATATTTTCATAGTTTTAGTTACTGTTTTTTCAGTATTAATTTGCAGCAAAACCTTTTTTCTATGAGTAGATCTGATTTTTTTCTGCAACTTTTGACAGTGTAGGTCAGTGTTTTTCAACCCTGGGGTCGGGACCCCACTTGGGGTCATGTGGAATTCAAATGGGGTCGCCTGAAATGTCTAGTAATTGATTAAAAAAACAAACAAAAAACAAACAAACGTACTAATAAAAAAATATGGTGAGTTGACCGAGACAATCCCAATCCATAAAAGGCATGACAAACTGAAGCTGAAACTGAAGCACTGTGGTTCTGTTTATCTGTCAAATGTTCATTGTGGTCGGTTTCAGATGCTGCAGCTCTTTCATAACACTGGTCAACAACAAATTTATTGTTGAAGTTTTTTGAGCTGATTTAGGATCATTTTGGTGTGCTGAATCCAAAAATCACATTAATTTTGCTCAATCAGGTCAACTTTCTGAACTATGCTACATATTGGCTTTTTAACATTTTTGCTTACATTTATGGGCATTTTCACATCATATGATACAAAATTCTTTCATATTTCTTGCAATAAACGAGTTCTGAAGATTTGACTTTTGCCAATTTATGATTAATGTTTTTTTTAATATTACAGGTGAATGAAATGGCTTCGACTAGAAGATCTTGCGAAAATAAGCCTGACGTATTCTGCTACATCTGCGCTGAATACACCATTGTACCTAACAGGAATCAAGTCACAAGTTTCAGAAAGTGTGCTTACCAATCTTATTTTGGTATTAAACTTGGTGACCAAGATAAAGTTTACAAAAATGTTATCAATTTTGTGAGAAGATCAAATTTTTCAAAACCAAGTTAGCAAAAAAACCCTGACCTGATTGAGAAAAACAGATGTCATTTTTGGATTTAGCGGTGCAAAATGGTCCTAATTCAGTTGAAAAAACCTAGACAACTTGCAAAAAATATTTTTTATAACCCAGTGTAATTCATAGTTTGAGTTCTTGTTTGTTCAGTATTAATTGTCAGCCTTGTAAATCCAAGCTGGACTGACTGTACATATCCTGACCAAGGAAAATAAAATTCTCACTTTGTGCAGTAATCTACACCTGGCTTTTCTGCCTCCGTCCACAATAATATACATTATATAGACTAAATGTTGTCTAAAGTTAATGATTATTTGCAACATCGTATAGCAAACTATTACATGATCAAAAACAAATTAATTTTAGCAAAAAAAAAAGTCTCCGTTTTGAATGTCTGGGGTCGCCAGACATTTGTGATGTTAACCCTTTCATGCATGAATTATAAGAGCCTTAATCAAGATTTTTTTTTTCCTGAGTATTTTTATTCCTCTAGGCATTAAAAAACAATGCGTTTAAAAATTTTTTGTGAACCTATTTTTCATGGAGTTGCAAAATTGTCCACTCAGCTGGAAACCATGTGTTTAATTTTTGAAGTAAAGAAACATATTTACTGATATATTCTGTGAAAACTATGAAATAATAACATTTTTAATGCAGCTAATCTGATGCTTTCTCACATTTTAACAGAAAATATGCACACACAAAAAAAAACTTTTTATATAAAAAACCCAAACTGTTAATTACAGTCTAATAATAATAATGATAATAATAATAATAATAATAATAATAATAATAATAATAATAATAATAATAACAATAATAATAATAATAATAGTAGTAATAATAATAATAATAATAATAATAATAATAATAAGCAACTGATTTCCTCTCAAACATGTTAGTGCAGGTCAGGTTTATGAAGAACAACAAAGTTAACCCTTTCATGCATAGTGGTCACTACAGTGGACAGTTACTCTACAGCTTTACTCTTGTATATTCATGGGTTTTGTTATTTTAGTTCCATATCAACCAACACAGTGGACACTTATGCATCATCTCATAAACTGTAATTCATACCATTATTGTAACTTTGCTGTTCTTGAGTGGAAATCAATTGTTAATATTTATTTTTTGCATATTATCTCCATGAAGTGAGTAATAACTAGTATTAGAATATGTTAATATGTTAATATGTGAGAAAACATCAGATTAGCTGCATTAACCCTTTCATGCACAAATTATGAGAACCTTAATCAAAATTTTTTCCTGAGTGTTTTTATTCCTCTTTAGAGATGAAAAAAACACTGCGATTGAAAATTTTCTTCTGAAAAATAAATTAAAAATAAATAAATAAATACAAATTATTTTTAAAATGTAAAAAAAATACATACAAAAAATAACAATGAAAAGAAAAAAAATCTTATGAACCTATTTTTCATGAAGTTGCAAAAATGTCCACTCAGCTGGACACCACACGTTTAATTTTTGACGCGCAGAAACATGTATTTACTGATAAATTGTGTGAAAACTATGGGGAGGGCTTGTAATTCTGGGGGTTTATGCTCAGGAGAGATCTACATAATGTTACCAATTCTTGTCAGAAAAGATATGTAGTGTCTTAAAACTTTAATAAAGATATGTGTAAAAAAACAAAACAAAAAAACTATGAAAGGAACAACAAAATCCATGAATATACAAGAGAACAGCTGTAGAAGAGCTGTCCACTGGAGTGACCACTATACATGAAAGAGTTAAACATGGTTTCATTTCACTGTTTTTATATCACTTTATGATATTGGGTTTTAAATGCATGTTTCTTTGCTTCAAGAAGAAAATTCATGGTGTAGCTGAGTGGACATTTTTGTAACTCCATGAAAAACAAGTCGATTTAAAAAAAAAAAAAAAAAATTCAATCACATTGTTTGTTTTTTTTTTCATGCCTTAAGAGGAATAAAAACACTCAGGAAAAAAAATCTTGATTAAGGTTCTCATAATTCATGCATGAAAGGGTTAACGGTGTGAACTACAGTGTATGGGATGGTGCATGAGCGTCCACTGTGTCGGCTGATATGGAACTAAAACGACAAAATCCATGAATATACAAGAGAACAGCTGGAGAAGAGCTGTCCACTGGAGTGACCACTGTGCATGAAAGGGTTAAAATGGGGTCACGAGCCAAAGAAGTTTGGGAACCACTGAAATAAGCCTTTTAGTACAGGGTGACCCAAAAAAACGGGAATTTTTGAAGTGCGTATTGGCAGACATGAGCAAGTGGCAGCACTGCGAGACAGAACACACCCCCATTTTAGTAACCATGGATTTTTTGAAAACGAACTGGGGATCTCAGTCACTGTCACTGCGAATCGTTACGTGGAGATGTTACAATTCTTCGTTACACCTGAATTGAACAATTTTCCACACGGTCAAGAAACCTGGTTTCAACAGGATGGAGCGACATCACACACTGCACGGTAACCATTGGCGACTGTGCGAGAATTGTTCGGTAACCGTGTGATCTCAAGATCCGGTAACGTTCCCTGGCCCCCTAGATCGCCAGATTTGTCCGTTTGTGATTTTTTCTTGTGGGGCTATTTTAAGAGTAAAGTGTACACGACTCAACCAAGAACTCTGGATGAGTTCAAACAGAGAATTCAGGATGAAATTCACAGTATCCCAGCTGAGATGTTGCAGCGGTCAATGAGGAATCTCAACAGCAGATTTCAAGAATGCATTCGTACAGGAGGACGCCATCTACAGGAAGTCATTTTTAAAAAATGAAAATTCCATCATTGTTTCTTAAATGGCATGTTTTAAGGTTTCAATGACTATGAATAAAATATTTTTCTTCCATCACTCTTGGTTTTATTGGATTGTTAAAAAGTTATTTGACAGGGACAATGCAGTCAAACATAGTTACAAGTATGCAGCTGATGTGATGCATATAGTGTTTCTAGCTGGTGCTAATTCTCAACTCCAGTCCCCGGTTGGGCTCTTCCACAACATTACAGTACAAGTATAAAATATACATCATTTAAAACGATCATACCATGCATAAAAATATAACATGTATAAAATATACATTATTTAAAATGATAATACCATACAATTCAACAATCCAGTGTTGCATTTACATATATATATATATGAGACATTCATTCACTCACTCACTCTCCCACATAATATACACAATATTTACAGATGAGAAGAGTTGCGTTTTGTCTTTAACCAGGTATAGAGTTACTGGGCTGGAATGTCAGATTTCTATTTTACATTTCTCTTGTATATAATTAAAAAAATATATATATTTATTAGAGTAAGAAATATCTTAAATATATTCTAGTGTCCGGTGCTTTCTTTTTGCAAGGTATATGTACAGGGTGACACAAAAAAACGGGAACTTTTTAACAATCCAATAAAACCAAGAGTGATGGAAGAAAAATATTTTATTCATAGTAACTGAAACCTTAAAACATGCCATTTAAGAAACAATGATGGAATTTTCATTTTTTAAAAATTACAGGGTGACCCAAAAAAAACGGGAATTTTTGAAGTGCGTATTGGCAGACATGAGCAAGTGGCAGCACTGTGAGACAGTAAACACACCCCCATTTTAGTAACCATTGGCGGCTGTGCGAGAATTGTTCGGTAACCGTGTGATCTCAAGATTCGGTAACGTTCCCTGGCCCCCTAGATCGCCAGATTTGTCCGTTTGTGATTTTTTCTTGTGGGGCTATCTCAAGAGTAAAGTGTACACGACTCGACCAAGAACTCTGGATGAGTTCAAACAGAGAATTCAGGATGAAATTCACAGTATCCCAGCTGAGATGTTGCAGCGGTCAATGAGGAATCTCAACAGCAGATTTCAAGAATGCATTCGTACAGGAGGACGCCATCTACAGGAAGTAATTTTAAAAAAATGAAAATTCCATCATTGTTTCTTAAATGGCATGTTTTAAGGTTTCAATTACTATGAATAAAATATTTTTCTTCCATCGCTCTTGGTTTTATTGGATTGTTAAAAAGTTCCTGTTTTTTTGTGTCACCCTGTAGATGTTGTAAAATAATTTCTGTAACCTTTCCCAGACCTCCTGGAACAACATAAGGACTTAACGTTATCTCATTACCGGGGGTATGATTACAGCCACTGAAATGAATGTGCATGGGTTTTTTGCTTTTGTGCGCTTTGAGCTTGTAATCTCAGTTTTCTGTCAAAAGACACACACAAAAAACAAAAAAACAACACAAAACAATGCGTCTTACTGTCAGTGCATCCGCTTGTACACAAACGCTGATGAGAGATTAAGTAGATGCTGGGATGCAAAGTCCCATTGTGCCATAAGAAGGGGAACAGAAAGGAAAATCTTTACAATTTTCCAAAACCTGACACCTTTTTTCATTACGTTTCCACATCGGGGGCTTGTCACATCTGTAGCCGGGCTTTGAAAAGCACCAGACCATTGTGCGGTGCCATTTAAATCACAAAGCCAAGGACGGAGCCAAATAAATAATCCACATCAATCCGTGTGGAACCATGGAAAAAATCGGTGACGTCCTTCACATCTTGAATCACCTCGAGTCAACATTCATTACATAAAGTAAATTAGCCCTGGCTGACTCCATTACATGCCTGTGTGCTTTACTGTAGGGAGAAGTGTTTTTTTTAAGTCTCCCAGTATATGCTGAGCCCGTACTGATTTTTGATTGACTTGAAACTTGTGTAGAATTTTTTTCCCCGCACGACTATGTCCTCTAAATCATCTTTGCGATGGAAGCTAACCAGAAAACTCCAGTAACCCTGTAAAAAGGATTTATTGGCAAATGTATACCCAAAGGCACATCTTACATCAAAAGCAGACTTGATTCTTAATTAAACCGATAGAATACAGCGGCAGCGACAGCTCTGTGGTGCTTTGCCTCAGTAAAACTTAACAGCCACTAAAGTTTCTTCTGAGTAATGATTAATGCATCCAATTTCTGTGATCTGTATTGAGCGTAGCATCATGGGTAATTAAATGATGGTCTACAGAGCACTGACTGCTCTCATAAAATGACAAGGCCATAATTATCATGAAGCTTGGCTACCCTCTGACTCAAATACTAATTGTGTATCAGTAACTGAGTGGAATGTGTCAGAGAGTTAAAACACAAAACCCAACTTCTACAAATTACTCTGTTGCAATATAATAATAATAATCAACATTTGGGTTTTCATTTAACCAAATAATAACACATTTACAAATATCAGCTGTTTATAATTTTGTTTTACTCGAGCGTTGTTTGAAGGTTCATACAGTGTGACATAAAAACCTGACCGATACAATCCTGTTATTGATACAGACGGGTGACAGTGTGTTGGATGGATAACACTGGGTTACAAAAAAGTTGTCTAGGTTTTTTCAACTGAATTAGGAGCATTTTGCAGCGCTAAATCCAAAAATGACATTTTTTTCTCAATCAGGTCAGGTTTTTTTGCTAATTTGATTTTGAAAAATTTGATCTTCCCACAAAATTGATGACATTTTTGTGACTTTATCAGTTGATTTTTTAAATAGTTCTCACCCAAAATAGGTTTTAAGAGAAAAAAAAATAATTTTCTAACAGGATGTATTTATTATGTCGCTTATGTCGCCCCACGACCACTCCGCTCGTCTGGGGAACGTAGTCCGGTGGTCCCCAGACCTTGTACAAGACAATCCAGGCTCTTTTCATGGGTCGTTCCACGTTGGTGGAACGCTCTACCAAGTGCTACAAGAACAGAGTCATCCCTGCCTATCTTCAAGAAACTCCTGAAGACCCAGCTCTTCCGAGAGCACCTCCTGTCCTAGCACTTTCAAACATTCCTTTTTAAATATTCTAATAAGGTTTTTCCCAGGACAACCACAGATTCTTTCACGATTATCTCTGGACCTGCTGCGGTGGTCCGGCCTCTTCCCTGCCCTCATCATCACCACTCACTTATCCTCAACTGCCTCCATGTGTCTCCCCCTACTCCCCCCTTCTCCCCTTCTCCCCCAGTCCCTATCTCTATCGCTCTCTCTTTTTCCCCTTCTCTACTCTCTCTCTTCAACCCCAACTGGTCAAGGCAGACGGCCATCCTCCAGGAGTCTGGGTCTGCTCCAGGTTTCTGATGTTAAAGGGAAGTTTTTCCTTCCACTGTCACCAGTCACAAGTGTTTGCTCCAGGAGGATTCTGTTGGGTTTCTGTAGAATTGACTTAGAGTCTGGTTTTGACCAACTCTATATATAAAATGTCAAGAGATAACTTTTTTGTGATCTGGCGCTATATAAATAAAATTTGATTGATTGAGTGATTTAATTGGTTTTCCCCTGTAAGTCGCTTTGGAAAAAAGCGTCTGCCAAATGCGTAAACATAAACATAAACATATTAAGTGTTCCAAACTTTAATTCCTGTAAATTGGCTTATTTTTGCAAGATCTTCTAGTCGAAGCCATTTCATTCACCTGTAATATTAAAAAAACTATTAATCATAAATTGGCAAAAGTAAAATCTTCAGAACTCGTTTATTGCAAGAAATATGAAAGAATTTTGTATCATATGATGTGAAAATGCCCATAAATGTAAGCAAAAATGTTAAAAAGCCAATATGTAGCATAGTTCAGAAAGTTGACCTGATTGAGCAAAATTAATGTGATTTTTGGATTCAGCACACCAAAATGATCCTAAATCAGCTCAGAAAACTTAATAATAAGTTTGTTGTTGACCAGTGTAGTAGTAATTATAATAATGATAATAATAATAATAATAATAATAATAATAATAATAATAATAATCAACATTTGGGTTTTCATTTAACCAAATAATAACACCTTTACAAATATCAGCTGTTTATATTTTTTTTTTACTCGAGCGTTTTTTGAAGGTTCATACAGTGTGACATAAAAACATGACCGATACAGTCCTGTCATTGATACAGACGGGTGACAGTGTGTTGGATGGATAATGCATTCACCTGAGAATAACATTTCTAACCACAAATAAATGTAATATCGACATTTGCATCTGTATTATACTGGTATGATAGTATGATTGTCCATTACACTGGGTTACAAAAAAATGTTTTTTGCAAGTTGTCTAGGTTTTTTCAACTGAATTAGGACCATTTTGCACCGCTAAATCCAAAAATGACATCTGTTTTTCTCAATCAGGTCAGGTTTTTTTGCTAATTTGATTTTGAAAAATTTGATCTTCTCACAAAATTGATGACATTTTTGTGACTTTATCAGTTGATTTTTTCTATAGTTCTCACCCAAAATAGGTTTTAAGAGAAAAAAATCATTTGATCACTTGATTCCTGTTAGGTACAATGGTGTATTCACTGCAGATGTAGCAGAATACGTCAGGCTTATTTTTGCAAGATCTTCTAGTTGAAGCCATTTCATTCACCTGTAATATTAAAAAAACTATTAATCAAGAATTGGCAAAAGTCAAATCTTCAGAACTCGTTTATTGCAAGAAATATGAAAGAATTTTGTATCATATGATGTGAAAATGCCCATAAATGTAAGCAAAAATGTTAAAAAGCCAATATGTAGCATAGTTCAGAAAGTTGACCTGATTGAGCAAAATTAATGTGATTTTTGGATTCAGCACACCAAAATGATCCTAAATCAGCTCAAAAAACTTCAACAATAAATTTGTTGTTGACCAGTGTAATGCATTCACCTGAGAATAACATTTCTAACCACAAATAAATGTAATATCGACATTTGCCTATGTATTATAGTGGTATGATAGTATGATTGTCCATTATGTACTGTATAGAGCAGGAGTCTCAAACCATTTTCTTTCAGGGTCCACATTCAGCCCAATTTGATCTGCAGTGGGCCGAACGAGTCAAATAATAGCATAATAAGCTATAAATAATGTCAACTCCAAATTGTTGTCTTTTTTTTTTTTGTGTGCAAAACAACCCAATTAAATTATGAAAACACTTACTTTTATACACTATCCAAAAAAAAAAAAAAGAAGTGAATAACCTGAAAAAATTTAAATTGAAATTTTAAAAAAAACTTTAAAAATGTAGTGCAATTTAAAAAATATTATGCCTCAACTTTTTATTTCTACATGTGCATTATGGATTGGATCTACAAAGACACTAAATGCTCAGTAACAGGCAGAAAATTGTTAAAATTGTGCTTAATTTTCTTTAGACATTTCAGGTTGTGCATAGTTGTTCAGGTTATTCGCATTTTATTGTTACAGGATAGTTTGTAAATGTAAATACTTCCATAATTTAATGTTATTTTTTGCACAAAAACAAAGAAAAAATTGAAGTTTGTATTGTTTATAGGCATAATGTAAGATTATTTTTGTCATATCAAAGCACCAAGAAAATATGCAGTCATTCTTTTTTGTCGGTTATTCTGCTGTTATTATTTGACTGTAGATCATGTTTGGTCTGTATGTGGAACCTGAACTAAAATGAGTTCCACAGCCTTGACTGTGGAATTTTTGCACTTTACTCATTCATCCCACGGGCTGGATTAGAACCTTTGGCGGGCCGCATTTGGCCCTCAGGCCGCATGTTTGAGACCCCTGGTATAGAGGCAGTAGTGAGGCTGTAATCTGAGGATGACATATCCCCTGTCAGCCCATTAAACTCAAAAGACGTAGTTGTTACTGAGTGTTAGTTTAGTTTCACTGACAGCAGAGGAGTGAATTAGTGTCAAAGGCAACTAATAACAGTTCATATTTACAGACTAGATGGACAAGTGATAGAAAAACAGCTGGAAATACTTCAACACACACGTTTGGTGAAAAAATACTGATAGATTTTCTGTTATTTTCCAGAAACGAACTGATAATGAACATCCTCCTCCCATTATATGCTCAGGAAATAACCATGTTTCTTGGAAATGGCAGCATTATTACCTCGCCCCCCTGAAGGAAAGGCAAGGGGTATTGTTTTTGGTTTGGCTTGTTTGTTTCTTTAACATTCTAGCAGCAAAACTAATGGTTGAATTCATATCAAATTGAGTTCATAGATTGCCAGTGACCCAGAATAGATGTGATTACATTTTGGGAAAAGTAGGTCAAAGTTCTATTTTTTTTATGAATTTTTAAAATCTTTTTCCTTCCCCCATCTACTTATAATTGGCAAAATTTCTCATGTCTATAAAAACTGTCTGTTTTGTTTCAATTTACTTCAAACTTGCCACATACAGGGTGGGGAAGCAAAATTTACAATGAACATTTAGTTGTTTTTTCTCAGCAGACACTACGTCAATTGTTTTGAAACCAAACATATACTGATGTCATAATCATACCTAACACTATTATCCATACCTTTTCAGAAACTTTTGCCCATATGAGTAATCAGGAAAGCAAACGTCAAAGAGTGTGTGATTTGCTGAATGCACTCGTCACACCAAAGGAGATTTCAAAAATAGTTGGAGTGTCCATAAAGACTGTTTATAATGGAAAGAAGAGAATGACTATGAGCAAAACTATTACGAGAAAGTCTGGAAGATACTATTAAAGAAGAATGGGAGAAGTTGTCACCCGAATATTTGAGGAAAACTTGAGCAAGTTTCAGGAAGTGTGAAGGCAGTTATTGAGAAAGAAGGAGGACACATAGAATAAAAACATTTTCTATTCTGTCAATTTTCTTGTGGCAAATAAATTCTCATGACTTTCAATAAACTAATTGGTCATACACTGTCTTTCAATCCCTGCCTCAAAATATTGTACATTTTGCTTCCCCACCCTGTATATAGAGACAACTGATATGCTGACATCAGCACATGCATAGATATGATGACATCAGCTGGATCGATGCCAAAATAAGCTACAATACATGCGAGGGGCGGGGTTTGTTGTGCCTGGTAACACTTATTTTTTTGGTTCGGTTTGTTTGTTTGTTAACACTTTAGCAGCAAAACTATCAGTTGAATTCATACCAAACTGGGTTTATAGATTGCCAGTGACCCAGAATAGATGTGATTACATTTTGGAAAAAGTAGGTTTCAGTTTGAATTTTTAATGTATTTTTATTTTTTTTTTTTTTTTCCCATTTACTTATAATGATCAAAATTTGTCTATGCTGACATTAGCACATGCATAGACATGACATCAGCTGGATCGACGCCAAAATAAGCTATAACACATGCGAGGGGCGGGGTTTGCTGTGCTTGGCACCTCTTGTTTAGTATCGTATTTCATTAATTTATTCACTGACCGTATGGAAAGGAAGCAGGGATTGGTTAACACCAGAAAAAATCCACAAATATGTGATTACAAATGACCCACGATGAATTTATTTATACACCAAACCAATGTCTTTTCCAAAACATCTATAGTTCTTGATCCTAAAACTTACAAAAGCAGGGGCACCAATTTCTTTCTAAGTTTTGGAGTTTTATATCCACAGTCCACCCCGAGTATCTCCTGCTTTTTGAGAAGGGGCAAAAAAAAGTAGTAGATCCTGAGGAAATCAGTTATATTGAGATTGTACCCATGGTTTGCAGAAATGGAAACATTTCATTCTGCCAGATAGAACACCACTCCTCCAAAAGTTATTCCATCATTTTAGATGATGTTGTGATGATAGAGGTGGAGAGTGCAGCCTTCCATGTCAGTCCAACACCTTCCATAGATATTCAGATGAGATCCCCATGATTCAATGATTGACATTTTCATACTCATCAAACCATTCTGCTGCCCTTCTCGCCCTATGTATGGGGGTGCCGCTCTCATCCGGTTTCTCATCCAATTTGTCACCCGTCTGTAAAAGATATTGCCTGCACGGTGTTAAATCTTAAAAATACTATATAATAAGACCAAGGAGTGAACCTCCTATTTCATTTTCCCTTACATATTATCTCATGTCAAGAAAAATATAAACAAACCAAGAAAAAAAAAAAAAAAACCCAACCTGCCATATTCGCAGGCAACTGTATTAAAAGGAGATGCACTGGCTGAATACTGAAACGCTGTGTGCTTTCTTGTAACACCTCAGTGACCAAGAATATAGCCTCCTCCTGTAAATACAATAACAAAGGCAGTGCGTTCTTAGGAGAAGAGGGATGTGCTGTGAGCAGTCATTTATACTTTCCCATTGATTCATAAACAGGCATCATTTTCAACCCCAGCAATACAACCTCAAGCGCAGTGGAGAAAAAATACAGAAACCTCCTCGGGGTACTGTCAAGTTGCCCAACAGTCAAAAAAACCTAACGTGGGAGGGGAATATTGATGTTTCTTTACTACCATTTAAATCAAGCCTGTTATTTTTATTATTGTTGTCCCGCACCAAGATAAATAGGGTGATAAAAAGAGACACTCGCCCCAGTCTGGTTGACATTTTAGGGAGTCCTTTTGGAGTAGTAAAGATGCCCACTTGATAGATACCGGAGCTCTACAGACAAGAGGAAGACAAAATGAGGAATGCTTACAGATGCAAAGGTGGACAAGTGAAGAAACATGGGCCGCACACGTAGAAAAAACATAGTGGGAGAAGGTGCATAACGTCAGCGAGGGAACAAAAAGACGAACATGTAATGGGAGTGGTAGACAAAAGGCAGAAAAATGACAAGCAGAAGGAGCCCATCAGAAAAGAAAGAAGAAAAGTCCAGGACAGGATCAAACAGGAGATCCAGAGAGAGCGATGCAGAAAGAGAGACAGAGCAAACACCCACAGCACCACCTGTCAACCTGCAAAGACATAAAAAAAAAAAAAAAAAAAAGAAAAACTAGACACGTTCGACACGTTGACACTCCTCTGTTTCTCCTGTTCTTCTGTGCTCTCAGTACGCTGGTCTGTAGAGAAGATCCCCGGAGGCAACTCTACGTTTCAGCTCCTTCCACAGCAGCTCCCTCTCCTTCTGGGCACCCTTCATGAAGCCTCGATTCTCCTGGGCTCTCCGAGACAGGTAGGGCATCACCTCGTTGACCGGCCCATAAGGGACATACTTATAGACGGGGAAGCCAGCCTGACCTGAAGGTAAAGTGGGAGTGGGGAGAGAAAAGAAACAAAGCACCTTTCATTAACCCATAAAGAACCAGCGCTACTTTTGTGTCAGTTACCCAATGAAATTTTCTCTACTGCATGTCCCAAAAAAAATTACAGTCGGACTTACAAATACGAAGTTGTACATTGTGTTCACGCACAAAACTATCGCTTTTGAAAAAGTGACGGCTTGTTTCTTTTCATTTTCAACTAACGAAATGAATGATGAATTACATCAGAAAGGAAGCAGATTTCTGAGTTTCGCAAACGTTGGTAAGTGCCAAGTGTCAAACTTGGAAGAAACGAACCCATGACATGCTTTACAAAGATCCACATTTCTCCGTGACCACTGAACCGAATTAAATGGGGTTTTCTGCAAGATGTAGGTAACAACTTATAGTTTCCTACCCTGAAATAGCATTTAGATCACAGGTGTCAAACATGCGGCCCGGGGGCCAAATCCGACCCGCCAAAAGGTTCAATTCAGCCCCTGGGATGAATTTGTGAAATGCAAAAATTACACTGAAGATATTAAAAATCAAGGATGTTAAAATAATTTTAGGTCATTTCAGTCTAAAGTGGATCAGACCAGTAAAATACTATCAGGATAACCTATAAATAATGAAAACTGTATTTTTTTTCTCTTTGTTTGAGTGTAAAAAAAAAAAAAAAGTAAAATTACACAAAAATGTTTACATTTGCAGACTAGCCTTTAACAAAAAAGTGTGAATATCTGAAATGTCTTAAGAGAAGTATGTGGAATTTTAATAATATTCTCCCTGTTATTTAATGATTTATGTATTTGTAGATCCACTGTGATCTCTAAGTTGTGATTTACATGTATAAATGATAAACTAAGGCGTAATATTGTTAACATTGCACTTATTTTACTAAAGAATTTTCAGGTTGTTCGTATTTATTCATGTTATGTTCAAGTACAATTCGTAGATGTAAACATTTTGATTACGGAATTTACTTTTTTCACCATAAAGTTCTTATCCTATTATTTATATTATTTTAATGGTCTGTCCCACTTTATATCATATTAGGCTGAATGTAGCCCCTGAACTAAAATGAGTTTGACACCCCTGATTTAGATTGTTTAATTATTTTGAAAGTTATCAATGCAGAAAGTCCGATTGTAATTTTTTTGGGGACATACGGTATATCTAACCTTTCTTAAGTGATTTATCTACATTATATTATGTTCCATATTTTGCATTTTATCAGTATAAATCAGGTATTTTCCTGTATTTAATTCACTGATCATAAAGATGTTCATAAAAGCTGAGATTAAAGTTGAGGGTTATTATATCAAAAACAAAGAAAACTGCACAAAAAGTGACTTTTCCAATAAAATATATCAATAATTGAATGTAAACAAGGCATTTCCATCCACTGTCATTGATCCAACTCCAATGGATTTTACTGGTGAATCAGTGTTGTAGAAGATGACGGTGTTGCCAGTGGTACTTCTGTGGGAACCCCTAAATGAATTTTTCTCTCTTTTTAACCTTTCCTAAGTGATTTATCACCATTTATTACAATATTATCCTCTGTATTTTGTGTTTTTTTCTGTGTTAATCAGGTATTTTCCGATATTTAATTAACTGATCATGTAGATCGTCATAAAAGCTCATTTTAAAGTTGAGGATTGAAGATCATAAACAGAGAAAACTAAAGAAAAAGTGACTTTTTCAGCAAAGATATCAATAACTGAACATAAATTATTGTCCATCCACTGTCATTGATCCACCTCCATGGGTTTTAGAAAATGACAGTGTTTCCACGTTCACTACGGAACCTCTGAACGTCCAAATGAGTCATATCTGACAACCATGAAAAGATGATAAATTAGATTTTACACCAATTATTTACATGTATTGATAGGATTAGTGGATAAACAGGTATTAAACAGTTTAGATCAGTAGATGGTTTTGGTCGGTGATGGATGTTTGGGTTTTTATGTGTTAAATTCAATGTCCGTCATTACAATTTTAAGAAAACAAACTATTTTCGACAAATTCCATTAAACACATTACAGCATGTAATCAGAATCCACACAGAGACATCAAAGTGCATTGAAATCAAAAGAGCTGCTATTTTCTGCCTTTCACTCGGCTCATAAATTGGGCTCAGTCATCGATTTAGATTAAACAAATGCCCTTTTATCTCATTCATAATTAGCAACAAGCATTACCAAGACCCTGACGCTAATCCTTAATCACAGCATAATTAAAAACAAAATCATACTTTCAAGAAAATGATGGCAGTTTCCTTGTATCTCACCGGCATGTTCTATCAAAAAACAATAAGTTGTTTTTGCGAGGTTGTCAGGTTCTGCCACTATGTTAAGAGCCATGCGGTCTGGATGCAGGACGTCAATCTCCCAATAAAAGGGGGGGATCCTTTCAGTGGAGGAGAATTCAACTAATTAAATGAAAATCCATATATGACTTCCTATCAGTGCTCAATAGTAACTATATTGATATCTCTAAACATTTCCATGCTATAAGTCATCAACATCAACAACAAGTTCAGGGAAATTTTTAATAATTAAAAATTTGTCAGAAATTCAAAAATATAAATTTAGCAAAACTGTGAACAAACTTTATAGACATTGTTCCAAGGAAGCTACAGAATTTTTTTTAAATGAATCTGACCAGTAGTTTTGTCAGAGAAGATATTTGAAGAAATTGCAAATAAAAGATGATAAAGACAACAAAGACGACAAAGACAACGACAAAGACGACAAACATGACAACAAAGACGACGACGAAGACGACAACAATGACAACAACGAAGACGACAACAACGACCGAGACAACGACAAAGATGACAATGAAGACGACGATGATGGTGACGAAGAAGATGACAACAAAGACAAATGAAGATGACGACGCTGACGAAGGGGACGATGATGAAAACATAGACAATGACAAGGAGGTTGACACTGGCGATGACGAGGACTTTGACAACAGCAAGGATGAGGACTTAGACAAGAGCGAGGACGATGACGAAGACGAAGATGACGAAGACAACGATGACAAACACGACGAAGGCGACGATGACGAAGGCGACGATGACGAAGGCGATGATGATGAAGGTGACGATGATGAAGACGACGATGACGACAAACACGACGATGATGAAGATGACACCGGACACAGTGCCTTCACAACAGCTCTTAGCCTACCAGTATATGTATATAGCCTACCACATATATAGTGGCACACTTTATGTTTTCATGAAATCAGGTTTGGTGTAATCTTCCTGAGGGCACCAGTGCCTCTTCTTTCTTCCTCTACAGCAGGAACAGAGTGGTGAAAGTCTAGCTACTGAAATGGAGTCCGCTAACGCTAACATCATGCAATACCTGTCTCCTTGCACAACACTACCTCCAACACAAACTTCAGCTGAGCCCTTGGATACCTGCAACCGTTACATATTGCACCTTGAAGGATTTAAAGCAACAGCTCTTACTTTTCTTCCCCACTGACTGCAAAACAAGCATATGTCTATTTACATCAATACTGGTCAAGGCCGCCTCCGCCCGAGCCTCACGCTGACAGACAACTGCTTGCCGCTGCTGTCTGTCTTCTGCTGACAAACAAAGTGGTGAGAGCTGGCAGCAACGCTCTGTTAAGACAGCTTGTCAATACCGAGGTGTCTCAGTTCATATGTCACGTTATAGACTGCAGATTGACTGCACGTGGTCTGCTGGGAACATGTGTGTACAAACAGGTCAAAAAGGTCTGAAGAGATGCAGCTGATAATACAGCATAGGGGGCGGCGACTGGTGTTCAGATCCAGCACGAGCCGGAGGGAAACGGTTCAATCTGAGGCGTCAGGAAATATCCGCTTTGTCATACGGCAATGTGCGAACGTGTGTTGTTCTCACCCAGAGGAAAGCTGATCTGATCACACATCCCCAGTAGCTGCCCGAAGTACACCTTGTTCTCTGTGGGTAAAAGACCCAGCTCGTTCATTCTGAGTTAAAGAGAGACATAAGAACAACCAGCTTTAAACAGATGTAAAGGCACATTAAAATCAATACTAAGCAGGTTTTCAATAGAACACAAAGCGTACCGCCTCAAGGTGTGTTTCACTGTGTCCTCATTATGGGAAGCCACCATAACGTTGGCGTTTCCATTCAGCGCGATCTCATCCAGCACATAGTCCAGACACCTTACACAAACACACAAAGAAGACAATTACACTGTGATCTTTTCCTGTGTATTGTCTGTGTGTAGGTGTAGCAGCAGAACATTGTTGTTCCTCTTCAATATTCAGCATAAAATATTCAGTTCTGTACTGTATTTATATGCAGACTGTGGGTTACACTGATACACACTCATGACTTTTTGTTTTTTTTTAAATTAGTATTTTTTCATCCATTTACCAGAACATGATATATACATACATACAGTTTGGATTTCTATATTAAACATGGGTGAAAAGGCGTAGGCTGAAACAACAGCTTATTTATGCCTACCCTAGTTACAAGAAGGAAAGTTGCAGAAACAAAACATGTTAACAAGATGGTACACATTAATATAAATAAAACAAATAATATAATCTAAGCAAAACCGTAAGAGTTGTACTGATAATAGGCTTACTTTATCCTAATACTTCATATTTATTGAATACCTAAATTTTAAACATCCTTTTAAATGTAGTGACTGATGTGCATGTTTTTAATTCTTTATCAAGGTTATTCCATAATTTTACTCCAGCTACAGATATGCATTTGTCTTTGCGTTGGCCCTTGCCTTTGAATTCTTGAACATACAGGTCCCCCTAAGGTTGACTTGCCCCTCTGCCAATAGAACAAAGATAGATAGATAGATAGATAGATAGATAGATAGATAGATAGATAGATAGATAGATAGATAGATAGATAGATAGATAGATAGATAGATAGATAGATAGATAGATAGATAGATAGATAGATAGATAGATAGATAGATAGATAGATAGATAGATAGATAGATAGATAGATAGATAGATAGATAGATTGATTGATTGATTGATTGATTGATTGATTGATTGACTTTATTAATCCCCAAGGGGAAATTCAAAAATACGGTCTGCGCTATTAACATTTTAGATTTCTTGTATGGTGCGTTGTGCAGGAATATCTTAAAACAGATAAAGAGCAGAAATATTTACTAAATACTTAACATATTTACAAGAACTCTGCACCAATCCATGGAGGGAGAATAACTACACTAGGCTTAGGGAGGATTTCATAGTAAACATGTATGTGGATTAACACACACTGTACATCCTAAATTTGTCTATTCTTAACCCATTATCAGGCAAGTGACTATTTTTGGTCATTTCCACATACATTACAAGGCAGTAATGTTTACTTCTGAGTACATTTCAAAGCTGATACATATTCACTTTTACTTGAGTAAACAAGTAGATTGTTGGTCTTATTTCCAACAGGTAACTGTACTTCTACTAGAGTAAAAAATGGAAATATTGTTTTTAAAAACTCATACGAAAACCTAACAAGCAACAATTTAATAATATAAAAATGAAAAGAATATTGGACATTGAAAGACTTGTACCACTTTAACCCTTTATCGGGCAAGTGACTATTTTTGGTCATTTCCACACATTACAAGACAGTGACAGCAACAGTTACAGTGAGGAAACAATCTCAGGTCCAATGTGGTCTACAGGGTCTGTAAGGTCCACCTCTGCATGAACAGTGAGTGTACCTGCTTTGTTCGGTACCATGAAGTAATGGTACTAATGTAAGGAATGATGTTCAAAGGGATCATGTGGATCTGGACAGGGGTCTGGATCAGCACTTATGTTATTGTAATGCTCTAAAATACATGTTCCTTTCACTTTACATGTGTTTTTCTTGTATTTTTTATATTTACTTCTTGGATTTATTTATTTTTTTGCCTACTATGAGTAAGGAACCAAATATGATAACTTCATTGACCTTGATTTTCTACATAACAATAAAAAAATTGATTAATATGGATGAATATGTTGTTGGTTACGTCAAAATCTAACCTAATGTCTGTGTATGAGACTGTGTATATACAGTCCTGAAGCTGCACGAGCTGAAATCAGGTGGAAAAATCACAGAATTTATAATTACACACCTTCCTTCTGCCTAAGTCAAAAGACTAAATATAAATACAGACAAGTCTGACACGTTTTCATGGTGTTGAAATGACACGAAGCAGAGTAGAGCACTAGATTAGTATCCAGGTTGTGTGTGATTCTGATAAGCCATTGGTAATTACAGCTGTCAATCATGTATTTAACCCTCCCACCTGTCTGTCGTTCAACTCAATTAAGATGTAGATTTTTTTACCGCATGAAAATATAGTCGAGTCGTTCGTGCCGAAGTCTCATGTCCTCTCAAACCACTTTATTTAATTATAGGATTTTTACCTAATGACGCTACAATCAAGCACTGCTTTCCATTTGTCTCAGAGCAGAAATCTCAGAAAATCGCTCCAGTACAGTATCCCTTCAATTAGATCATTTGCAACTTGCACAATGACAACTTAACAGAGTGTAAGCTTGTGAAAAAAGGATCTTAAAACCAGAAATTTGTCTGACAATGTCATTCCATTAGCAAGGAGCCACTTGAAATGTTGGTGGAGACAAACTGAAAAGTTACTTTTTCTGCACAAAACGCTCTTCAGAGTCTAACAACCAAACACTAGTCATATCAGACATATCCTCTTACCGGTGGTACATCCAATTGGTCGACTCATAGTCTGGGTTAATGGGGTCTTCGTAACCAATCTCCTTGGCTCTCTCTCGCTCCTGGTACATGTAGGCTCCACGCACCAGCTTAGCAGCAAAACACCAGCCCTCACGTCGAGATAATTCGACATCCATAGTTACATTGTCATAGGCCTCCTTCAGAGCAGTTAAAGAGATGATTCACTTATTAGCGAGCCTGAGAAATAATTGGAGTCAAGATTAAATAATGAAGTCTGCAATAATGTTGACAGTGTGGGTAGAATTGAGTGAAGTATGACATTAATTTTAATGAGAAAGTAAATGGTCAACAATCACAGAGCCAGAAAAATGAGCAAATTGAGATTCTGTCATTCAGACAATTACGGTACTCAAAAGAATTTATTTGATTTAATTTGTACAATACATTAGCGTTTAATGTATTGTACCAGAGTGGGCTTAAGTAACAGATTCACTAAAAATCAGACAAAAAAGATAAAACGCTGCCAACTCCAGGTACGTCTATTTTTGGATGTTTTCTTGCATAAATGTCTGTTGTAAATTGCATAATTCTCCAGAACATGTACTGTGTTAACTGTCAGTAACTGCAGCTATCCAACACACTATATCAGGGTTTCTGCAGGTATCAGCAAATCTTATGTAGTGCTTTTTAATGCCCTTTTTGATGCCACTTCAAACAAATTTAATGCCACTGTAGATACAGTTTTATACAGTTCTATACAGTGGTGTAGTCCAGGGTATACGGCAGCATATGGAGTATACCTACTTATTTTTCAGTCATCATTGCATACACTCACTTCTAATTCCCCCTGATGCACACAATTCATTAGTATCTGAGCCAAATTGCCCATGTTTTCCCCCAGGATGGTGAAGCCATGACCCGCCCTACTCTGCCTCTAATTGGCTAGTACTCAGTACCTTCACTGATTAGATTGGTTAACTTTAGGCATGAGGACTGATGAGCCAATCAGAGGCAGAGTAGGGCGGGTCATACCGAGGAAAATATTGCTAACTTAGCGCCAGAGCCAGGGCTCCACTTAGCGCTGGCCACCTCTGGAACCTGACTGGCCACCTCAGGTGCCAGTGCCACCCCACTTGATTGACAGGTCACTGCATGTCTCATTGAAAGATATGCGATTATTGAAAATGCGAACGAGAAACACAGAATAAAAGTCTTTCAAATGAGTGATACATATTGAGAGAACCTACTTTCATGGAATACATAATTCTGAGGTAAGTTTTAAGGTGGTTTCAGAATGAGTCACTGTTTTAAACTACTGGACATGCAACTGTACATTTAGAGAAGAGATTTTGTCACCATTAGTTTAACTGTGTGAGTACGCTAACGTTATGAAAGGCTAATGTTATCCTATGTTTGCCTCATGTTGAATACATTTATATTCATGCAGCTGCTTGTTTGACCAGTAATACCTACAAACTGCTCCTGATCAAGGCATGATAATTTTATAATCATGAGCAAATACTACTGGATTTTTGGGTAAACTAAATACAGCAGTCTTATATCTCACTGTTTCTAAAACAGCGTATTTCTGGGCTACTTTAAAAAAAAAAAAAAGGACAAAAATTTACAGTATACCCACTTCTCCAGGGACCACTACACCACTAGTTTTATATACACATGATGGTTTATCGTCGACAGGCTTTCACCAGGTTCTGAATAGTTCCTCCTCCAATCACTTCTTGTTGAAACTTGTATTTTCCCATTTTTCCAACATTTGCTAATATTCCCTTCGCTCTTTCGTCATAGCATGCGCACGTTGCATTCCAAGCATCCGGTGTGGTGACTTCGTGTACCAGCCATAAACAATAGACAATTAAAGGGTTCCACCTGTCAATCATCACACTATACTTCCGATCAAAATGATTAAATGTTTATATAATCAAAATAAATCGTGAATAACAAAGCTTTTTTTTTCCATCAAATGTGTTTCATTTTTTAATGCATCTGGACATTGAATTTAATGCTTTTCAATGCCAGTTAAGGCCTTAATTTTCACAAAATCTATTTAATGACTTTTAATGCTTTTTAATGACCCACAGAAACCCTGTGTATTAGTGGTTCCTATTTATTCCTCATTTATAACGTTAAGAATAATTATCTCTGCTCCTATAATGATTACATGACTCATTACATAACATTACTGATTAATGTTAACATCCAACTCAACGGATTCTCATTAAAATTGGTCTTCCATAAACTTTGAAATAAACTTCTTTAATCCTTCTCAACATCGTCATCTTCTTTTCAAAACTGCTCTTTCATACACAGCTGACTCAAGAGTATTCTGCGAACATGATGTATGTATATTTATCGGAACTGTAAGCTTTATCACCGTGCACTCTCTATTCAGCTGTTGTGTCTGTAATGTTTGTGTGCATTTCCATCATTAGCGTGTTTGAAGCGCTGGTTGCTTTGCCGCCTGTGGGTTCTGACCTTGAGGTAGCATTGGAAGGTGTTGAAGATGACAGGCTTTTCTTTGTTATAGAG
This sequence comes from Sphaeramia orbicularis, assembly GCF_902148855.1. NCBI lineage: Eukaryota > Metazoa > Chordata > Actinopteri > Kurtiformes > Apogonidae > Sphaeramia > Sphaeramia orbicularis. The sequence continues at coordinate 15,869,372 of NC_043965.1, forward strand.
CCTCTGCATCTCCAGTGTCAGTCTGCTGATTGCAGGCTGGAAGTAGGTTTGCTCTGCATCCACCATCAAGCGAACGCCGTTCTCCACTGCATACTGGGACAAAAAAGAGCATGTTTGGGAAAAAAAAAATCCCCATCTTTATTTTCACTGGCTCATTACACTCAAATTTCAGGATGGAATTACAGTTAGCATTAACCCATAAAGACCCAGTGTTACTTTTACATCAGTTCCCAAATGAATTTTTCTCTTTATTTAACCTTTCGTAAGGGATTTATCATTATTTTTTTATTTAAAGTATTTTTTACTACTGTTTTTACTATTGTGTTTTTACTACTGTTGTTTTTAAGTTTGTGATACTGCTGGAACCTGTAAATTTCCCTATTGGATGAATAAAGTATCTATCTATCTATCTATCTATCTATCTATCTATCTATCTATCTATCTATCTATCTATCTATCTATCTATCTATCTATCTATCTATCTATCTATCTATCTATCTATCTATCTATCTATCTATCTAAATATTATCCTCTGTATTTTATATTTTTCACTGTAAATCATGTATTTTCCTGGATTTAATTTCTATATTTAATTCAGATGTTCATGAAAACTCAGTCAATTCAAAGATTATTACATCAAAACAGAGAAAACTGAAGAAAAAGTGACTTGTTCAGCAAATGTATCATTAATTGAACATAAACCAAGCATCTCCATCCACTGTCATTGATCCAACTCCATGGCTTTTACTGGTGAATCAATGTTGTAGAAGATGACAGTGTTTCCGCGTTCACTACGGAGCCTCTGAACGTCCAAATGAGTCATATCTGATGACCATGAAAAGAATACAAACTGTATTTTACACCAATTATTTAAATGGATTGATAGGATTAGTGGATCAATAGGTATTGAACATTTTAGATCAGGAGATGTTTTTGGTGGCCAGTGGTGGCTTGGGTCTTTATGGGTTAAAACAGTATAGTAACTGGTTTTAATGTCACGTCAATGAAAGTCTAGCAAGTTATGGAGCAAAATCTGAAGTACATGACAGTGACCATAGCCTTTGAAGAAAACTCATGACGAAAAAGAGAGCTCAGTTGGTTAAACCGTCTGTTTAATACACCACTACACTAATAGCTGTACTTGGTAGTTTATATTTTTAATCCTAGTTTTAATTCAAATGTTTTCTATCTTTAAAATAACTGTTTGAAAGAAGAGCAGATGAATCCGTTTGCCAATTGATTACAAACACGTATTAACAAGACACAATGTTTTAAGTAACTTGAATGATAAGACATAACCCAGGGTTCCTACAGGGTTCTACAAGTTAAATTTAAGCCTTTGTAAGACCTTTGTAAGACTACCTAGAATAGAATTTAATACCTATTTCATACTTGTTTCACAGCCATACTGGCAAAAAGTTGTGACTCCTAGAATTTAGGAGAATGTTTTTATTTACTCCAACGCCTTGATTCCAACTGATTTGAGTTATTTCTCACCGGGGGCTGCAAAGTTACTGATAATTGGTTCCTAATTTCAAAATAAATTATCGGATTGGAACAGGTGGAACTGAATAGACTAACATTACTTTCTTTACAGCTTGGACATTTTTAAATACAATACATTGAACACGTTAAACTTAAGACCTATCATATCAAATTGAATACTATTAAATACTATTAAAGACTTTTTTAAGGTATTAAATGCAGATTTGTAAATTCAAGATTTTTCAGACTTTTTAAGACCCCCCAGGAACCCTGATAACCTCCATGACTGTAACCTGACAATAACCTGATCACTCATCTCTGCCAGAACCTAACCATACAATAAAGTTGACAATAATCCTACACTAAAAACAGGAATGACAACATCATTTTAGTTAACCAATGTCACTTTTGCAAGATTTAAACTTGCTTCATGTATTATAAAATAATGTTTTCAATTAGAACACCTGACTTTTTGAGGGTTGGAAGTGGCTGCCTCGTAATTGTCCATTTAGCTCTAAACTCTAAAAATATAATAGACTTGACATCTGGCATTTTCAGTCAAACATAATGAGCTACATAGTTTACTAAATCTGATCTTGACCGGCTCTGAATATAAGGTGTCATGAGATAATATTTGTTATGTCGGGTAAAGGTTCATACTGTCTTCCAAATACAACTGTGTAAGTAATTCATTTATCAGAAAACAACTGCCCCGGACTGATAAATAAATTACTTACTTTTGTTATGATTTAGCGCTATATAAATAGAATATGACTGATTAATACATATGTCATTGTACTAATGATATCAGTGATGACCAGTGCATCTGTATCCACTGTCATATGAAAAAGTGGTCTGTTGTACATTACTGTAGAAGTTTAGTTAGTGAGCAAGTAGCATCGTTTTCAACAGATTTGTTGTGTCTGAGAAGGATCAATTTATCTTAGTATAGACAAATGTACATATTGCATTAGGATAAAAGAACGATAAAACAAGAATGATTGGAAGACCAAACCAAGAAATTCAAACCTGTTACAAATTACCACAAAAATATCACATTCAGACAATCGTTCCCTACAGATAAAACAAAACAAATGCATTTGCATCTAAATGGGTTTATACGTTGTGTACAATAATCAATCCTTTTAGAACAAGTGAGATTACCTTTGCTAATACATCCATTCGCTGCAGCATCCTCTTCATCTGTTTCTCTTCCTCTGAAGTGAACGTTCCCAGCAGCGGCTCCAGCTCACCCAGCTACAGGCAAATATCCAAGGAGATTGTGCATCATGACATGCAAATGAACCCAGTATCGTGCAGTATGACACCTACTGCTTCTTAGATGGTCTACCCTTTGGCTGTGCCAGTAGTCCAAGGTCAGCGGTTATGTCGGGGGCGACTCTCTCAAGTTTTTGTAGATTCAATTATCTTAAGCTTTTCCTATACTGAAGGCCAAGAGGGCTACACATATCTTAAATGTGGGTTATCTCAGGAACACTGGTATTTTATTCCACGTTAATCTAACTACACATATCTAGAGCAAAACATTTAGAGATATACCTGATATATTTGATAAAACATTAACATACAATATATTATAAAGGTAAATAAATGTGATGTAACTGCACAGTTGAATGGTGTAACATCCACCTAAAAGAAAGCACTGTAAACGGCTTTATTTTGTAGAGCTGGTGCTAATGTTTAAAGGGAGATATAGGATGATCTAACAACAGAAATGAGTAAAATATTCCTGATTATGTTTCATTGGTGTATAAACCTCTGAAAATAATAGGTATGTTTTTGTTAATACACTACCAGTCAAAAGTTTGGACTCACCTTCTCATTTAAATAACATGAGATGGACCACAGATGGCCAATAAGTGCTCAGCATCACTGGGAACTCCTTCAAGACTTTTGGAAAACCTTTCAGGTGACTACCTCATGAAGCTCCTTGAGAGAATGCCAAGAATGTGCAAAGCAGTAATAAAAGCAAAATGTGGGCTATTTTGAAGAATCTAAAATATAAAACATGCTTTGAGTTATGTCACTTTTTTTACTACATAATTCCATATGTGTTCATTCATAGTTTTGATGCCTTCAGTGAGAATCTACAATGTAAAGAGTCGTGAAAGTAAAGAAAAACCAGGTGAGTCCAAACTTTTGACTGGTAGTGAATATTTACTACTTACATCCACAGGTATTCAGGTGGCTACCATCTGCAACTTCACCACTTGATTTCACTGCCTATCACACACCAAACCTTTAAAAAGTCTGAGATGTTCTGTACATTGTGCTATTGCAGTGAATTTATCATTGTCCTGATGGTTTGTGGACTAACCTCTACATTTGGGACGACCAGCAGGTCCGATATCTTTGTCCTATCATCTATGAGGCTGTTCCAGTCAAGCATATCAATGGTTCTGTTAAAGCAGATGATCATAGAATATTAGCACTAAAGCACGTTTTGCAGGTAAATCTATTGAGAAATAAGCAGAAAATTATCTATGTTCAAACATACCCTGAAGACTCCGCTTTCCTTCCAGAAAACCAGCCATAAAAATCCCCTTTTGCGCCCAGCTTGGTCAAGAATTCCTGGAAGAATAGCAAAAGTTGACTGTACATATGCTAGAGGACTTGACAAATCTCTTGTAGTTTTGTCCAGATTATTGCACATTATTGCTATCAGTAAATGCAGCCAGAACAAGATGAAGAAAAACTCCACCTGGAGTTGTTTCAGCTCCAGCCTCTGCTCTAAGGCTTCCATCCCATCTTGGCCCTGCTGTGCTGCCAGGAAATTAAAAAATCTCCTCCATTTTACCAGCACCTCTGAGAACTGGAGCTTTAAGGAGAAGAAAAAAAAACATGTCAGTCCAGCCTATCTCTAACTGCTGCGTCAGCCAAATTGGTGAAATAACCTTTAAATCACTTCTCAGTGCCTACCAGAAACTGAGGTCGTCCTAGAGCGGTCATTTTGATGGCAGAAAATCCATCCATTGAACTCCCACCTGGGTGTCGGACATAGTCAGTATTAAAAAAGTTAAAGTCTAAATAAGATAGCTCGTAAATGCTGTAGGACGGTGTTGAATATTGTAAACAAATGACAAATGACAGTGAGTGCTGAGACAGATAAAATAGTCCAAACTGTTTACCTACCAGACGCTTTGATACATTTGATAAATGTTTCCATATGCTGGTCACATTTGGCCTCATCTGCATAAAAATATGTGCGGGCTGCAGTCACCCCCCCTCGACGGTCCCCAAACTGCTTGTGTGCCTTATACTTTCTCTCTCTGTGGTCCTGGCCTGGGGGTAAAAACACATTTGCATTCTTATTACTCCTAATTACATCATATGCTATGTCCATAATGAGAACAAAACAAGCCTGCTTACCTATGCTCTGTTTCTCTGCAGCGGATACACATGAGCTAAATTAGAAGAAATAGAAAAGCACAGAGAAAGTCAATTTGCAAACTTGGGTAATATTAAAAATGTACGTTGCATCAGAATTTCAGCAAATGGCTGGCATTAAAGTTCATTTTTGGAAACTGTCGCTAGCACAGAGAACATTTTGGCCTCACAGCAAAGTCAAGTCAGGGGTTATTGTTGTGTTTAGTGACCCTGTATATGTTGAACTGTTCCCCTTGTCAGCCCGCTGACCCTCTGAAGAGGGCAGATGTAGCGTTACAACCCACTTGACCCACTCCTCCCTCAACACAGAGCTCTGGGGAACTCATGTAACCAAACAGATGAGCAAACATTTAGCACACACTGGGCATCTGGGACAGCAGCTTGATTCACAAACACAGGGACTACTTCTTTCAGTCAGTCAGTCATTTTCTGAACCGCTTTATCCTCAAGAGGTTCGTGGGGGTGCTGGAGCCTGTCCCAGCTCCCTATGGGCGAAGGCGGGGTACACCCTGGAGGAACCACCAGTTCATCACGGGGCAGACATATAGAAATGAACAACCAATCACTCTCACATTCACACCTATGGGCAATTTTAGCTTTATTACCCCGCCCCCCGAAGAGGAGGCAAAGGGTATTGATTTTGGTTAGGTTTATTTGTTTAACTCTCTAGCAGCAAAACTATTGGTTTAATTTATACCAAATTGGGTTTATAGATTGTGAATGACCCAGACTAGATCTGATTACATTTTGGGAAAAGTAGGTCAAAGCTGAATTTTTTTCAATGCATTTTTTAAATCTTTTTTTTCCCCCATTTACTTATAACGGGCGAAATTTCAAATGTCTGTAGCAGCAAAACTATTGGTTGAATTCATACAAAATTGGGTTTATAGATTGTCGGTGACCCAGAATAAATATGGTTACATTTTGGTAAGAGTAAGTCAAAGTTTAAGTTTTTTATTTTAAACTTTTTTTTTCCATTTCCTTATAATGGGTGAAATTTCAAATGTCTATAAAAATATCAATTTTATTTCAATTTACTTCAAACTTGGCACATATATAGAGGCAATTGATATGCTGACATCAGCACACGCACAGACATGTTGACATCAGCTGGATTGATGCCAACATAAGATACAATAAGTGCGAGGGGCGGCGTTTGCTGCACCTGCCACCACTTGTTCTTTCAGTAATATTTTTTAATTCAAAATATAAGCCAATCTAAAAGTTTTCCTTTCTGTACATACGGGGTAACATCGCCCTGGAAAACTGCCGTCACCAGCTTCACTAGATAGTCTTAAGTGTCCTGTGATTTGCATGGCAGCTCTGATGCTTTCTGTGTAACGCTGCCAGATCATGCTGCAAGCAATGATTATTGGTAAGCTTTTGGCTCGAAAATAAACATTTTAATAGAATTACTCCACTGGCAACAGTACCGTTTATTGGCAGCTTTTTGTACAAATGCCTTCAAAAGAATGCATTCGTTCAATCCTACCTGTAAAATCAGAGCCTATATTTTTAGTTTAGATAGCACTGTATCACACTCCCAACATCAAACCCTAGCTTTTCTCTGTTTCTTACATCTCCTTCTGTTGCTAGAACTGACTAATGTTGCTGTTGCTATCTTGACAGATCATTGGAGTGCCTGTCAAACCCTGCTGTCTGAGATCAAGCTGGCTTAATGTGCCTTGTCCTCCTGCCTTACGATTTGAGGGTGTATGTTTGCCAAACAAAAGCTTTCCAGGTTGAGGTGTGATACCTCTTTTGATGTTTCCAAGTAGGCGTCCCCCTGACATAGTGTATATCAAAGCTCAGCAGTCAAATCTTACAAGCGATACAATATAACAAACATACACTCAGTTAATCTATGGGAAGGGTAAAAAAAATTGAGATTGACTTGAGTGCTTTATCACATTGCAAGATGTGATAACATAATAAAACAGTAAACCAAGGACATTGTGTCTGGTTGAGTGGACATTAAAGTCAGCTGTCAGTCACGTAGCAGACTTAAACGCCCAATACCTAAATATACTTCTTAGCAGCTTTGTTTATTCACTTCCTTTGACCTTTATGAAACTACAGATTTTGTGCCAGATAAAAAGGTCAGTCTGTTTTGGCTGAGAATTATACTGAAAATACAATCTGACAAGTGCCTCTGTCCTTTTCATTTCATTGCAACAGACACAGAAAATAATCATTTTAGTAATTTTTTTGTTGTTGTTTTGTTAACTAAATGGGCCAAAATGTGCATATATATTTATATATGAGATGTCCTAATTACCAACAATGGAGAAATGCCCAGACTCAAAAGCTCAAATTTGAGTATTAACACTGCTGCTGCAGAGTGACGCTTGTTATATAACATTGGTGCTGGCATTGAAACAGCTGATGCCGGATCAGATAGCCTCCGCCTTGTGCTCCTCATGTGACAGGATTCCTAACAGGCACGACATTTTTTCCAGCCACCAATTCAGAATTAGAGGTCATACAGGGTCGGAAATAGTGTTTTAAATAGCATTACCCCTCAACTGTAATAAACAAAAACCTATACATGACATTAAGCAAATCATGAAACACACTGGTTACTGGTGATTTCTTTTTTCCTAAATGAACACCTATGATAACAAGTGGTGCCAGGCACAACAAACCCCGCCCCTCGCACGTATTGTAGCTTATTTTGGTATCGATGCAGCTGATGTCATCATGTTTATGTGTGTGGGGATGTCAGCATATCAGCTACCTCTATATATGTGCCAGGTTTGAAGTGAATTAAAATAAAATTGATGTTTTGATAGATATTTGAAATTTTGGCCAATATAAGTAAATAGGCAAAAAAAAAGATTTTAAAAATTCATTAAAAATTTGAAATTTGACCTACTTGTCCCACAATATAACCACATCTATTTTGGGTCACCAGCAATCTATAAACCCAATCTGGTATGAATTCAACTAATAGTTTTGTTGCAACAGGCATGTGAAATTTTGCCCATTATAAGTAAATGGGAGTAAAAAATAAAAGATTTAAAACATTCATAAAACATTTGAACTTTGACCTACTTTTCCCACAATGCAACCACATCTATTTTGTGTCTCTGGCAATCTACAAACCAAATTTGGTATGAATTCAACCAATAGTTTTGCTGCTACAGACATTTGAAGTTTCACCCATTATAAGTAATGGGTGAAAAAAATATCTTAAAAATTCATAAAAAATATGAACTTTGACCTACTGTTCCCAAAATGTAATGAGATCTATTCTGGGTCACTGGCAATCTATAAACCCAAATCTGGTATGAACTGAACCAATAGTTTTGCTGCTAGAGTGTTAAAAAACAAAGAAACCAAGAAACAAACCGACCATTACTAACCATTAGCTCAGTATTTGGATAACACTGTCAATGATGCATAGACGAGTACCAGCAGAGCCTGACATTTTTAACTATACCAGCTCAGGAATATCATCCTCTTTAGTAATATTAACTAAAATGTCTGGTAATACCACAACTTTCATACTCCATCTCTTTTTGCTCTGCTTCTTCCTGGCTGATGTCCTCCTCTACACTGTAGTCCAGCACAGATCCCACTCCGAAAGCCTGGTTCTTCTGGATGAGTGGCTTGATTGCCCTGTGGTCCTCACCAGCCACGAACTGGCCATAAAAAGTCATCTTCATGAACTGGTCAAAGCCTCGACGTCCCAGAACCTTCCTCCCTAGATCCATTATCTAAGTTGAAAGAGATAGAACATTATACACAGAGTTACAATGAATCACATTATTAAGTAGAGAAGTAGTGAGAATATTTAGTCTAATGAAAAACTTTCTGGAAATGCACTGAAGATGTTAAATCAAATAAGGAATTGGACGGATTATAAATAGTGCTGATAGTTTAGTATAGTATTGATAGTTTATTACATAGTACGTAACCAATCAGATCATGCTCTGGGCAGGACATTGTGACTACAGACAGGTGAGTACAAACAGAGGTGGATGCTTCAGGGCACTTTTTTCAGAAATAAGTAGAGCCCGACCAATAAATCGGTGGGTCCCCTGTCTAATGAACTATTGACCCCCCCACCCCCGTCTGTGCGCTTCCTGTGTACCTCACAATTGCATTCTGCAGACACGCCTGGGTATTAATACTGTACATTAATTGCCGCTTACATTTTAATGAATGATTTACCAAACAATTTTTATGTCACACACTTATTAAATATGGGCTCACATCTTTTCCCAAAAGTCTGCTCTTCCCAGTATCAAAACTACCACATCTACAACCCATGATTCCCCACAGGTCACATATTAGTCTAATATAAAACTATTATACAGTGCTTTAAAGCGGTGTAAATTATCTTTGTGAGATAAACAAAGATGCAACTGTTAATTCATATGTCCACCATTATCTAATATAAGCCTACCATATCTGTGTATATCAATGTTCTTATTTCATATATCGGCCAATATATCAAATATCAGCTTTCCCCCCCCCCCAATATCGGTATCGGCATCATCCCCAAGAATCCAATATTGGTTGGGCTCTAGAAATAAGACAAAAGCAACACCACCAATAACGGTCATAATGCTATAATTAAGTCAAATAATCATTCATGGTCGATTATCACTGTCTTAACCTTTTAACATCCACCTCTTTTTCCAAAGTTCTACCAAAACCTAAGCCAATGTGAATTGTAAAGGTGACCCAAATCCTAATCCTTACATAGGTCATGTGATGCCATACTGTCCCAGAAATGACAGACTGTGTCTAGGCGTGTTTTGACAGTTGCAAGTTATGCCAAGAGGCTAAGCAGCTATACATTAGAAAAAAATAGCAGACTGTGCCTTCAGCAAAATACACTGAAAATGTGTCGTTCCCCCTCTGTACAGAACATTGTGTACAACCTGCAGGACCTAAACAGGTAAGATGAAACTCTGCAGATAAGAGTAGCTACTTATTTTCATAAGCAAAGTCAGGCTTTTAATTGATTCCACTGACTACATTAACCTATAAAGACCCAGTGCTACTTTTGTGGCAGTTACCAAATGAATATTTCTCTCTATTGATCGTTTATTAAGCGATTTATCACCACTTATTATGATATTATCCTCTGTATTTTGCATTTTTCAGTGTAAACTAGGTATTTTCCCCTATATTTAATTTACTGATCACGTAGATATTCATGAAAACTCAGAGTAAATTCAAAGGTTATTATTTTACAACAGAGAGAACTGACGAAAAAGTGACTTTATCAGCAAGGATATCAATGGCTGGACATGAAAACAAGCATCTCCAACGTATGTCATTTACCAGACTCCATGGGTTTTACTGGTAAATCAATGTTGTAGAAGATGACAGTGTTTCCACAGTAACTACGGAGCCTCTGAAGGTCCAAATGAGTCATATCTGATGACCATGAAAAGATGATAGATAAACTGCATTTTACATTAATTATTTACATGTATTGATAGGATTAGTGGATCAACAGGTATTAAACAGTTTAGATCAGTAGATGGTTTCGGTCGCTGGTGGCTGTTTGGGTCTTTATGAGTTAATATGTGACAATTAACAGACTGATCTCATGAAATTATGTTGTATGTGATGCCAGTTTATTGCATTTGATGTGTTGTAGGTTTTATTTTCATCGTTTCACGTGTTATTTAAAGCGATTTGATAGTGTGTCAGTGATCTTGCTAATGGCGTGTTATATTACGTGGCATAAATATACATGCTGAAAGCTTATAATGCATATGGATAACACGCCAGTTAAAACTGGCATGTTATATGTATGCAATTCATGATATCACTTTGCAATGGGCTCTATGCAGAGCCCCACTACTTCCTGAACTTCAGGTGGGTCCTTTATTTCCTGTCTTTCATTATAGGACAAATGATTAATCCAGGTGTGCCTAATTAATCAGTAGTTACAACAAGAAGTAGCAGACACATCTGGATTAATCAGGAACACAGGAACATTTTTTGTAATTTCAATAAAGCAACAGTGGTTGCTGGACTTTCTAAGTAACATTTTTATGCAAGTTGCAGTTTGATTTTGAGAATAAAATTACAAATTATTCTAATATGCCTTATTCATCTGGCTAGTTATGTTATAGTATATAGAGCAATCTTCACGTGTCTTGTGGAACCTCTAAATATTAACCCTTTCATGCACCCTGGTCACTACAGTGGACAGCTATTCTACAGCTGTTCTCTTGTATATTCATGGAATTTGTTGTTCTTTTTCGTTGTTGTTGTTGTTTTTTACACATATCTTTATTAAAGTTTTAAGACACTACATACTTTTTCTGGCATAAATTGGTAACATTATGTAGATCTCTCCTGAGCATAAAGCCCCAGAATCACAAGCCCTCCCCATAGTTTTCACACAATTTATCAGTAAATACATATTTCTGTGTGTCAAAAATTAAACATGTGGTGTCCAGCTGAGAGGACATTTTTGCAACTTCATGAAAAATAGGTTCATAAGATTTTTTTATTTTTTTTTCATGATTATTTTTTTATGTACAGGGTGGGGAAGCAAAATTTACAATGAACATTTAGTTGTTTTTTCTCAGCAGGCACTACGTCAATTGTTTTGAAACCAAACATATATTGTTGTCATAATCATACCTAACACTATTATCCATACCTTTTCAGAAACTTTTGCCCATATGAGTAATCAGGAAAGCAAACGTCAAAGAGTGTGTGATTTGCTGAATGCACTCGTCACACCAAAGGAGATTTCAAAAATAGTTGGAGTGTCCATAAAGACTGTTTAGAATGGAAAGAAGAGAATGACTATGAGCAAAACTATTACGAGAAAGTCTGGAAGATACTATTAAAGAAGAATGGGAGAAGTTGTCACCCGAATATTTGAGGAACACTTGCGCAAGTTTCAGGAAGCATGTGAAGGCAGTTATTGAGAAAGAAGGAGGACACATAGAATAAAAACATTTTCTATTATGTCAATTTTCTTGTGGCAAATAAATTCTCATGGCTTTCAATAAACTAATTGGTCATACACTGTCTTTCAATCTCTGCCTCAAAATATTGTAAATTTTGCTTCCCCACTCTGTATTTTTAATTTTTTTTTTTTTAATTATTATTGTTATTCTTAAAAATTATTATTTATTTTTCAGAAGAAAACTTTTAATCGCATTGTTTTTTTTCCATGCCTAAAGAGGAATAAAAACACTCAGGAAAAAATTTTGATTAAGGTTCTCATAATTCATGCATGAAAGGGTTAATCTGCATAAAATTTGGATTGAAGTAATTTGGCCAGATATGGAACCAAATGCAGGGTTCTAATCCAGAGAATCTTAGAAAAAAATGTTTTGGACCACCCTATTATTCTGTTATTATGTTACAGGTCCGGCCCACTGGAGATCAAATTGGGCTGAATGTGGTCCCTGAAAGAAAATGAGTTTGAGACTCCTGGCCTTACATAAGAAAGTGAAAGTATGCAGCCTAGAACTGAACGGATGCAGCCACATTCAGGCTGCACATGTGCAGACAAACCGGTTGTAACTTGAGATGTCAGTCTGAGGTCACTGAGCTTATGGATTTCACCTACAGAGACTCAGCTTTGTTTACCTCGACTTAAACAGTATTATAACTTAACTACTGTCTGTCAATACAACTCTAACAAACAGACTAATCTGTGTGTATGTAAACAGGATTAAAGATTTAATGTGCCCAAGCCTAGTAATTGATCCGTTTTGTCTGAGAACTTGTTGGTGAATACTTAAAAAAGAAAAAGTCAATATAAATAATTGTGTGTATTTCTTGTCCATACTATCATTCTTTCTAGTAGTTGGACACACATGGTGGATAATACCCAGGGTGTGTACCTCATTACCTCTTTATTCTTGTCAACCAGGAAGTCATAGGAGCAGAGTTTGAAAACCACCAAACTTCTGAGCAGCTCTAATGAGTCTTTGCTCTTATAAGCCTCCTGGGTCTGCTCAAAGTCTACGGAGATCTCATTAACGGCGGTGGAAGCGGTGCCGGAGCCCCCGTTCCGCTGACCCGTGTGTCCGGGACACTCCGGCCGCGCTGAATCATCCTCGGTGCGGCTACGGCTGACATCCTGGTCCGGGTGAGCCGCGGAGGTGGAGGCGGAGGTGGACCGGGCTCTTCGACAGGACAGGACGCGGTGTAAGGGAATGTCGGCCCCTGCCCGAGCCAGGGATGACACAGTTCTGACGTGAAACATGAGTCTGACAGGTAGACGTTAACGGAGGAAAGCGGACAGAGACACCGACCGTCTGTCTGAGGCTGTCCGTGCGCACGCGGATGTGTAAACAGATAGGAGGGTAAATAAGACCCGCGCGCATCAGCCGGTTGGCGGAGGAGCTGTGACGCAATGGCCAAATTTGAGCGCGCGGGTGCACACCCTTCCAAAGCGTCTAACATGAGTACATGTACAGCTGTGGGTGTGGAGGAATGGGAGTGTTTGGAAGTGGAGCAGAGGAGTTTAATGGTATTGTGTCTTAATATCTGCGGCTGATGTTAGCTCACCTGTTGGGACTACAACCTGTAAGAAGTAAGGTGAGATACAAAACAAAGGCCCAGTATGAGACAAAAAACAGACAAATACAGACTGGGGTGAAAAGTGGTAAGGTTTAGGGCTGTGGTTCCCAACCGTGTTTGGCTCTGACCCCATTTTAACATCACACATTTCTGGCGACCCCAGACATTCAAAACGGAGACTTGTTTCTGTTTTTGTTTTTTTTTTTGCAAAAATTAATTTGTTTTTGATCATGTAATAGTTTGCTATACTATGTTGCACATAAATGTTAATTTTAGATGACATGTAGTCTATATAATGTATATTATTATGGACGGAGGCAGAAAAGCCAGGTGTAGATTACTGCACAAAGCAGAGGCGATTTCTCATCGACTGCAAGGGAAGCTCGGCTTCCCCTAAAATTATGAGAATTAAATGGTCAAATATGTTCCGTTGTGTTGACAATTCATTGACTACAAATGTGTTAGAACACGTTCATCTCACAGACGAGTTTGTTCAGAATCAGCTTTATCACAAATCAACAGACTTGATGTTGTTCACTTCTCATACATTCCCGTTGCGCTGTTTTCTTATACAATCTCTGCTCAGTGCATTTGTCCGTAGACGCTCAGCGTCCATGCACTTCAATGGGACTGAGTGGAACAGTTTTTTTCATTGACTCAAAACTGGACGGTAATTGGATAAATGCCACAATGTTGTCCCGCCCCCGAACGCTCGGCGTCTCTGGGGGTGAATGGAGCTGTGGGCGGAGCTTGGCTGGGCTGGACGCCGAGCTTCCACGTGCTGATTGGAGGATCAGTCAAAAGGCTGAATCCCATTTGATTGACAGCTATTTTGAGCTCTACTCCTTCACTTGACAGAGTTCAGTTTAATACCGTCGTGCATTCTGCTGCGAAATCGAGAGAGAAACCACTACGAAATTACTTGTTCATTTCTTGCACTGTGAATAAAACACACTCATTGTTCTTCCTTGTTTCAATTTAACATAATTTCAATGTTTTCTTGTTTACTTGGTAGGATAAGATCACTGACCATTTTCTTAAAAAGGAACAGAGGGCTGAATTTATGTTTAAATGACTTGACTTTTTTTTTTAATTTTTTTTTTTTAATGTAAGCCGACAATGAGCTTCCCCTCTCTGAACGACGAGCAGCTGCCACTGGCACAAAGTGAGAATTTTATTTTCCCTGGTCAGGATATGTACAGTCAGTCCAGCTTGGATTTACAAGGCTGACAATTAATACTGAACAAACAAGAACTCAAACTATGAATTATGAAAGAGCTGCAGCGTCTGAAACTGACCACAATGAACCTTTGAAAGATAAACAGAACCACAGTGCTTCAGTTTCAGACTCACGGTTTGTCATGTCTTTTATGGACTGGGATTGTCTCTGTCAACTTACCATCTATTTTTATTTGTAAGTTTTTATTTTTATCAATTAGTAGAAATTTCAGGCGACCCCATTTGAATTCCAGGCGACCCTATGTGGGGTCCCGACCCCAAGGTTGAAAAACACTGGGCTAGGGCATGAAGTTAAGATGACGGTTCATATTGTATCTGTTTAAGGCCAAATTTAAGGTATTAAAACTATATGAACAATATTGGCTGTTGTCCTACCTTTTGGGCGAGTAGTACTCTTGTAACCTGTACCCATACCAGAATAAAAGCAGTCATCTGTAATTTATTAATAATAATAACAATAATAATAATAATACATTTTATTTATAGGCACCTTTCAGGACACTCAAGGTCACCTTACAGAGTTGTTAAAATAAAATAAAACAATTAAAATTACACACATACATATATAAAACACATAGGTACATAAAATTTAGTAACATATATTACATAGGTATAAAGTATAAATGCTCTTTCTATGTCTGTATCTCTGGTCACAGTGATCCGCCTATATCATATATCATATCATATCAGTGTCAACATCGTGTACAACTTTAGTGTAAATATGTAAATAATATGTGTATTTGTACAGAACAAGTAATATGCATTGTAGTCCTGTGCTTCAGGTCTCAGCACTGCTTCCTGTCACTCAGAGAATAGACTTTAAAATAGCTCTGCTTGTGTATAAGTCTCTCCAAAGTATATCTCTGACATGTTGGTCCCATATGAACCATCTCGGACGGACCCGGAGAACCTCAGGGACAGGTCTTCTGCTGGTGCCCAGAGTCAGGACTAAATACAGTGAAGCTGCTTTTCAGTTCTATGCAGTTAAACTCTGGAACAGTCTTCCTGATGATGTGAGACAGGCCTCTACTGTGACAATGTTTATGTCCAGGCTGAAAATGACTCTGTTCAACTGTGCATATAACAACTGAAAGGGTTGTATCTACACTCTTCTCTTTTACTTTATTTGAATTGATTATCTATGTTTTATTGATTATGTTTAAATTGTAATTGTGTGTTTTTAACTTTTCTCTTTTTGTAAAGCACTGTGAATTGCCCTGTGTATGAATTGTGCTTTATAAATAAATTTGCCATGCCTTGCCTAGAAGAACACTGCAGTTTCACCATCAATAAAGTCTTATCTTATCTTATCTTATCTTATCTTATCTTATCTTATCTTATCTTATCTTATCTTATCTTATCTTATCTTATCTTATCTTATCAACAGTGGTGGCAAGGACATCTGGAGCACCTGGAGGAAACCAAAGAACATCAGAGCCACTATGCCGCCGTCCCTCCCAGCGCAGAAATGCGTTTGTGTTTATATCTTCGACCGAGGTAAAACATGCCATGGTAACAGTCATTTGTGTTATTGCTGACATGTATCATGTGTAATGAGAGATGCAGTCCACTCAGACATTTCTAACAAAACAAGACATTTTACCATAAACTACACCTGTCTTGACTTCATTATCTTTATGGTGCCACAATTCATTTCTGTCCATATTTGTCTGATCTAAGGTCCTTTAGGGCACACTGGAAAGAACGGGAGAACCCTTTTCCTGGCAGACAGCTCCACGGTAGTTATGGTAACACATTACACTCACAGTTCTGTACAGTTATTTTGTCACACTATAGTTGATGAAGTTTGTAGTTTTACTGAATCAGTGCGTTAGCATTTAGCATCTGCTCACCTTTGACCCTTTGTAGATGACTCTGATCCTTATACCCCTATAACTCCACCCCTTTTGTTCAAATATGTTCATTTCAGGCTCCAAAAAGTCAACATAATAATAATAATAATAATAATAATAATTAGTATAATTAGTTATTACAGTACTGTGCTGAGGTCTGGGGCAACAACTACAAGACCTCATTACAGCCACTAACTGTTATTCAGAAAAGAGCAATACGGATCATTTATAACGCTGGCTACCAAGAACACACAAACTCATTATTCTTACAATCAAAATTACTCAAGTTCACAGACATTGTAGACTATCAAACAGCTCAAATAATGTACAAAGCTAAAAATAATCTTTTACCAACAAATATACAGAAATTATTCAGTATTCGTGAGGGGAGTTATTATTTAAGGGGGAAAATTAACTTTAAAATTCACTTAATACGCACGACTAGGAAGGGTTTTTGTGTTTCAGTTAGCGGGGTGAGACTGTGGAACAGATTCAATATAGAGTTAAAGCAACGTCCAAGCATGAAAGAATTTAAAAGGAGGTACAAAGACACAATTTTTCAGAGGTACAGGGATGAGGGAGGTGTTGGGGATCACTGGGAGATATAAAGATGTACAAGTATGTGGTAAGTGTGTGTATATGTATGTATAGGTGTGTATGTGTGTGTGTGTGTATATACAGGGTGGGGAAGCAAAATTTACAATATTTTGAGGCAGGGATTAAAAGACAGTGTATGACCAATTAGTTTATTGAAACTCATGAGAATTTATTTGCCACAAGAAAATGTACATAATAGAAAATGTTTTTATTCTATGTGTCCTCCTTCTTTCTCAATAACTGCCTTCACACGCTTCCTGAAACTTGCGCAAGTGTTCCTCAAGTATTCAGGTGACAACTTCTCCCATTCTTCTTTAATAATATCTTTAAGAAAGTCGACATTGCTGTGTGATGTTCTATTGGTAGCATGTTCTAAAACGCCCCAAATAGCAGAATCCAGAGGGTTTAGATCTGGGCTAGAAGGCGGCCATAAACATGATTCCCAAAAATTGCTAAAGTTGGATTTGTTGCTGTTGTCAACAAGTGTTTTGGTGTTCTTGTGTAAGATTTTAACTTCAAATCATATTTTACTGCATTTCTAACGGCCTTGTTGTCTATCTCAAGTTCAATTGCCATTTTTCTCATGGATTTGGTTGGATCCTTTAGGATTTTGGATTTGAGAGCTTTAATAAAAGCTTTGGTGCATTTTTTGTTGCTTCCTCCACTTCCAGACTTTCTCGTAATAGTTTTGCTCATAGTCATTCTCTTCTTTCCATTCTAAACAGTCTTTATGGACACTCCAACTATTTTTGAAATCTCCTTTGGTGTGACGAGTGCATTCAGCAAATCACACACTCTTTGACGTTTGCTTTCCTGATTACTCATATGGGCAAAAGTTTCTGAAAAGGTATGGATAATAGTGTTAGGTATGATTATGACATCAATATATGTTTGGTTTCAAAACAATTGACGTAGTGCCTGCTGAGAAAAAACAACTAAATGTTCATTGTAAATTTTGCTTCCCCACCCTGTATATGTAGGTGTATATGTGTGGGTGTATAGATCTATGTATGAATATGTATTTACATCTATGTGTTATTGTATTATACTGTATGTTTATGTAAATCATATTATATTTGTTAGTAATAATATAAAGCCAAAAACCAAATTATTTAATAGTAAGTATCAGTCATATTATGGTATTGATACGATTAGACTAGGAAGGTTATTATTGTTATTAATTATATAAGGAGAAGGGGTGGGAGTTTATAAGTTGTACGTCTTCTCACTCCTTTTCGAATATGTATTATATGTCTTATGTTTAATTGTTGTGTTTATTTATTTTCTTCTGTTTGACATTCATATTCGAAATAATACATCAATCAATAATAATACTAATAATGCATTGGTTTTATACAGCACTTTTCTAAGTAGTCAAAGACGCGTAATAAAATCACAAAGTACTGGCTTCAAAACAGCAGTTCAGAAACCAATGGGTGACATCATCTTCCTCTGTCCACTAATTATGTATAGTCTACAGCTCTGACCTCCTTTTAGTTGTTGTTGTACAAAGCAGTATCCCGGTAACGCTTCCATCCAACCCAACCTGAGAGCTATGTAAACCATTTGCCTTCACCAAGTAGTCTTACCTAATATCCCACTGCCCCCCGACAACAATCCCCCCTCCTTCAAAACAGTTTCCTCCATCTGTCGGCCTGTAAATAGAACTGTGAGGAACAGAATCAGGGAAAACAAGCCCTGGGTCTGCGCTCTTATACTGAGTCCATTTACTGGCTAATTACCCTGGATGTCTTCTGGTAAACATATCACCTATTGAGTTTTATCAGGTGCATTAGGGCTGTTCACACCAACACCTCTAGACATCATTTTATATGTTTTCAAATATAAAATACTGTTTATGTTATGGCACGGCTTCATTATTTATGGTTATTATTTATTGAGAGATGTGCGCCTATGTATTATCCAGTATACCCAGATCATCATGATGTTAAATTGAATATTTAATCATCAGTCAATGTCAACCCATTGCTTTCTGTACTGCATTCATTCAGAGTTGGAAGGAAATCTTGAGAGATTATAATATTCATACTAGCTTTGACATAAGGGGGGGAGGTGGGGCCCTTGCATAATTCACAGGGCAACTTGCTAGATGAGCATATAGGGCCTTCCAGCTCTGATTAACTAAATGAACCACAGCATTTTGAGCCTTGCGTTTTAGTGAATTCATTAATAATGTAACATGTCACGTTGACAAGCCACTTAGCATAATGCATGTCCTGCTTTTTAATAAAAATCCATTGTGGTACTATTTTAGAAAGAAAGATATCTCAACTCAACTGCCTCCATCACTTGTTCCTGAAACAAAATGAGTGTATTTATAGAAGCTGTACCTACAATTTACTGTATGTTACCAGACAAGCAGGTCTCTGATTACTGGTTTAGATCGTAATATTAGTAATGTTATTTAACCCTTTCATGCATAGTGGTCACTACAGTGGACAGTTATTCCACATCTGTTCTCTTGTTTATTCATGGGTTTTGTTGTTTTAGTTCTATATCAGCCAACACAGTGGACACTTTTGTATCATCTCATACACTGACATTCATACAATTACAGTAACTTTGCTGTTCTTGATAAGGCAAATTTATTCGTATAGTACAATTCATACACATGCCTTACAAAAATGGAAAAGAGACAGGTTAAAAACACACAATTACAATTAAAACATAATCAATAAACAAATAATAATCAATTAAATTAAAAGAGAAGAGTGCAGATAGAACAGTTACAGTTGTCATATAAATCTGATCTGCAGTAACATGTTGAGTGTATATCAATTGCTAGTTATTATTAGACTTTAATTAAATGTTTTCTTAAACAAAAAGTTGTTTTTTTTTGTGTTTTTTTTGGGGGGTGGGTGGGTGGGTGGGTTTGCATATTATCTCCATGAAGTGAGTAATAACTAGTATTAGTGTATGATCAAATGTGAGGAAACATGAGATTAACTGCATTAAAAACAGTTTTTATTTCATAGTTTTCACACAGTTTATCACTTTCTGTCATTGCATTTTAAATACATGTTTCTTTGCTTCAAAAATTAAACGTATGGTGTCCAGCTGAGTGGACATTTTTGTAACTCCATAAAAAATAGGTTCATTAAAAAAATTTCAGTCACATTTTTTTTTTCATGCCTAAAGAGGAATAAAAACACTCAGGAAAAAAATCTTGACTAAGGTTTTCATAATTTATGCATGAAAGGGTTAAAGTGTACCTGAACTGGTCATGTTTACAACATTAATTGTGCTTTGTGTATTACTTATAAGCGAGAGAGGCATAAATTCAGTAAAAAAAATCACCATAAATGCACCACACTGAACCTGTTATTATGTGAATTATGGGCAGGGGCAGAACCTATGGGGGGCAGCCATTGCCGGCTATGAAGAAGGGACATACTATCATTGTTTCCAGGTGATCAAGTGTGAGTAAACAAGCAGCAGTCAGTGAGTGAGATTGAGTGGAACGTGTGTGTTTGCGCTTGTTTGTGCCAGCCGTAAGCTTTGCACTCCGCTATTGTCCTAGAGACGCGACCCAGTGCTGACCCATAATATGTAATCTTAGACGGGGTCAGTGACCAGTCCATCACAGCCCAGGTAATCGGACAATACAATGAGTCTGCGTCACTACTGGTGCGAGAACAGCCTATGAAGGCAGAGCAGTGATTGAGTACTTGACAACGAGCTATAATGTAAGTTACCTGATGGAACCGCTAGTATTATATGTGATCTTTTGAAATAGCTAGCAATGAAAATTCACTACAGGTAGCCTTTAAGTCTATGATAATGAAACGTTTAACAGAAGTGTTTGACCTTCTGTCATTCATTTTCCTCAATGAATGAGAGTGAAAGACAGTAGGAAGTATGAGCAGCATTAGCAAAAAAAAAAAAAAGAAAGAAAAGACCTATGAAAAAGGAAAATAAAACCTTTTTTCTGATTTGTTCACAGTGGTTATGTTCTAAAACACAAACACAACCACAACACTGATAGACTCTGCTAGTGCTGGTAGATGTGGTAGTTTTTATGTAATAAATGTACCTGTGATACAGTTCATTCCAAGGTTATAATAGTTTTGGATTTATCATTATAGTTTAGTTTATTTAGTTTTGACTTTTTTTTTCTCTAATTCAGTTAGTTTTAATTAGTTCTTAGAGCAGGTTTGCTAGTTTTTATTAGTTTTCATTATTTTCTAAATGCTTAGTTTTAGTTTAGTTTAGTTTTTTCATATATTTTATCTTCTTCGCCGTTGTATTCAAATGAATCCCAGACAGGACTCTGCTGCTTTTTCCCAACTTTAGTCTCCATGTTTCCAGGGGCGAGAAGACGACTCTAAACGACAAGTGACGAGAAGTGACGGACCATCATATGGTGCCAGCAATTGCTGACCAAAATTGCTTGATGGAAATAAATCGATTTCGTATCAATCCGACATTGATGAAGATGAAAACGAAGGGAATTTTATCCATAACTTTTATATGTTTTAGTTAGTTTTATAAGCACGCAATACAGTTTCAGTTAGTTCTCATTTTTTTCTTTTAATTATAATTTTTATTTATTTCAGTTCACAAAAATGTTTTTACAATTCTAGTTTTCGTCATTTCGTTAGTTTTCGTTAACAATAATAACCTTGGTTCATTCCTTCACTTTCTTGGTAAATTCCATTGGCGTTTTCAGTTGAATAACCTCTCAGTTGGCATGTCTGTTTCTGCACATGAAATTTAACACCATGGCAATGTGGCTCTATTGTTTATTTGTTGCTAGGTAACCCATTTCAATTCTATGATTCTGGGCAAGGGTATTGTATTCCATAATTACTAATATCTCCCAAAAATACTGGTCCTATCAACTTACTGTTTTTGCTAGTCTGTTCCTTGACCAAAAATACATAAGTATACCAAACTGCAGCAGTCAGCTCTTTCCAGATTTTATGTGATGCCCAAGACACACACAAACTAGAGTCTGCTTCCCTTTTATAATACAGATGAGAATGTTTTAGAGGGAATGCAGCTGGAGCACGTGTTTTCCATGTCTGCTGCATGTGTCATCCATAGGTTTTTGTTTGGCAGGTGACAGTCTAAGAGGTTCTGTAACTCTGTGTGTGCTTTGTCTGTCAGACTGAACTGAACCCCATTAATAGAGGTGAGTCAGAAGACCAAAATGAGCTTCGTGTGATGCTTTTAATGGATGGAGGTTTACACTCAGCGCTCACAGGTCGACACCCAGAAATATCAGGAACACTGCAAATGAAGAGGCAAACACTTAAAGTGAGCTGCATATCTGCGGGTAATCACACACTTTAACACACACTTTTAGAGGAGAAGTGATGATTAACAGGACTTATTATCATTGTATAAATCAGAATATTGTTTTTTATTATTAAGGGTAATCATATTTTACCTCTAAAAGTTTAAAGACTGTGTTTCTGATGTACCCCACAATCTGTTGAATCAGGAATACAACACTGTAAAAAAAAAAAACTAAAAAAAACAGTATTATTCCGGCAGCAGGGGTGCCAAAAAAATACTGTTAAATAATTGAAAATAACCATCTCATAAAAATACAGTAATTTTCCATAATTAAAATACAGTTTTTTTGCCCTAACTTTACATGAGATTTTGCATATTTTTTTACTTTTAATGTTTAATAAAGAAAATTTACATGTATTAAAACAATCAAATTACCTATAAATATTTATATAAATAATTTTCAATGAGACTAAGTTGTACAATCCACCGATAAAAACTGTATTTGGACAGTTAATCAGTGCTTATACATGTTATACATTTACAAAAATACATTTATTCAACATTTTTGTTGTGAAACCTCCTGTAATTACACAAGATATTTGTCAATTAACAAACAAGTCTTGTTAAACTTACAGAACAAATACTTCTTTTACAGTTAATTGTCAGTAATTTTATCTCATTTTATTGTTTTTTTTTACAGTATTAAACTTTTAATTAACAGTTTAATCTCATAAATAGAAAATAAATATTTGTGAAATTATGACACATTTGCAAATGCATTGTAACTGTATTTTTCTATGAAAAAGGAAACATTTCTTTTTTAAAAAATTAAAATTTTTTGGTTATTCACAGTTACAGTTTTTCATGTTATTTTCCATTTGACATGTAAAATCGCAGTTTATTTTTGTCATTTCATCGATATTTTCCTGTATCTTAAAAATACAGGAAAAATCTGTAACATAAACTGTAAAAATTCCGTTAAATTACAGATTTTTTTTACAGTGAAATTGAGACTCACATTTTATTACAGTACTTAGAATTTATTTTCCTGTCATCCTTTATTAGACTACTGGCTTCGCTGCTATCCCTGAAATGTACAAATATATATAACCATGTACTTAGCCTATATATGGGAAACAATCTCACTCCTTTAGATCCAGTTAATTGCTGGTTGGGTTATTCATATGTGTTTAGTTGCAGGTTCATGCTTATGCACTTACTTGTATTGAAACACATTGCACCTAACGCAGTCCCCTATGTGATTTACTGAACTTTGTGTTTTCCAGCTTTAACCCTTTCATGCATGAATTATAAGGACCTTAGTCGAGATTTTTTCCAGAGTGTTTTATTCCTCTTTAGGCATGAAAAGACAATGCAATTGAAATGTTTTTCAATCAACAAAAATGTCCACTCGGCTGGACACCATGCCTTTAATTTTTGAAGGTAAGAAACCATCATCAGAAAGTGATACACAGTGCAAAAACTGTGAAATAAAAACATACTCTAATACTAGTTGCTACTCACTTCATGGCGATAATATGCACAAAAAAAATTTTTGATCAAAACTGTTAATTACAGTCTAATAACAGTTAGCAAGTATTTACACTAAAACATATTACTGCAGATCAGGTTTATTAACCCTTTCATGCATGAATTATGAGAACCTTAATCAACATTTATTTTCTGAGTGTTTTTATTCCTCTTTAGGCATGAAAAAAAAAACGTGACTGAAAATTTTCTTATGAACCTATTTTTCATGGAGTTAAAAAAATGTCAGCTTGACACCGTGTGTTTAATTTTGGAAGCAAAGAAACGTGGATTTAATGATATATCATGTGAAAACTATGAAATAAAAACCCTTTTAATGCTGATAATCTGCTGTTTTCTCACATTTTAACATACTCTAATACTAGTCATTACTCACTTCATGGAAATAATATGCAAAAAAAAACACTTTTGTTTAAAAAAAAAAAACAAACAGTTAATTGCAGTTTAGTAACAATAACAAGCAATTGATTTTTTTTTTAGTTTAGTTTATTTTGAATATGCAACAAGACAAAGTAATCTTACTTAGTCCTTAGGAAAAAAAACAGGTAATAAGAGGTCATGGAAGAAAACAAAAAAACAAAAACAAAACTTATACAAACACATGACTTCATTTGCACATTCTAAAAGGAGCGGAGGAAGTATAATTTATTTAATCCCACCCCTTCAACACTCAAACATGTTACTGCAATCAGGTTAATCAAGAACAGCAAAGCTACACTAATGGTATAAATTACAGTGTATGGGATGATGCATAAGCGTCCACTGTGTCGACTGATATGGAACTAAAACAATAAAATCCATGAATATACAAGAGAACAGCCGGAGAATAACTGTCTACTGTAGTGACCACTATGCACGAAAGGGTTAAGAACAGCAAAGTTACAGTATCACTGTAAGCCTGGAATTTGTATTTACTAAAATGCTTTAATTACAATGGACTTAAATGATTTAAGTTTTATGATGTTACTATAAAATGTTCAGTATATTCTACTAATTTGTAGACATAGTTGAAAGTACGAAAAATTTTAAGTTGAATGGAATTAAATCACTAAGTTTTAGTCATGACCACACCTTTTTAGCTTCGCATTGCATTGTGGGTATTGGACATGTTGTTGAAAATGTGTTATTTTTATGTGCAGGGGTTCAGCGGGGCTGTGGTGTTAGTGTTAATTTGGATTTAATGTGTGTATTAGGCCTGTAACGGTACACGTACCGAACTGAACTGTTTCGGTACACACCTGTTCGGTTCGGTACACAGCTGTACCGAAACGGCACAGTATGTTGACAAAAAGAAAAAGGAACGAAAGACGTCGTTTGATGCGGAACTTTAAATCCGCGCAAGTTTCACACAGACATATTAAAGGACGCACACATTGACCCGAAATATGAAATAGTAGCTGATATAAGGTCAAAAAAACAACAAATATGATGTGAACCTGGAAGGAAGAGACTGAGTCCAGTTTGGATCAGTTCAGGTTCAGGTGAAAGACAACAGCGAGGAAAGAGACGCTGATAAGACGAACGTTGTTTGGCCCCTAGGAACTACGGTAGTTCTAAAACACACTAGCTCTGTCTGTGTCTCTCTCTCACGCATGCTGTATAACAGAGGAATAGAACTTGGAGTTCGACACTGAAAGTATATAAAAATAAAGTTTCACTTTCGTTTCACGCCAGCGTTAGTTACGTTAGTTATGGATCGGACCGCACCCCGCCCCCCCGGCTCCGACCAAAAAAAAAAAACAACAACAACAAACAAACCATCACCCCCCCCCCCCCCCCCCCCCACACACACACACACACACACACACACACACACACAAGTACACAAAATGTCCTAAACAGTTTGTTCTCTGTCCTAAAATAAATAATTTGGTTAAGTTTGTTGTCAGTGTTGCTCTTCAGTTCGTTTAAACAGAATACCAGTTTACCCTCCTGTTAATGTTGCAGTTCATGCAGATTTTCTTTGTTGATATTTTTATGCAGAATGTGAACTGACAGAACTGTGATTAGATTTTTTTTGTTTGTTCAAAACTACCTGTCAGGGAAAAGTGCAATACTAATGTATTTAGTAATACTAATAATTTATTTTGTTTTCTATTTGATTTATAGCAGCAGAATTATATTATTCCTGTTTTCCTATACTCTATTGTGTCCAAAAATTGGGGGGAAAATGTTCAAAAATTCATAAATGTATTAAAGACTTTTTGAGGGGTTTTCTTTCTTCCCGTGCTGAACCGGAAAAAACTGAACCGTGGCTTTGAAAACCGAAAACGTACCGAACCGAAAATTTTGTGTACCGTTACAGGCCTAGTGTGTATGTCAGTGTTTATTGGCCTTTTTGTGTTTGTTTTGGTATTTTTGTAGACCTGCACCATGAGTCAGAGCCATAGGAAGAACTATGGCTTTCCTGTTCATCTAAGATTGTTATTGTATAATGGAATCTTAATGTGTTGTCTATTTAAAAGCACTTCCTGTACTGGCAAATGACAGTGAGCAAACTTTTATTCATGCTACAACATAGTAAACTGAATAATTTCATAACTATTTTGGTCAGGAATAGGATTATGAGTTTGATTAACTTAAAAAAAAAGTTGTTTAATCAATGATAAATTAATCTGGATACAATTGAGAAAATTAGTCAGTGTAACCTAAAATGCTGAGTTGAATGGTTGGATAGTGGGGTTGATTTTACAACAGATTTAAAGTACAAATAACTTGTCTTTTAGTGTTTTCTACTTAATAGTTTAAGTTCAATACTTTTAGCATTAAAGTTGAACCTACTTAAACCAATTGATTAGTCGATCATTACTCAAATCATTTAAGTGCAATCACTTGTCTCAAATTTTTGGAGTAAACTCTACTTCTCCGGGCTTACAGTGTAACGGGATGAATTGCAGTGTTTGGGATGGTGCATAAGTGTCCTCTGTGTTGGCTGATATGGAACTAAAACAACAAAACCCATGAATATACAAAAGAACAGCTGTAGAATAGCTGTCCACTGTAGTGACCAGTATGCATGAAAGGGTTAAGTAGAAAACTCTGGAGTATCACACATGAAAGTAGGCCGAGATGAGGCCACATGCCAGTATCACTTCGTGCGCATTAACAGATGGGGGAGCCATTGTCTCGCATGTAGTTACAATGACGTTGCCCTCCACCCCCCACCCCACCCCCAAACATAGACACAAATACATAAACACTCACAATTTTTTTTTATTACACTACACATATTGTTATTTTAAGGGCTTTGTCTAGTGTGTGTTAAAGTACAGATGTGATTTCTTCAATGTTACACATATTTGCCATGTGCGTAAAAGACGCAGTTTCTATAGGTTCAATGTTAAAATGACAATGACTACATTTCATTCTAAGCATCACTGTTGCGTTTTTTTTCCATCTTAATCGCCTGTATTTGCTTATTATTTGTTAACCTAACACAGGACAGAGTGCTGGATCCAAAACAAAGCCCGTTAACCGGAGCCTGTTGCGCACACTCACACACAGGCCTATGTAAATTTGGTGGCGCACGCATGGCGCACAAAGCCAAAGATAGAGTAACAAATCAGGAATTTCCCTCCTGCCACTCCTGAGAGCGCAAGAGCGGACAAAAGTTACGGATTAAGTGCTCCTCATCGGAGAGAAAAGGGACACGAAGGGAAAAAGAAGATAATTTTCTTCAGTGTTTTTGTCCAGGTTTTTCATCAGTTCACACTTTTCCGACCGCCTTGAAGACACTTTTGGAAAATAGTTGCTTTTCCTGTCATTATGTCTGCGGACGCATCAGTTTGGCAAGATGACCTCTTTTAGAGCTGTCTGTGGAAGTAAAGGCGCACCGCACAAAAACAGCGTTTGTCAAGAACACGGTGGCTCTCAAGTTGGTGTTTTATAACTTTTTCAGCTGCTGTTGCTGCTCACTTTTTTTTTTTTTTTTTTTTTTTTAAAGCTGCTGAGTCTCTTGATGGCGTAGGTGGTGGCAAGACTGTTAAAACACTTTCTTGGCCTCGGATTTTATATTTATAAAGCAATTACTGAAGGATTATGTGCGTAAAAACAACCCGGAGTGCGTAAAATCCAGTAAAAAAAAAAAAAAAAAATCACCATTATCACTTTTGAGGAAGGAAAATGCGGAGTGAAAGAGGCGTCTAGAAGGATGCTGCTGCTTGTACAATGGAACTGAAGAACTGTTTTGCTGTTGTTGCGCTGGTTTGTCTGTATTTTTGCTCAACTTTCAGCCAAGAACTCAACCTTAAAGGCAAGAATGTATGCAAAGCACCTGGGTAAGCACCTTTTGCAAAATTAAAAAAAAAAAAAAAAAAAGTGGGTTTGTAATGCAAAATCAGCCAGTTTGTAAGCCTGTTTATGTCATTTTCTGCTTCAGTTTAAGCTGTAAGGATGTGAATTGCATGGAAAACGCGTGAATCCATCCTACTCTTTAGGTATTTGTTTAGAATTAACTGAGTAAAATGGGAGTTTAAAGCAGAGTTGGGGACAATACAACTTTTTGGCAGGCCTGGACAATTACACGAATAGCGGGAAGAACCTCTAAAGTTTGGAAATCAACAACTTTGTTCATTCTGTAAACTTTAAAAAAAAAAAACTCATATTCCAAGTGTACTCTGGTATAGGTTTAACACCCGGTGGTTTATTTCATCTTGACCACTTTCTTTTTCGACATAATGTTCACAGTCCACCACAGCAACAGCAGCAGGAGGAGGAGGAGTCCATGGAATAAAAGCAGCTATACAGATGTGTGCATCTGGAACGTTTCATGTTTGCATTTTCTCTAAAGGGGGCGCCCTTGCAGACCTGACACCATTAGTGTCATGGGTTAATAAAGCGTTGTGGTTGGCCATGCATGCAGAATGTACACACAGTCTTATTAGAGCATACAAAGCAACTCAACTTAAGATTCAAAAGTTTATTTACCATTTGTGCATACACATATAGGAACTATTTTGCAGTCATTCAGGGAGTAAAAAATACAAGAAAAACACATAATTCTATTTAAAAATAATAATAATAATACAATACATACATCTATAAATATATAAAAGTGCATAAAAACTTTATATAAAAGGGGAAAGATGAGACCATTGTGTTTTGATCACGCTACAAAAATCTTCTCAAAAGTCTCGTTTTGATTTGGTGTTTTCAGAATAACACTCATTTGTTTGTGAATTTGCTGCTATTTTAACCCTTTCGTGCATACTGGTAACTACAGTGTACAGCCATTCTCCAGCTGTTCTCTTGTATATCCATGTTTTATGTTGTTTTAGTTCCATATCAGCCAACACAGTGGATACTTATGTACCATCCCATACACTGGAATTCATACCATTACTGTAACTTTGCTGTTCTTGATAAACCTGATCTGCACTAACATGTTTTAGTGCAGGGGTGTCAAACTCATTTTGTTGAGGGGCCACATTCAGCTAAATTTGACCTGAAGTGGGCCGAACCAGTAAAATAATCACATAATAATATAGAAATAATGTCAACTCCAAACTTTTCTCTGTGTTTTAGAGTGAAAAAAGTAAATTTACATTATGAAAAGGTTTACATCTACAAACTCTCCTTTCAAAAGATGTGAATAACATGAACAAACTGAAAAAATAAGTGTCATTTTAACAATATTCTTCCTCAGTTTATCATTTACACATGTATATTATAACTTACAGATCGCAGTGGATCTACAAACACACAAAACATTTAATAACAGGCAGAATATTGTTAAAATTACACTTACTTCTCTTAAGAAATTTCAGGTTGTTCAAATTTGTTCAGGTGATTCCCTTTTTTTTTTTTTTTTGTTTTTTTGCAAAATTATACTTTGTTTTAGTGTAAATACATGAAAATATTTACATTTACAAAGAGAAAAATGTGGAGTTGTCATTATTTATATGTTATTATGATAGTATTTTACTGGTCCTCACTTGAGATTGAATTAGTCTGAATGTGGAACCTGAACTAAAGGAATGTTAATATCTTCAGTGTAATTTTTGCATTTCACAAATTCATCCCAAGGGCCGGACTGGACCCTTTGGCGGGCCGGATTTGGCCCCCGGGCCACATGTTTGACACCTGTGTTTTAGTGTAAATCAGTTGCTAATTGTTGTTAAGACTGTAATTAACTACTTTCCTAATCAAAAAATTGTCCTTTTTTTGCATATTATCTCCATGAAGTGAGTAATAACTAATATTAGAGTATGATAAAATGTGAGCTGCATGAAAAATATTTTTATTTCATAGTTGTCAAACAGTATATTACTTTTTGATGACTGGTTTTAATCTTTGCTTCAAATATTAAATGCATTGTGTCCAGGTGAGTGGACATTTTTGTAACTTCATGAAAAATAGCTTCATAAAAAAAATTCAATTACATTGTTTTTTTTTATGCCTAAAGAGGAATAAATACACTCAGGGGGGAAAAAAATCTTGACTAAGGATCTCAAAATTCATGCATGAAAGGGTTAAAAGGAAAACATCTGCGTCAACAAATACTGACTACAACATCTAAGGTCTTTTCTGTTATTTTCTAACATGCATCATATTAAGAAATCATCTGCTAACATTAAAAACAAGGAACTTGATTTTCTTGTAATACCTCTCTTCTAGTCAGGAGCAGAAAGAGGAAACTGTACAAGTAAAAATAAATAGGTGAGGTAGCAGGCATATTTCTTGGGGAAAAAAAAAATGTTGAAATAGCTTATCTGAAATGCTACATTCAGCATTTTATGTGCAGTCAGAATGAAATATAAAGCAATCAGGAGCTGCTCCTCAAACTACATTGTGTTGTTGTCTCATAAATTCCACTTTTGCTTCGCTGGGAATTAAAATGCTTGTTTTTTCTACTAGAAGAAAAGTAATATTACAGCCTTATTTTAGGGCTTTGTGAAGATTTTTTTTACTGTGATCAATGTAGTTTTGGCCTTTTACAAGTTTGACATTTGGCCCTCCTTTGGATATATGAAAATGATTGAAAAGTGTTAGCATGGTGCCCCGGGTGCTCTTATCTAACATTCATTATATTGAGATTTCCACCCACTATTCACTTGGTTTCTTTGACTTGAATGGTTTGAATAGTAGGAAGCACATCAGCACTTGTCATTACTAGTCAGAATTTGCAGTATAAACAGCTGGATTTGTATGCAGTGCCAATGCACATTTGGCGGCTTCAGCACTCTTTTTTTAATTTCTTTCCAATCCCGATGAATGTAAGATAAATGTGTTTTTCAATCACAGAAAGCGCAGCCATTGAAGTGTGTGTATAGAGCACATTCTTTTCAATAATAACCACATACAAATGGGAGTTTAATTTTGCCTCTTATCATTCAGCACAACAGTGAATGTAATCTTTCTTCTTCCCTTTGCGCCGACGTGGATCGACTCTGTGTTAAAGGTCAACAAGGGTCAACCCCGTACATATTGACTGGAGTTTGTCAGAATCAGTGGCAGTAAGTTGACTCCCAGAACTACATAGACTGTTAAAAAAAAACACTTTGGAGTCGTCTTTTTTAAAATGTATTTATACATTTCCAAGTGAAAGCGCTCAGCTGTTATCTGAATCTCCACCACACGCTTCATTTTGGGTAGGATAAAAAAACAGTGTTGATCTCTGCTCATTGACTGTAAGCGCGCTGCCATCTTCAAACGCTTTTGGGGGAAGCTGACGTGTTGCAGGGGCCCCACAGAGGTCACAGGCATGGGAGGAAGAGGAGAAACATCCGTCTTTTCCTGACAGGCCTTAAACTTGGCTGCAATATGTTGTTGAATATTCACACTCCTCCGTGGTCTCTTTGGGGAGGCTGACAAACCAGCCAAGAAGTGAGGATTAAGGGCTTGCGAATGTGCATACAGTATTTAGTTAAATGCCTATATTCTGATAATTACACCGCCGTTGGATTTGCATATGTGTCACGTACAATGCCCTGCGACGTTTGCAGAATCTGACATCGCCACATCAATAAGAAGTGGGTGCTTCTATGAAACTGGGTTCGTTTTGGTACGTGGCACTCTGCCAGCGTTTTTTTAAACCCAACTAGAAAAGCACTTGGAGAGCGCAGACCTCCGCCAAGGCAGATCAACCCCTCTCCCGATCACCACCAAAATGTAATCATTTGTTCCTTGTGCCAGTATCAACATTTCCTGAAAATTTCATCCAAATCCGTTCTTAACTTTTTGAGTTATCTTGCTAACAGACAAACCCCGATGAAAACATAACCTCCGCCATTCCTTGTTTGGTTTCCTTATACTCTTACTCTGAGCCATCCCAAAATTAACACATTTTTAATCAAATATTGGGGCCAAAAACAGGACCAAAATTGGGACAACTTTTTAAGTTATCTTGCTAATAGACAAACCCTGATGAAAACATAACCTCCGCTGTTCTTTGTTTGGTTTCCTTATGCTCTTACTCTGAGCCATCCCAAAATTAATACATTTTTAATCAAATATCGGGGCCAAAAATAGGACCAAAATTGGAACAACTTTTTGAGTTATTTTGCTAACAAACCCCGATGAAAACATATCCTCTGCCGTTCCTTGTTGGGTTTCCTTATACTCTTACTCTGAGCCATCCCAAAATTAATACATTTTTAATCAAATATTGGGGCCAAAAATAGGACCAAAATTGGGACAACTTTTTGAGTTATCTTGCTAACAAACAAACCAACACACCCTGATGAAAACATAACTAGAAGCACTCAGAGAGCACAGACCTCCGCCAAGGCAGATCAGTGCCCCCCCCAATCGCCACCAAAATTTAATCATTTGTTCCTTGTGCCAGTATCAACATTTCCTGAAAATTTCATCAAAATCCATCCTTAACTTTTTGAGTTATCTTGCTAACAGACAAACCCCGATAGAAACATAACCTCCACCGTTCCTTGTTTGGTTTCCTTATACTCTTACTCTGAGCCATCCCAAAATTAATACATTTTTAATGAAATATCAGGGCCAAAAATAGGACCAAAATTGGAACAACTTTTTGAGTTATCTTGCTAACAGACAAACCCCGATGAAAACATAACCTCCGCCGTTCCTTGTTTCATGTTCCTATACTCTTGCTCTGAGCCATCCCAAAATTAATGAATTTTTAATCAAATATTGGGGCCAAACATAGGACCAAAACTGGGACAGGAAAAGCTACCAGTAGGTGTCAGTGCATTTGATCTGGAAAACATGGCTTGAAATGGTCTTGTGTTTCCATATTATTTCATTTATGTCATTCATGGATGTGCATTCCATCATCAGATATTCAATAATCATCAGGTGAACAAACATTTACACACCCCTTTGCTCAAAAAGGAGCAGGATGAAGAAAATCTTATATTTCCTGCCCCTCCTCTAAATAATAATAGCCTTAATGGTTAGCTACACACAACTACCTTTAAAGTCAGACAAACCAAACAAAATACATCCAAAGATAATACAAAATGAATACAAAACCAAGAGCAAAACTACATATCCAGAAAGTACAAAACAAACAAAACATAGGTAAATATATACCTGACAAAATGATGCAAAATAATTACGATACCAGACCAAAATAAGTTAATAAATATGTCACAAGATGCAAAACTAATACAAAGCAAAATGTAAAGATGTGTAACTGCTCATATAGTCTCAATAATTTTTATTCTGGTATAAATAAAGACATTGTGTTAAATTTGACGATTTTAGTAGTTTTTCTAATCCAGACATGGGTTTTTCATGAACCTCAGTCTCAGTCCAGGTTTCGTGTGTAACCCATCGTGTCCACTGGTGTTTCATGCAGTACCTGCCCATTAAAACACAAATAAATCGCGAGGGATTTTGCAACAGCGGCCATTTTTGTGAAACACTGCCTTGCATAATTAGTTCAATTCCCAAAATGTACCTGTGAGAGAATAAAAAGATATTAGAAAAAACAGTAGCGTGTAATTTTCGTGTCCTTTTTACCATGTTACGTGTGGATTTTTGTATAAACAACTTTATTTAAAAATGTGTTTTATCTGAAAAATCCAAACCCAAACTTGCTTCATAACATTAGTCTACATCTGGTTTGAATTTTTTAGCCTCTCTGTCCTGTTTTTAGGGACTGTTTCATAGAAGCACCCAAGTACAAGATGAAAGAGCCGGCTGTGTTGGGCGTGGATGCTTTGATATGTGTGTTTGTTTTACCGTAGATTACCTTCATCTTCTTCCTCTCGTTTCTGAATCTCATAACTTGGTTTGCAGGTCGTCAGGATCGGTGTGCTGCAGTGGATGGGGGCAGCTAGGGGACGAATGCCTGACACGTATGTACCAGATCGAGGGATAACATTTATCATCACCTGTCATACGGCTCATTGTGTAAGCCCTTTGAATAATACTGCCTTTTCTTATTCGCCTTAGCTCTCTGCGAAGGAAACTTCACCTGCAAGGAAAAGGAGGTGTGTGTCAGGCCCAATGAATGCCGCTGCCGACATGGATATTTTGGAGCCAGCTGTGACACTAGTAAGATTCTTTTTTTTTTTTTTTTTTTTTTTTTCTCCAGCATTTCCACATTTTATAAGCTGAGTGTCTTGGCTATAGTTAGTGGAACATGTTTCACCTTGTAAATTTATTTGTGTATGATGTCTGATATGATGTTTTCTGAAAAACACTCAAAACATACAGTGGAATATTAATGATAATCCTAAGAATAGGACTGCACAAGATGACAGAAACTAGATTTTATGCACATTTGTAAGAGTTCTTTTATATTATAACAATTTTCCTGAAGTGAGATTGAAAGAAAATTGTTGTACATCCCCTGCATAGTATCACAATTTACATAATATACTATATCACATTACCAGATTCTGCAACTACAGCCCTGTTTTTATACACAATTACATTTTTTTTTATTCTTTAACCCTTTATAGGGCACTCAGAGAAAAACTCTGAAATTCAAAATCTCAACTTTAGCGTGTTATTGCAGAACATAACATGACTTTATTACTTTTGTGAACATTTTTCAAAATGTTTTATTAGTTACTTTCTCATTGACCCTCAAATTTCGCAAATGTAAGTTGCGTATAAAAATTTATCTAATGGAAAAATGACAGTTTCACCAAAAGTCTCATTGTTCATTTTTAAAAGTTTTTGCACTGGCAAGAGGTGTTTTTTTTTTTTTGTGCATAGCGCGAATGGTATATCATGCAAAACTGCAATGGAAAGACCTTTTTACGCAACTAGAGTCACATGAATAAATAAAAAGGATGTTGACGGACGTTACAACAAGCGAAGAAGAGTTTTAAAAGAAACATGGCGTGGTATGTGTGGACACACCAGGAAACTGAATCCTTTTTTAAATTTAGTACGGGATAGAGGGGTAATATATAATAATAATGAATATATCTGTAAATCAACGTGATATTTATGTTTGTCACTATGTTTATGCAATGACTTCTCATGTCATCTCGCGATAATAAATTAAAAAAAACCTTCGCATTTGTGATTAAATGGAAAAACTGACATTATGCACTTCTGGGTTTTTTTGACATTTAGTAAATATTGGTAAAGTTTTGCACATATGTCCAAAACAAAAGTAACTATTGTCATGTAGACAATCAACGTCAATGAAGTTACCATATTTGGTTCCTTGCCCATAAGTGGCAAAAAAAAAAAAAAATCCAAGAATTTTATAAAAATACTAGAAAAACAGATGTAAGGTGAAAGGAACATGTATTTTTTCGACCATTAGACCAACATAAGTGCTGATCCAGACCCCTGTCCACATCCACATTCTCCCTTTGAACATCATTCCTTACATTAGTACCATTACTTCATGGTACCTAACAAAGCAGGTCCACCCACTGTTCATGCAGAGGTGGACCTTACAGACCCTGCAGACCACATTGGACCTGAGATTGTTGACTCACTGTACTCAGTGGAACTGTTACTTTCACTGTCTTGTAATGTGTGGAAATGACCAAAAATAGTCACTTACCCGATAAAAGGTTTAAGTGGTATAAGTCTTTCAATACCCAATATTCTTTGTATTTTTAGATTATTAAATTGTTGCTTGTTGGATTTTTGTATGATTTTTGTTGTTTATATTTCTTTACTCTAGTAGAAGTCGTCGGAAATAATACCAACGATCAACTTGTTTACTGAAGAAAAAGTGAATTTATACTGGCTTTGACATGTAGTCAGAAGTAAACAGTGGTGGGTTTGAAGGACATTTCTGCCATCTGTTTGTGTGCAAGAAAAAAACAAAAAACGGAACCTCATGTTATATTAATATAACATGAAAACTATTATACCCATCTAACTTGAAATAAAATAAGAAACTGTAGACTCAGCATCATGAACTGTGTGTCAGTTTTCAATGTCAGCGACGCAACATGAAGTTTTATCATGCCTTATGTCAGCAGTGTAGTCGCTCTGTCATGGCCGTTTCATCTCGCTGTGCGTTTCATGTCATTTTTATCTTATGTGATGTGCACAGATGGACACACCAACAGATTTAGTCCTTTCCATTTAAGCTGAAGTAAATGGATTCAGTAAACTTAACCCTTTAGAGGGCACTCATAGAAATACTCTGAAATTTAAAATTTCAACCATAGTGTGTTATTAGAGGACGTAACAAGACTTTATTACTTTTGTGAAATTTTTCAAAATGTTTTATTGTTATGTAGAAAATCAAGGTCAATGAAGTAACCATATTTGGTTCCTTGCCCATAAATGGCCAAAAAAAAAAAAATCATAGAAGTAGAAGACAGGATAGAGGGGTAATATATAATAATAATGAATATATCTGTAAATCAACACGATATTTACATTCGTCACTATGTTTATGGACTGCCCTCTCATGTCATTTTGCGATAATAAATTTAATTGATTTAATGGAAAATCCGACTTTACGCACTTGTGTTTTTTCGACATTTAGTAAATATCGGTAAAGTTTGCGCAGATGTTCAATGGAAAAGCAACTATTGTCATGCAGACAATCAAGATCAATAAAGTTTCCGTATTTGGTTCCTTGCAAAAAAAAAAAAAAAAAAATCCAAGAATTATTTATAAAAATACAGGAACAACACATATAAGGTGAAAGGAACATGTGTTTTAGAACATTAGAACATGACTTTTAGAACATTTGACCAACATAAGTGCTGATCCAGACCCCTGTCCACATCCACATGATCCCTTTGAACATCATTCCTTACATTAGTACCATTACTTCATGGTACCTAACAAAGCAGGTCCACTCACTGTTCATGCAGAGGTGGACCTTACAGACCCTGCAGACCACATTGGACCTCAGAGTGTCGACTCACTGTACTCACTGGTACTGTTGATGTCACTGTGTCATAACATTTGCGTAAATTCACATGTTGTGAATTTTTTTATTTAGTGAACAGAGTAAAAGTAAAAAGTTGCTAGAAAGAGGGCGATATATAGACCATACTTTCTATTACTACAGTACTGTTCAAGGTTATAATAGTTTTGGATTTTTCGTCATAGTTTAGTTTTATTTAGTTTTGACTTTTTTTTTCTCAAATTCAGTTAGTTTTATTTTGTTTGTAGAGCAGGTTTGCCAGTTTTTATTCGTTTTCGTTATTTTCTAAATGCTTAGTTTTAGTTTAGTTTTAGTTTTTTTTTTTTCTATCTTTTATCTTTTTCACTGTCGTATTCAAATAAATCCCAGACAGGACTCTGCTGCTTTCTCCCAACTTTAGTCTCCATGTTTCCAAGTAGAGTGGGGACCAGAAGACGATTCTAAATGACAAGTGTTTAGAAGTGACGGACTGTTAAATATCATATGGTGCCAGCAGCTAAAATTGCTCGAGGGAAATAAACCGATTTCGTATCATTCTGACATTAACAAAGATGAAAACGAAGGGAATTTTATCCATAATTTTTATCCATTTTAGTTAGTTTTGTAAGCACACAATACAGTTTCAGTTAGTTACCATTTTTTCCTTTTAATTATAGTTTTTATTTATTTCAGTTAACGAAAATGTTTTTACAATGCTAGTTTTCGTCTTTTCGTTAGTTTTCGTTAACAATAATAACCTTGGTACTGTTATATGTGGACCATTTCTAACGACTGCTCTGTCTTTTAACAGAATGTCCTGCTCAGTTTTGGGGTCCTGACTGCAAGGGGAAATGTAACTGTTACCCCAATGGCCAGTGTGATGACTTTACCGGAGCGTGTACCTGCAACCATAACCGTTGGGGTCCTAACTGTGAGAATGCGTGTCTTTGCCAAAAAGGAAAGTGTGACCAAGACACGGGCAAATGCACATGCCACCCTGGCGCCTGGGGTCCCCAGTGCAACAACAACTGCTACTGTAGTGTCAACTCAGTATGCGACGCGATGACAGGACGGTGCCAGTGCAACCCCGGCTGGACGGGAAGGAACTGCGCCATCCAATGTAACTGCAATAACTCACCGTGTGACCAGTTCACAGGACGCTGCCAGTGTCGGGAGCGTCTGTGGGGCCCAAGGTGTGAACGATACTGTCAGTGCATCCACGGCAAGTGCAACCAGGCGGACGGCTCATGTACCTGCACACCGGGGTACCGTGGGAAGTTCTGCAGGGAACCGTGTCCGGCCGGGTTCTACGGTCAGAACTGCAGGAACAGGTGGGAGAAAGAACTTGGCAGAAATCAAATGTGGCATTTCAGAAACACAGGAAACATGTCGTTTTACAGATGCCTGTCCTGCCTGATAATCTACGTCTATATAATGGTGTGGTTTTGTGGTTTTGGTAGGAAATAAGACTTGATATATGTAACAGCTGATAATACTTAAAATATCTGAACCTGTTACTTAATGGAGCAATAATAAAGTAAGCTTTGGGAGTTGGTTCACATTATACCGCAATCATCTGCCAACATGTAAAAGCAATTCAGGTTAAGTGCTTTACCTTTCATAGACTATGCTGTTCTCACACAAAAAGTGTCTATAAACCAAAGTGAACACAGAGTTCAGGGTTGTTTGTCTTCTTTGTGAGTAATAACAGCTACAAATTAAAGCAAAGTAATCCAGATGATTCCTACCTCCTTTTAAAACACTTTTTCTGTATTAATTGAGACCTAAGAGTTTTTTTTTGTTTTTTTTTTTTAGATTTTTAACCCATAAAGACCCAAACATCCACCGGCGACCATAATAAACTCCTGATCTAAACTGTTCAATACCTGTTGATCCACTAATCCTATGGATACATGTAAATAATTGGTGTAAAATGCAGTTTGTCATCTTTTCATTGATTCAAACATTGGAGCTGGAGATGGAGACGCTTGTTTTTATGTTCAGTTAATGATGTATTTTACTGTATAAGTCACTTTTTTTCAGTTTTCTCTGTTTTTGATCTAGTATTCAACTTTTAACTTCAGCTTTTATGAACATCTGTGCGATTACAGTACATTAAATATAGAAAAATACCTAATTTTCACTTAAAAATGCTAAATACGGAGCATAATATTATGCTAAACAATGATAAGTCACTTAAAAAAGGTTAAATATAGAGAAAAATGAATTGGAGAACCGCCACAAAAGCTGCACTGGGTCTTTATGGGTTACATTATAAAGCAGGCTAATGGATAATATATTTTCCTGTTTTTTTTCTGATAACAGGTGTGGGCATTGTAAGGGCCAACAGCCTTGTAAGGTGACAGAAGGACGCTGCATCACCTGTGATAGAGGCTGGAACGGGACACGGTGTGATCAGCTTTGCTTTAAAGGTTTCTTTGGGGAAAACTGCCAAGAAGTGTGTCCCACCTGTAAAGACGGTCACCACTGCGACCCTATTCACGGCAAATGCTCTCACTGTAACCCCGGCTGGATTGGAGACAGGTAAGACATCATACACGGCACTAAAAATAATGACATGATGTTCGTGTTTTGGCGCTAAGCTCGTCTTTCATCTTGCACACTGCTTTTTCATTTTCAAAGACGAACATTACAGCAGTGCCTTTAAGCAGTAGCTACTGTGTGCCATTTTCCACATGCTATCTATAATGTTCCTGACTCACACTGCCAGGCTTGATAATGACTGTAATCATGGCATTCCTTTTGTGTTTGATAGGTGTGAGGTGCGCTGCCCCAACGGCACGTATGGCGAGAACTGCGAGAACAACTGCAGTCACTGCTTTAATGGTATCTGTCACATTGTCACTGGGGAGTGCTTGTGTGACCCGGGCTTTTATGGAACCTAGTAAGTGATAAAACACCTCATATCTTAAAAAAAATAATGTATGTACATGCAGTTTTACGGTGCATAATCTAAAGGGCCTCATGGCTTTTATATGATGACTGGGAACGCAAAGGAAGCATGTTTGTATCTTGAGTTTTTGCTCCAGTAACTGTTGCTACAACAACGAACTGATTCAGTGGAGCCAAATCGATTCGGAAAAACGTTGGCAATGAATTCGGCAGTTGATTCGCTGGGTCTTGAGCACGTTAGTATTGAGGCATGCCCGCACGCTGTGTAGTGTATTAGAGGAAAACACAGAGTAGCATGGCTGAGGCTTCGGAAACTGGGTCAGATTTTTAAAACTACGTTTACATTATTGTTATTTTTTTATTTTTTTTATTTTTATTTTTATTTTTTTTTGGTATTGGTTTATTGTTCTTATTTGTTGTTGTTTTTAATTGTACAGCTTTTCATGTTTTCATGTATTCTTGTATTTTATTCTTTTATTTAGGTTTTATCTGTTCCTCTGTATTTTTATTTATTTATTTATTTATTTATTTATTTATTTTACAGTTCTGTCTTTTAATCTATTCTTGTATTGTGGTTTTTATTTATTTTTCTGTACAGCACTTTGGTCCAGGGTGGTTGTTTTAAAGTGCTTTACAAATAAAGTTGGATTAGATTGGATCGGATACATTATGTTCCCGGTGGCCATGGCAGCCCCATTTGGCCAAAACGTAGTGCTCCGTTTATGTAACAAAACATGAATAAAAAAAAAAAAAATGGCCAAAATCCCATGGCGCACTATGTGTCAGGCAAACGGGGCTGCCATGGCCACCGGGAACATAATGTAAACCTAGCTTAAGATAGCCTACTAGCCTGCGAGCTAGTTAGACACTATCGTCATAATTATAGCATTTTCATCCATCTCCGTTTATCAGGCCACCATTAACATTACCTATTGTTGACTGGAACTAATACATACAATGCTAGTTTGATAGCCTATAAA
The DNA here is from genome assembly GCF_902148855.1 of Sphaeramia orbicularis. NCBI lineage: Eukaryota > Metazoa > Chordata > Actinopteri > Kurtiformes > Apogonidae > Sphaeramia > Sphaeramia orbicularis. The sequence goes on from NC_043965.1 coordinate 15,910,441, forward strand.
CAGAGCTGGTTGAAGACTGTAGCTTGCTAGTCTGTAGCCATAACAAGTCTAGGTAGCGGGCTAGTGTCACTAACTATACCCGAAACCTTTGCGAGGATGTACTCATTAGTGATTTTTCTGCAGCCTATATTGCTTTGGGTTAAATACCAATCTTTGAGAATTGAGTCTTTTGTGTGAAGCAACTGGTTATTGAAATTATCTAAAGATTTATCGATTATTAAAATTATTACCTTCGTCAAGGAGGTTGTGTTTTTTTCGGCGTTGGTTTGTCTGTCTGTTTGTGTGCAAGATAACTCATAAAGTTATGGATGAATTTGGATGAAAATTTCAGGAAATGTTGATACTGGCACAAGGAACAAATGATTAAATTTTGGTGGTGATCGGGGGTGGGGGGGCCACTGATCTGCCTTGGCGGAGGTCTGCGCTCTCCAAGTGCTTCTAGTTAACTCTGCCAGGAGGCAGGAAGTATTGTGATCACTTTGCTTTGTGTGTTTGCGTGCGTGCGTGCATGTTTGTTTGTTTGTTTGTTAGCAAAATAATTCAAAAGTTATGGATGGATTTTCATGAAATTTTCAGGAAATGTTGATACTGGCACAAGGAAGAAATTATTAAATTTTGGTGGTGATCGGGGGGGGGGTGGGGGGGCAGATCTGTCTTGGCGGAGGTCTGCGCTCTCTTAGTGCTTTTCTTGTTGTTAGTTGCAGCCCTACCAGGAAATAATAATACATGCAAGAAAGGTTGATTAATCGGATTTCTTGGCATCTCTCACTTGGACATTAAACCCATGTTGTTTTGTCTCTTCTCTGTATTCAAGCTGTAATATGACCTGCCAACGTGGACAGTACGGAGTGAACTGCAACCAAACCTGCTCTTGCCATGACAAGAACTGTGATCCTGTGTCCGGTGCCTGTTATCTCCGTAAGGATATATTTTTCATGAGCAACCGCATGCTTTGTGTTTTATTAGGTTTTCTGGGAACAGCGGTGGTCAGAAATTAGTGTTTTTCTAAATAATGTTCCCTTCTTGCTCTCAGACAAAAAAAAACAAAAAACAAAAAACCAAAAGACATATTTCTGACTCCTGCACGTAGACAAAAGATTATAACCCTCTCCACAGTTTGTCCTAAAAGCCAGATGCCATTACAGCTGCCTGTGTGTATCTCTAATAGTTGGCTGTACACACACAAAAACATCTATTCAGGCCAGAGTGTGTAGTGGTTGAGTTAGCAAGGCCGTGATCGTGTTTCCAGATGCACAACAGTGACTGGTGTCCTTTTTATGGCTGTGTTTGTTGGCTGTCATCCTGAGGAAGGGAGAGAAAGAGGAAGGAAGAAGAAATAAAGGGGGGGATGGCAAAAAAGGGAAGAGAAAAAGAGAGAGAACTTGGAAGGGGGACAGAGAGTAGACGACAAAGTGGATTATTTTGGAAAGAGTAGGCGATTGTATTCAGGCAAGGAAAATATTGATGTATACAGAGGAGACAAGTAACTAAGTACACATAGTTTGATACTGGATTTAACCCATAAAGACCCAGTGCTATTTTTATGGTAGTTCCCAAACAAATTGTTCACTATATTTAACCTTTCTAAAGTGATTTGTCACCGTTTATTATAAAGTTATCCTCCATATTTTGCCTTTTTTTCGGTGAAAATAAGGTATTTTCCTATATTTCATTTAATAATCAGATTAAAGTTGAGGGTTATTATATTAGAAACAGAAAAAACTGAAGAAAAAGTGACTTTTTTTCAGTCAAATCTATTGTCTCTATCCACTGTCACTGATCAAACTCTATGGGTTTTGCTGGTGAATCATTGTTTCAGAAGATGACGGTGTTTCCATGGTAACTGCTGAGCCTCTGAACGTCCAAATGGATCATATCTGATGACCACGAAAAGATGACAAACTGCATTTTACACCAATTATTTACACGTATTGATAGGATAAGTGGATCGACAGGTATTAAACAGTTTAGGTGGTTTTGGTCGCCGGTGGATGTTTGGGTCTTTATGGGTTAAGTAGAGTTTTCAATATCTGTACTGAGGAGAATTTTGCATTACTTTTATTTTGCATCATTTTGCCGCCAAACAAATGCATGGGACGATAACACACAGAAAAGACAATTTCTCAAGACAGAATGATCTAATAAGACGAAAACAGTGTAAAATATGCATACGCTTGGTTTTGCAACATTAGGTCAAAATAAGTAAATGAGTGCAATCTGAGTTCAACAAGGCAAAAAAATAAATAAATAAGTAAAAGACGTAAAAAGATGTAACCGACATAAAAGGGAGACTGGATTGCAGTGAAAAGGCGTCATAATGTTTCGAGTTGTGTTGATGACACTGAAGACTGATTTTGACACTGAAGAGTAGTACTGTTCATTATTTTCAGTATGTTTTTAGATAGAAGTCTTCATGTTACATCGATATGACATGAGGTTATTGCGTAGGTAGAAATGTCCTTTAAACTGTTATGTTGACTTTTATACTCTGAGTACATATCAGAACCCTACTTTCATACTTCTACTTGAGTAATCAGTTGAGTCAGTACTTCTACTTTCATTCTTACACAAATATCAACACTTTCATGCATGAATTGTGAGAACCTTAATCAAGATTTATTTTCCCAAATATTTTTATCCCTCTTTAGGCATAAAAAAACAAACAAAAAAAACAATGCGATTGAAACTTTTCTTATGAATCTATTTTTCATGGAGTTCCAAAAATGTCCACCCAGCTTGACACCATGCGTTTAGTTTTTGAAGTAAAGAAACATGTATTTACTGACAGATCATGTGAAAACTATGAAATAACAACACTTTTAATGCAGCTAATCTAATGTTTTCTCACATTTTAACATACTCTAATTAGGGCTGTAACAAAATATCGCTTCTGCAATATATCGCGATATTTCATTTCACAATACTGTATCGATATTAAAAAGTACTGTATTGATATTTTTAGGTATTTATTTAAATGCAGATATTGTGAAGTTTCATTTTAGTTTTTCTGTTTTTCTTTTTTGTTTATATTTTATTTATTATTATTTAACACTGTTTAATTAAACAATGTTAGTTCCTTTGTTGGGATTGAACTAAAATAATGTTCTGATGTTAGTTGTGAACTAGTAGAATATGAACATTTGAACAAGATCTTAAAGTGTAATGTCTGTAAAACATAATTTAAGTTTGAACACAGGAACATTTTGTGATATAGCATTAGCTCCTGTTACGATCAAATAGAAATGTGTTTAGTATTGTGCATATTTCTGGTGTAATTCAATTCTTCCAGGAAATAATCTTTTAAAAAAGAAACAAAACCATTAAAAACTGCCTTTTTAACAGTATCGTCATATATTGTGATATATCATATCGTGGTCCTAGTATTGTGATTTGTATCGTATCGCCAGATTTTTGCCGATACACAACCCTGACTCTAATACTAGTCATTACTCACTTCATGGAGATAATATGCAAAAAAACCAAAAAAAACTTTTATGTAAAAAAAAAACAAAACAAAACTGTTTAATAATAATAATGACAAGCAATTGATTTACACTCAGACATGTTACTGCAGATCAGGTTTATCAAGAACAGCAAAGTTACTGTAATGGTGTGAATTGGAGTGTACAGGGGTTGGACAAAATAATGGAAACACCTTCACCTCAAGATGATAATGCCCCTATCCATACAGCTAGAATTGTTAAAGAATGGCATGAGGAACATTCTAATGAAGTTGAGCATCTCGTATGGACGGCACAGTCCCCAGACCTCAACATTATTGAGCATTTATGGTCAGTTTTAGAGATTCAAGTAAGACGTCGATTTCCACCGCCATCGTCTCTAAAAGAGTTGGAGGGTATTCTAACTGAAGAATGGCTTAAAATTCCTTTGGAAACAATTCACAAGTTGTATGAATCAATACCTCGGAGAAATGAGGCTGTAATTGCCACAAAAGGCGGACCTACACCATATTAAATTATATTTTGTTGATGTTTTAAGGTGTTTCCATTATTTTGTCCAACCCCTGTATGGGATGGTGCATAAGTGTCCGCTGTGTTGGTTGACATGGAATTAAAACAACAAATCCTATGAATATACAAGAGAACAGCTGTAGAATAACTGTCCACTGTAGTGACCACTATGCATGAAAGGGTTAACATAATATAACCTGCTCAGCGTAACACGGAGTTTGATTAGCGAACACACTGGGTGGTAGCAGGTAGGTGAGTGATATCATAAGCCCTTGTTAGTTTTGCCTCACCTCCTTCCACCATTTTCCATCCTTTATCCAGCTGTGAGCACAGAGCAGTGACAACATGCCACGCCCAGGCTGCCTAACAATCCATCTGCAGCCTTATGTGACAGCGTAAAGACTCTAGGGCCGCCGCTGTTTACCCTGTAACTGATGGTTTGCTTCTCTTCTGCTGTCATTTGTCCTTGTGAGCATCAAATGTCGTCCATTATGCAATAGAACACTTATTATCTTTGGGGTGTATCCCATTTGAGGAGGGAGGGGTGCTACTAAATCACTGATGAGTTATTGTAAAGGGTTTGTGGTGAAGAGTGGGGGGATGATGGGTTTAAGTGAAAGGGTAAGTGGTTTGATGTCTTGAGGGAGATCATATTAGCTTTACTGCAATCTCACATGCTTTATGTGTCATGTAGGAAATTTATTTTTAACCAATGTTGGGGTTAACGTAATCCATTACAGTAACTGATTACTTTTTACGCAGTAGTGTAGGGTATTACTAATCAAGTTTCAGTAATATTTTACTCGGTACATGTTCAATAGCGCTTGCGTTACAACTAGGGATGTAACCATTACCGGTATAACGGTAAACTGTGGTAAAATTGCAGACGGTTAGTATTACCATTTAAATTCTAATTATCATGATAACTGTGTTTGATTACCGCACTTTTAGGGGAAAAAACCGCCTATGTAAAGAAATGCTTTTATGTCAAATATTTGAGTATAGTTTTAATTTATTACAATTTTAATTTTCTATACCTAATATTTGGAACCAATATTCACTTTTAAAGTCTTTAAAAAGATTCGTAAAGCATCTTTGTGTTATTTATGCAATAAATTATGTACATTTTTCAAATCGAATTTTAGATATTTTTTGTGTGTTTTCTGGCCTTTTATGTTGGTATAGTAGGTTAAAGTGAAAAAAATAATAGGCAGATGATATAGATGTAGTTGTGCTGAAAAAACGATTAAAAAAACATGGGTATAGTAAACATTTGTTTATATAGTATATAAAGACAAAATCAAAAGGACTGAAAAACGGACAAAATAGGCTCAGACCACTAAAGGTTAATACTTGAATGTTTCTGCCAACAGAAAGTACATTGTGCCAATTATTTTATTTTATTTTATTTTATTTTATTTTATTTTCAATACAACTTGGTAAAATTATTTCAGTGTGTGAATTAGTACTTTTTGAACATTTTGAGCACAATTTCAACAATACTGCGATAATAATGATAACCGTGATATGAAATTTTCATATCGTTACTTCCGTAGTTACAACACACTTTTCACCTATAATTTAGTTTAAAAAACAAAACAAAACTGCAAGACCATGAGACCTTAAGGCAGTGTTTCTCAACCTTTTTTGAAAAAACACCCACTAGCAGCATCAGGAGCCTCCTGCTGCCCCCCCATTCCCAAAAAGAAATAGTGACCGGGGGTGGGGGGTGGTGAGCGGGTGTACATGAGTAGGTAAAGCCCCACTCACCTCATCATTGGCCAGCTGGCCCTCGAAAACAAATTTGTGCAGGGGTGAGTATGTGAGTATGCGCCTTTGTGTTATACGTCGGACATGGGCTCCTTACACTGGGGAGGGGGGGGGTAATGTATAATTTAATGTATAACAGTAACTAACCCCCCCATTTGTGCCTGAGCGCCCCCCTCTCGGCTTTCCCGTTCTAAACGCCCCCCAAAGATGTCATCTTGTTGAGAAACACTGCCTTAAGGAATCAAAAATGCATCTGTTGTAATGGTGTGTCTTAGGAACAGAGTTGGGAGTAATGCGTTACAGTAGTAATGCATTACAGTAATGGATTACTTTTTGCTGTTACGCAGTAGTGTAAGGCATTATTAATCAATTTTCAGTAATAGCACTTGCATTACAACATACTTTTCACCCATTATTTAATTCCTCAAATGAAAAAACAAAAAAACAGTCAGACCGTGAGACCTTAAGGAATCAACAATGCGTCTGTAAAGTTCTATTTCCTGTTGGTGTTCATCCAATGGGTGAAAACGGCAGAAGACAGTCCATCGTCCACATGGACTGACCCTAACCCTGCTTTATAGAAGCTAGTTAGCATTAGCATGATCCCTGTGATCAGCAATGACAAGGTAAGCTAATGTTTCCATGAGTAGTTAGAATTCTTTATCGATTGCAGATTTATCTACCGGCGTCCTCGGCGCCACGCCCCCTGTTTGAACATGGAAAATGTTGGGAAAAATGGAAGCGTTCCTGCTGGGATTCAAACATCGTGGACCGCAGCGTTACTTACTGAGCTATCTGTCCACATGTACTTCAGGGCACAAATTTATACGTCCAAGACTCTCTTATCTTTTGTATTGAGGGTTAGGGTTATTAGGGAGGTGGGTTCTACTGGGCATGTGCCATTTATGACGAGTGTGTATGTAACTGGAAAGTAATACAGGACTCATGTGATGCATTACAATTCTGAGACAGTAATATTGTAAGGGAAGGTAATTACTTCTAAATAGCAATAACAAGTAATGAGTAATGTATTACAGTTTGGAAGTAACTTGCACCACACTGTTAACGCAACATCGTGCTCCATTTTATTACCTTGTGTGATCGCTTTGCTTTGTTTGTTTGCATGTTTGTTTGTTAGCAGTATAACTCAAAAAGTTAGGGACGGATTTTCATGAAATTTTCAGGAAATGTTGATACTGGCACAAGGAAGAAATGATTAAATTTTGGTGGTGATTGGGGTGGGGGCAGATCTGTCTTGGCGGAGGTCTGCGCTCTCCGAATGTTTTTCTTGTTATCATAGTAAGTGTCACATTAACACAGACTATATACAGTGACCTAAATCCTGTATCCATCTGAATGCACCTAGTGAGTGAATCATAATCATTTACTTTGTGGTGTTAGAGCTCACAGACTGAAAGATTTGTTGAAATTGGCATCCAGAACGTTGCTGTACCAGTATGGCACACCCAGAATTCCCTCCATCTCGTCTTTCAGAGCCTAACCAGCGGATGGGTGTGATCGCTGCTGGAACCCTGGTCTCCTTTTTACTCATTGTCCTTCTCTCACTGTTGTGCTGCTGCTGCCTCTGTCAACACAAAGATGACCACAAGTGAGTGACACACACACACACACACACACACAACAGTACGCTACACAGTGGGGGGCTTAAGTTCGCAGTAGGAGGCTTGCCCTTGATACAAAAACAGAGGGAAAATATTTCTTTCTTCTCCCTCACACTCATAAGCACCAAGATGTTAAGTAATAAGCACACACAAATTGTATTTTAACCCTTTCATGCATGAATTATGAAAGCCTTAATTCTTTTTTTTTTTTTCCTGAGTGTTTTTATACCTCTAGGCATTTAAAAAAAAAAAACAAAGCGATTGAATTTTTTATTTTTTTGTTTATGAACCTATTTTTCATGGAATTATAAAAATGTCCACTCAGCTGGACACCATGCAAAGACACATATTTACTGATATACTGTGTGAAAACTATGAAATAAAAACATTTTTAAAGCAGCTAATCTGATGTTTTTTCACATTTTAACATATTCTGATAGAGATAATATGCAAAAAAACAATCAAAAACTGTTAATCACAGTCTAATAACAATACCAAGCACTTGATTTACACTCAAACGTGTTAGTGCAGATCAGGTTACAGTAACAGTATGATTGTCAGTGTATTGTGGGATGATGCATGAGCGTCCACTCTGTCGGCTGATATGGAACTAAAACAACAAAATCCATGAATATACAGGGTGGGGAAGCAAAATTTACAATGAACATTTAGTTGTTTTTTCTCAGCAGGCACTACGTCAGTTGTTTTGAAACCAAACATATATTGATGTCATAATCATACCTAACACTATTATCCATACCTTTTTCAGAAACTTTTGCCCATATGAGTAATCAGGAAAGCAAATGTCAAAGAGTGTGTGATTTGCTGAATGCACTCGTCACACCAAAGGAGATTTCAAAAATAGTTGGAGTGTCCATAAAGACTGTTTATAATGGAAAGAAGAGAATGACTATGAGCAAAACTATTACGAGAAAGTCTGGAAGATACTATTAAAGAAGAATGGGAGAAGTTGTCACCCGAATATTTGAGGAACACTTGCGCAAGTTTCAGGAAGCGTGTGAAGGCAGTTATTGAGAAAGAAGGAGGACACATAGAATAAAAACATTTTCTATTATGTACATTTTCTTGTGGTAAATAAATTCTCATGACTTTCAATAAACTAATTGGTCATACACTGTCTTTCAATCCCTGCCTCAAAATATTGTAAATTTTGCTTCCCCACCCTGTATAAGAGAACAGCTGTAGAATAACTGTCCACTGTAGTGACCACTATGCATGAAAGGGTTAAGTGCTTTTATGTATTGATATTTGGGTGAAAGTAGCGATGCGAGTAGCCTCTGAGCCCTCAAAAGAGGCAGAGGTCCAGGTTAAATAAGCCTCTTTTGAATGATTCATTTGGGTTTTCCATGGCGTCATCCCTTTTCACTTCTAACCAAGACATCTCTACCAACAGCAAAAAAGCCAAGCGGATCCTGTGTGGACGATTCAGCCGAATCAGCACTAAACTCCCCCGTATTCCACTGAGGCGACAGAAACTGCCCAAAGTAGTCGGTAAGCCTCAAAACTCTTTCTCATATCCCGCCGCAACGCTGCCAGAAGCTGCTGTGTTTTATGTAATCATCTCTCTGGTGCTTGTACAAGGCAATTTCCTAAAGTATATCATTTTAATCTTCCTTAATAGCCATGAATGTTATATACTGAATTCATATGGTGTCTGAGGATATAAAATAGTGACTAATAATGGCTCAGATGCCTTGTGCTTAACACAGCAGACAATGACAGTCAGAGCGGGCATTATTCTTCAACACTACCTTAGTCTGCCTCGTAGATGATGAATAGGGTTGAAAAGTGTATGGTGGCTGCCAGGCGAGTATGGGGTTTCATTTGAAAGGAATGCACTGGTTTTAGAGCCCCTTATTATTCTTGGCACCCCAAAATGCCATGTGTTCATATTATTACAACCCTAAACTGGGCTGTTTTTTTTTTTTTTTTTTTTTCTTCCCATTTTCTTTACTTGTTTCCATCATCTTCTTCCCCCAAGAAGATTTCTCTGGGGCTATGGAGGAGGCTGTGTTATTAAAAGAAGGCCAGTGGTTGTTGGGGGGGGCCCGGGTGGTGCTGAGTGACGCGTTATCAAAGGGTGTACTGTTTGGGTGGACGCGGCTGCTCACTCGGTCCATGTGGAGGTCTCGTGGTGTATGACAGATCTGTCTGTGACCCCAGTCTATGTTTAAAGTAGACAGTGGTGATATGCAGATCTTTTAAAAGCCAGCAGTCACACAAACGCTTCTTAATAATGACAGTTCATGAGAGTCATCTTCTGCTGAAGTGAAAAAAGTACATTTCAGCAGCTGATTAGCATTGTCTAAACATTAACACGTGACGAAACGACGCATTAAGAGGCTCTTTTGAAGTCGACGTGGTGTGGAAGGAGTTAAAACATGATGACCTGGTTTCTTTTCCATAACTGAGCAGCATGTGCTTCCTCAGTTATCCAGCTGATTATTTAAGCTGCAATCTGTTTCCATTCTACCACAGCTAAGATACAACACCAAGACAGAGTGGCCTTTGTTATGACAGCGTTGAACATTAATACAGTACGCTTGTTTGTGAAGTGCTTTACTTTACCATGAGAAGTAGCGCACTATAGGCATTACAAGTAACATCATGTTGGAGTTTTCTTTTGTTTTGTTTTTTTACATAGATATGCATCTGCACTCTAAACAAAGAGCAGAAATCCATTTTTAGGGGTTTACTTTTAAGTTTTAAGATTTTTGGAGAGCAAATAAGATCAAACAGAAGTAGCAGAGCAGACATCAGAACCCATTTAAACCATTTGCATTTGTCTATTGTCATTCTACTTTCTGGTTTGTCCTATTTAGACTCTTGCTACTCGGCTACCCACAGAAGTGTGGACTGCCAACATTAGAGTCTCTGACTGGGGCTACACAGTCCTGCACACATGCATTCCAGAGGGGGCCCAATGGTGCTGGAAACAGGAAGTGGTCAAATTTACCCCAGCCTGTGTCAGAACTGTGATTTATCCACACCAGGCTCAGTGGCAACAGATGTGACAAAAATGAAATAAATGGAGAAAAAGAAACAGAAGACAACATTTACTCTTCAGTTAGCATCAGAGATTTTAATAACTATTCCCCTCTTGGCAAAACTAAAGCTGTTTGCTAGTAGTTTGGCATTCCATTCCTAAGCATATTTACTCCACGCCCAACAGACTCACGTCTGTCCGACATTCCTTGCATCCTCTGTGTCCAAATGTTTCCCCGTGGATCAGTGCAGAGAGCAGCAACACCTGCTTTTTTCATCTTTATTTATCCAGGGAAAGTTGGCTTGGATTGCAAATGTGTTTGCCGCTCCGCTCTGCTGTGCATTCACGCAGTTGTGATCTGCCTAATAAATCTGGCAGAAAATGTTCCCACATCCCGAAGTGTGTAACCTGAACAAATGAGCAGAAGGCCGCTCCAGTTTAAACAGTAATTATGCTTTTTCTCCAGTTGTCTTGTATGTATGATAAATATGATCAGCGATTGGCCTGTAGGCTCTGACACTAGCCGCCATTGGCTCGAATTATTGTTTGCAATTAGTATCCACTGAGCTCCATGGTGAAATGAGGACTGGCTGGCTTCTTTTACCAGCTCAAAACTACCTCAGCTTCAGGTCTGTAAATTCATCCCCCCACTGAGCAACTGTGGTGGTGCAGCTTTGCAGCTGAGACATGTCAATAATGCCCTTTTGTGCACTAGCCTCCATGCAGGGAGGACTCAGACTGGCGTGCAGTCTGCAGAACAATCTGCCAGAGCCACAGTCAGGGGGGAGCAGATTTCAAGGGCAGCAGTTGTTCATTACTACATACAAGTAATGTCACAAAATGGCCCATGTGTTAGCTTGTTAACTAACTTAACTGGAGTCTTTACATAGGTTAGCTGTCCCACATTCCCTCATGCCTTACTGCTGCTGCACAAAGACAAAGCACATACTTTAACTTAGGAATGTATTTATTCTTCTGTTTTTCAATGTCTACTCTTCTGTACTGTTAGTATTCTGTTCTACTGTTGTGATTTTATTGATTTAGCAAATCTTATATAAATCCCCAGTGAGAGGTTCATGGAAAACATAGAAAATGTATGGCCTTTTGTAACAGCATGATGAAACTTCTTTGTGTTTATTTCAGGCACTTGTAGCATGTGTTTAAGGATAAGCATTATGGTTGTGGTGTTATGTGGGAAAAGTCCACAGTGACTTTTAAGATGTGTTTACATTGTGCGATTTTGGGCTGCAAAATGGGATGAAAAATGAGAAAATGTAGGGGTGTTTTTGGGTGTGGCTAGAAAATGGTGGTTCTACATCGTACAGTGAGCGTTTCACGGATTTTCATATTTTTCTGTGTCACATAAATGCTATTGTAATGCGGCTAGTACAAACACTGAATCCAAATGCAGTAACTCGGACACAAAAATAAGGTTCAAAAGATTTATTATTCACACACAGGTGAAATAATAATAATAATGACAGAATCTTGAGGATAAAGGTGGGAGATATCCTCCTCCGATTCGTCCTCCGGTTCGAGGGCGGCAGCCCGTCTCCCCGAGCGGTGTTTGGGGTATTCTCCCCGACTGGGGAAAAGCAAAGGGAGGTCAGGGACGGAAACAGGTCATGCACAGGCAGGCTATCACTCAGGCAACAGGACATAAGGGCTAGACAAATACTCACGTACCAAAAAGTCAGGGCGAGAAGATCGAAACCAGGAAACCAGATGAGGCAGACAAAAACCGACAGGGAGCAGGCAGAAGGCAAAAAACCGAGGAATCCAAAAAGGGTCACAACAGGCAGACAAAACGAACAAACGAGGTCAAGACGCTGGTAAGAACTACGAGAGTTACAAACTGGCATCTGACAAGGGGAAAGGACAGGGTATAAATACACAAAAGGGAGGGAAGACAACTAGACACAGGTGGAGAAAATCAGGGCGGAGACAGGTAATCAGGTAAGAGGTCAGGGAGAACAGAGAACAGGAAGTAAAGACGACAGACAAGACACATGAGGGGAAACTTAACAAAATAAAACAGGAAACGACAAACAAAACATAAAAGACAGACGAGACCAGACTAACGTCTGGCTGCGGGTATGACAGCTATTGTTGTTACAGTATGATCAATAGCTGAGGGAAATTGTTCACAACCAACAGCAAAAAAATAATGTACACTGTTGACATTTTTTTTTTTTTTTTGTTATCATTTTTTGATGCAGATTTAAGTTACATTGAACAGTTTAATATTCCATTTCAGAGGTATTAAGCATGTCCCATTCTTCCCATCCCCTCACCCTCCCACCCCTGGTCCTACATGGCATACTTGATGATCAAAATGGCAAAGTACTCATAGAACAAAAAAGGTCTAAAAAAAAATAAATAAATAATAATAATAATTAAAGAAACTAAATAAATTAGCCTAATAGTAGACAAATCTGCTTATTCACAATTACATCCTACACACAAGATATGGACATGTAATGTTATTAATATTATTAGAGAGTACACAAGTACATATAGCACGCCAAACAGGGAAAAGAAAGAGAGGGGGGAAAAAAAGAAAAAAAAAAGTGTGTATGGGAAAACTGCACTAAAATATTTTGTGTAGTTTAGAGTGTCTTAAGTTTTTTTTAAGTATCTTTCAGCGTTGACATTTTATTCTTGTACTTAGACTTAATTATCCTGAGATTCAGTACGTTTTATCACCGTCATTACATAATTATTAGATCCTTTAAACTAAAAATCCTGTCAGTAGGAGCCTTAAACAATACATCCATTTCTTCCTAAACGTACCTTAACCTTTCTTTTTCTTTAACTTAACTATAAATAGGACTCAGGATGTCCAGGTCTAGTGCTTTGTGTGTCCAACATTCACCCCAAACACCTCTGTGTGACTTCTGTGCAGTAGGAAAACACAGTGCTTCCTTCACATGAACAGTTTTTTAACAGCACGTCCAGTTGGAATGGAAGCACTGTATTAGCCTTCAGAGGCATTATTGTTTCATCATAAAGTGTTTACATCTACAGCCCAAATGTCCTTTAAATAGCTGTATGATGACTACATGTAGCCACAACAATAATGCAGACAGTAATTTGGTGTTATTCCAGTGGACAGGACGTCCTTTATAATTATTTAAATAGGCACCTCTGGGTGGAAGTCCCCTCTACATACTGCACCTGTCTAAATGCTTGTTGTTTTTGGTCTCATTAGGGTTTTTTTTTTTTTTTTTCGTTTTTTTTTTTTTTACTTTTATTCACATCTGTAGGGGTTTGCAAAACACACAGACATTAGACAAAGCAGTCTGGACCTTAAGCGCATAGGTCAAGAATTTTTTTATTTAACAGACAATAAATGACTGTCAGAAAATATGTGATTCAGTCGGAAGAAAATCTGTTCAAATCTATAATTTGAGCTCAAAAGAATATGGAAAGTGTGCTATACAAAAGTGTCAGTACACAAAAAACATCCATAACACACTTGACCCATATATGATTTGGTTATTGCTAAATCTTAGTGTGTTTTAAAATACTCAAAGTAAGGGAATTTAGCCAGCTACATGGTGGAAGACAGATGGACACAGGAAGCCAGAGAATAAACATTAGACTGGCCGAGACTTTAGTTTATATGTTTTCTGAGGAGCTCTAAACTGATTATGTTTTAAGTATTTATGTTAAACCCTTTTAAGACTAGACTGCAAAGGTGTTTTCATGTTTTCTTTGCAATAAAAGTATCAGAAAATGTATTTTTTGCCAATTCTTTTGCACCTTTGTTTTCAGGAAGAACTTAACTTTCAATATCTGGCCATGATTTATCATTATTATAAATAATAAATGCTTCAAACAGTGTGCTTTAGGAAAAAAAAAATACCAAAAAAAAAAAAAAAAGACTTGAAATTTTCAGCATATTTATTAACAGAAACAACTGTAAATGTCCATAATGAAATGTTTTGAGATTGCAGAAATTAACTTTCAACTATTTTACACCTGCCCAAACATGCTTTTTGGTCTTGAACATTCAGTATCCATATTATGACTTAATATTTTTTTGTTATTTCCAAGTGTTTTTTTTAGCCTGTGTGGAAGTTCCTTTCTACTTGTAATAGAGTCCCATATTAATGCTAAAGTGTTATACAGTCGTGGAAAAAATTATATGACCATCAAAAGTCATCAAAAACAATGGTTATGCAATCAGGTACTAACTCCTGTGTGTATCATGTGACTAAAACAGACAGAAGAGAAAACATGGGATGCTTAAAAGCGCTGTTTTTGTCAGTACAATGCCATAGCTATTGATGTAAGAACTGAAGTGATTTTGTTTATTATCAAGAAAACATGGAAAATGTCTAGATATCAGCTCTGAAATTAAATTTTTTATAAGCTATTTTTGTTGTTATCATTATATTTGTCCAAATGAATGTACCTTTAGTTGTACCAGGCATTAAAATGAGCAAGAAATTGAAGAAAACAAAGGTGGTCAATTAATTTTTTTCGCAACTGTATAGTGTCGGAAAGCTTTCTGATTCCGAATTTTGTGGATTGTGCAAACGGTTCAGAAGTTACAATAATTTGAATGCCGTAAAGTGCAAAATGCAGCACCAGAGAGATTGTGTTAAAATTGTTGTTAAATAATTAAATATCACAAAATTACAGCTGACATACCAAGCCAACTCTGCAGTAAACAGACTTGAGTCATTTAATGTAGCTCGTCTTTTTACTTGTAGTCAAACAAGCAGGCAAATCGTTTTTTTTTCCTGGATGGGGTCCTGGTATAGTTAGGGGGATTCCTTCCATGAAGAGTTTATCTGAGGTCTAAACAAACAGATGGACCCGTGTCTCATCGGGTGTGTAAACAGGAGCATCTGATGTGGTCGGTCATGGCGAGTTAACGCCCAAAAAACTGCACTGTTGACACCAGAAGGGAAAGATCAACCACAGGGGTCCCTCAGAAACCACAGCTGTCCTTAGAGGGTCAGCAGAATGATGAAGAGTCTGAAGAGGAGGAAGAAAAATTAGACGGGGATAGAGTAGGAGTCAGAGAGGAGCATGAGTTGACCTACATACTGTTAGAAGAGAAAGTGGATTAGAGAAAGCACTTTAATTGATGGTTAAAACGTACATGTTTAAGCTTTTAGCCATCTTTAATATGAGCAAATTGTTCAGGAGCATTGAATTTCTGTCTTGTAGATGGAAGAAATAACATGATACGGTACTTTAAGCTCTTGCTTTTTATTGATTTCTTTATAAATGACTGAATTACTAACAGATAAATGCACTGCAGTGTTTTTTTGGTTTTTTTTGTCTACAATTACACAATGGCCCAATAACCTCCAGTTATTTATAAGCATATTGTATGTAATCCTGCAGAAATATGCTGTGTGCTTTGCTTTTGTGTAGTCGTGTTTCCGCCTTGTTAATTAATTTGTCTTAACTAATTTAATTCCAAGTTCCTGTACAACTGGACAGCTGGTTTGTTTCAGGAAAAAAAAAAAAAGCTGCTGACCCACTAAAAAGAAAGCCTTTCATCATGGGTGAATTAATAACATCTTCGTGTGATGGTGTGGATATTTAAGAAACCTTTCCCCCTGCTAAGGAAGAAAATCCATTCAAGTCTTTGCACTTTGACATCAAATTTGTCAGATGAGATAAACAATACCGAATTGCTTTCAAACTCACATTTAAAGCCAATAAAACCCACATTTTCTGCAGACTCACTTAAACCAACTCTTTCTGCAGCTTTCCTACAGTTGTGAGCGAGAACAGACTGTTGTTCTTGTAACTCGGTACAATACCCTCCGACTGACCTTTTGGCTTCTGCGTTTGTTTTCTGTTCTCAGTAGCCCACCACGACCCGGAGAACACCTTCAACTGCAGCTTCATCGAGCCGCCGTCGGTGGCCGAGCAGCCCTCCCCCTCCTCTTGGTCGTCCCAGGAGTCTTTCTCTTCCTTTGAGAGCGGAGACGAGGGGCCAGTTTACTGTGTGCCCCACGAAGGTGAGTCATCAAAAGAATACATAAACAGTTTAGTTATCTGGAATGACACACATAATTTGTCTTTGGCATGGAGGAGCGTTTCAACACACGCTTATTTCAGAGGAAGACGTGATCTCAAGTGCGACTGCTCAGTGACTCATCCACTTCTGCACATCTCATTATGGAGATAGTTAGCTCTTTATCATAGTCCATCTATCTAGGTCTGGGTTTGCTTTGAGAACAAGAGTATAAACAGGAAATGGAACAGCCAAGTCAGCATATGACGCAGATCCAAACTATGACTAACCATCAGTTTTTATTTGAGAAGTTGAATAGTGCAAGTCAGGGTTTGTTTTGGGGGATTTTTTTCATGAGTTCTGTATAATTAATGGATTTCTTATGTTCTCTGAGTGTTAAATTTAGATCCAATTCTCCGCATGAATGGTTCAAGGACTTTAAAACAATAGATTTGGCCTTAAAAGCCTTGGACACAAAAGAATTACTGTACACATCATGAAAGGCTTTTAAATTAGACTGATACGGCGATAGCATCTGTTGCAGTGGAGCTGCTCCAGTTCTTGAATATGTGTCTACTAATCAGCAGATTAATTGGTACAGATATCAGTATTTCAATAATACGTGTTAGTGCTTTTCTGGTGCGATAAAAAATAAATAGCCTGACAGATAAAACAATGAAATACTGTTTGTGAAGCTCACAGCTCGGCGTTCCAAAGCTGGTAAACATTAGCCACATTAGTAAGAGTAGGAAAAAAACTCCTGCCTGTTTTATCACTGTTGATTCTTACTTCACAAATAGCAGCCATGTTTTAATTACTGTTTATTTATAAATGTCAACAACAGACAAAAGACAGATTGTGACACCAAGTTAAAAAAAAAAAAAAGAACAAAAGCATAAAAGAACAAATGATGCATAAAACATCGAATTTAGTTCCAGGGTCTGTCAAATCCACCCGGCCTCTCAGAGAAACTAAAAATACGTTCATAAAGTCAGTTCTTTGTTTGAAACTTAATTACCTCCGCCAAGGAGGTTATGTTTTTGCCGACATTGGTTTGTCTGTCTGTCCGTGTGCAAGATAACTGAAAAGTTAAGGATGGATTTGGATGAAAATTTCAGGAAATGTTGATACTGGCACAAGGAACAAATGATTAAAAGTGGTGGCAGTGGTGGTGGTGGTGGGGCACTGATCTGCCTTGGTGGAGGTCTGCGTTCTCTGAGTGCTTTTCTAGTTTAAATATTGTGTTTTGCCAATAGGAAGGACATTTTCTACCTAATATACAAGTTATCATTCAAATTTTACTGCTTTTCCAATGACGTGATCAGCTCGATTCAGCAACTCAGCCTTTTTGTTTTTTCTACTGTATGTGAACAGGGTCCATCAGGGACTAATAGATACTATTTCTGCTTCCACCATTGCTGAGGTTCCGAGTAACCCCAGGGACTACTATAACTGTGACATATAGTCATGCAGATCACAGATTGGTCGAGCCAGAATTGTTGCCACATCAATACATAATACATCACTAAATGAAGATGTGGGATAACAAGCCAAATTTAGCAGATTATCTCTGGAAAGACTTGAGAAATTCTTGATAAACAGATACCGATTTTCAAGTGCAAACAAAAATAGTCTCACCTGTAAACATCTAAATATAATATTTTGTTTCAGAAATTGTAACTTTGTTGTAAGTTCCATTGTCTTCCGTTGTTCCCTTGTGTCGTAGCTGTAGTTGCGATGACGTTACAATACCTAGCTGTGCTTTAGCAGCCAAGTCAATACAAACCAAGCTGAGCCATGCCAAATTGAGCTGATACTGGCAGTGGAAAAGTAACTTTTGATTCTCTTGCAAAAAAAAATACATGATATGGTTTTAATGATACCTTGCCAAAACTACTTAACACAAGAACAAACCCATAACAAGTGGATGAGCACTTCAAAACCACATCAGCACAATGTTCATAATGTATGTACACTTTAACTGTCTGACCAAAAGGAGTTTAACACTGCCTCACTGTATTTTTGGGGGTTATGTTTAATATCTGTCTAATCTGTGGATCTGTCGACAATCCACAGAGTCTGTGAATGAAAGCAAGGAGAAGCAAAGTCCCAGCGCACAAACAGAAAAGTCAGAAGCCGTTCCTAATGAAGACGATGCAGGAGAGTACACCTCCCTGAAAGATACCAGTGTCACAAAACCAGAGGGCAGTGAGCAACCCCTGCTGAAATCCTCCGATTCCAGTGAAGGCTCCACCAGCGGCTCTGAGTCCACCACTACAGGCCTCTACGCCCGCATCGCACGTCTGTCCAAGCAGTCCAAAGAGGATGAGGGCAGCGGCAAAGATGGGGACAGCACTCCTACACCCGAGGCCAAGCGCAACGGAAAGCCTCCACCTTCACCTGGCAAACCCAAACCACGCCCACCAGACCCATCCACTAAGCCCAAAGTGTCGTGGATCCACGGCAACACTACCACTCCACAGCCAGAGCAGCAGGGGCAAATGAAGGTGCTGGCAGTGCCGAAAGAGAAGAAGAGGAGTTCCAGTGATGGCTCAGCCAAAAGTGAGGAGCGACAGAAAATGAAGGAGAAGAGCCATGAGCAGCAGAAGAAAGCAGAGGCGAAGGAGGCCGACGCTAATGGCTCCCCCAGCAAGCACAAACCTCTGCGAGGTAAGAAGTCTGGAGAGGAGCACAGCAGTCCCAGTCACATGGAGCACATCAACGGAGTGGTTCAAAATGCACTTAAGAAGATTAGTAACTTCCACAGCTCATCATCAGAGAAGAAAAGTGCTGAAAGTCAGAAAGAGACCCCCAAGGAGCCTCCAAAAGTTATTCATCCTCATATGAACTCCGAGGCTGCCACGCTTCTGGCTGCTCAGCTCAAAGAGAAAACACAAAGCATCAACAGGAATGAGGGGACGGGCCTTACGAAAACAAACGGTCTGTCCACACCAAAAGGCAATCGGGAGAAGCCCACTCCTCCACAGAAGGCCAAGAGGACCTCCTCAACTGGCATGAACCAGCAGGGCTCAAACAAGCCCCTGCTGCCCACCTCAAGCAGCCTCCAGAAGATGGTTGCACCAGTCACAACCGACCCTGGGACCCCTGAAGTCAAGAGCCCGGAGAAGCAGGACTTGAACGGCTCAAAGACAGGGGACTCAGCGTTGGATCCCACACCAAAGAAGACTCCCATAAAAAAGCCACCCAGGAAGAAAGGCAAAGAGGGCACTTTGGAAACATCGGAAACTAAGACACCCCAGCAAAAGACGGCCATTATGCCACCGCAGATTGTGAAATAAATTTTTTTGGCAAGACATTTGGCAAAAGTTTGCAATGGATTTCAAAGAGACTAAAATGGCCTTTTTCCCAAAGGTGAACCACAAAACTTTTCAAACCAGGAGTTTAAACATATTTCTGTGAGTGTGCTGAGACTCCAGGACCAGTCAAGAAGGAAAAATACTTTTAAAAAGAGAGCACAAAGAGAATAGTACTGGTAAGTTTGACTATAATGACCTCTATACGCCATTGTATTTCATTTCAAGAATCATTTTTCATATAACAACTATGCATCAATCTTAAACCACAACCTGTGGCTAAGCCGGACACAACTGTGAGAACAGTGACGAAAGAAACCCAAGGTTCGTTCATCTCCATCTCTGCAGTATGTCCACCACTATATTTATATACGGATTGCTTTGGAATTTGTATAACTGTACTTCGCAATGAAAAATACCGATTTCGATGTTTTCCACAGGTACTAAAGGTACTAAAAATAGACAATTAGGTCCAAGCTAATTCCTGTTTTGTTTTGTTTTTTTCTTTTAAATCGACCAGCATATTGAGCATTACAACAATCCTTCGCTTTGTAGTAACTGTGTCAAACAACGCTGTAGGAAAATATATCAAAATATGGTTCTAGCACATTTCAGATCCACATAAAGCCCCAGAACAAATGGTATCTTAAACCCACAAAATCTAAACCCTCAAAGGACACACATTTTGCTACGTTTATCCACCACACCTATGAATCACCTTCAATTCCCTCCCAACTGTCATGTTTGTTTCAAGGATTCTCTACAAAAGAGTTTTAGGATTTGGCGTCTTAGGTCTCTTTCTCTGCCATTCATGGTTTGTTGAAGGCCATACACAGCTTTTGATCTTGTAGAAAAGAGTCTGTTTTAAACCTCTTCTTCTAAAACCAAATCACCACAATGTGCTCTTACTGTATGTTTTATTCCGTCAGCTAAACCACTAAACCAAAAAAAATGAAATCCTAAGCTATCCTGAGTCCTCACATTATGTCATGCCTTTAAATCACCTTAACGAGGCGTAATGTAGGACAAAATGTTACCTTCTCTGTCAATCAAATCCAATAGCTAGTTTTGTTCAAGCAATGGCTGTTAGTGTAACTTCATGCACAACAGTATGTGATCAAGTCATTTAGTCGCCTGGCAGACAGAATTAGAATTAGACTTGTGTCGGTTTTTTTTTTTTTTTTCTGTCCTGCAGAAGTGAATGTCTTGAAGCTGAGAATCTAGGCCGACATTACCATGTGAGCTATTCTCATTTGACATAAATTTTTCATTGTAACGTCAGTGTATTGTGTGAAAATTGCTTTGTCACTTAACGACAACCATTTCTAAAGCTAGAACGACAAGGTGCTTTAATTTAATTTTTTTTTTTTTTTTCTCGATAAGACTAAATGGTACCGTGCCTGGAGTGTTCCAAAAGTGCCTCAGCTGTGGTGCAGTGCAAAGCAAAGGAAGCTACGTTTGCCTTAATTTCATTAGTTTTGATCTTAAACCAAAAAGGTGGGATTGAACAACCTTTAAACTGGAGGGAAAAAGAAAGTTTTTTTTTAATGAAATTCATTGTGCACAGCTATTTTGACAGTAGCTCACAAAATGTAACAGTGGCTGACAGATTAACATATGCAGCAAATTATTTTACACTCACAGCTAATTTGAAACAAACAAGCCTTATATTCATCTTTCGTCTCAAGGTACAGCTAGTGTCTTTGGTTATTTTTTCAACATTTTCTATGTGTATACATTGTGTACTTTTTTTTTATCATCTTCGTAAGCTGTGCTTATATGACCTTTTTAATTGTTTTGTTTTCTTGATGTCAATGAACTGGCTTTCATGATGTATTTGCTTTTTTTCGGAATGTAGCTTATTTTGGTCTCTGAAGCAAAAACCTACAGTACGAGTACTTTCCTCCTGTAAAGTTTACATTGGCTTTGTAATTGTTCTCTGTTGATGTTATTGTTTGTGTAACACTTAACTGCATGACGCAGAGTGTAATTATATGGCATTAATGGCTGCACAGGAAATCTGTAACCTTCTTTTTCCTTTTAGTTGTTATTATTGCCTCCCATAAAAATAACTCTTACAGAAAAGATTGTACAATGTTATGATACCACTGTCGAAGCCATTGCATAAACCAAAAAGTCATTTTGAAGTGGGAATTTTTATCTGACTGGTCCGTGCCTGTCTTTATAAGGGCCTGAAAAGCTGCAAAAATAAGGTGTATTTTGTTTTGTTTTGTTTTTTTGTGGTTTGTTTTTAGCGACTTTGATTTCCATATGTGTATGGTTATTAAATTGGTGTTTCCTCATTTATTTCTTTGGAATAAAAAGCAATATATGTAGCTATAGTCTAACCAGAGTTTACATATCAGTCCTCATTTTACCAGTTTGCTTTCGACTCCTTCTCATGGGTGTGTGACCTCCAACCTGAACAAAAAGGATGAATTGAGCAGTTTACGGCATGAATCTCCTGTTGTTTTGTCTGAAAAGATCGATTTTAATGCTGATTCATGTTTGACCCTTTCTTGTGACTCGAGGCTATTGAGCTGCTGAGTCTCAGGGATGAGGCAGGAGTCCTGTTGGGTCATGGCGGTGTTTCAAAGAGCCCAAGGGAACCAGGGGACTGTTCATTTGGCTCCTTCAGGATGGGGTGGGGGGAGACAAGAGCGCCTTTCATGGGAAAAAACAGTGGAAACTCTGTGCTAAGGAGTTAATCACGCGCTGCATATGTGTTCTTTCTTGGCTTGGAGAAGAGGGATGTAGCCGGCGCTGGCCCACATGGAGGATGAATGGATGGATGTGTAGGTCATGTGATGGGTAATTTAATTGGAACCAGCAGGACGAGCCTCTTTGTTTTGGATTCTACTGTTTTTTGTTTTTTTTTTTCACTCATGTTCTACTTACTACGTACATGTGTGTAGTGAACGCAGGCATGTTTGATAAAGTGATTAGCTTCGTCAGGGCTGGAACACTGGAGTCCAGCCAATAGTCTATTTGTAGAGGCTTTGGACATGTCGGAGATTTGTTGTTAATTTGACCCTGATAAAACCACAGGATACAATCATTGATGGTTTTGTCCATATGGGCCACCTCTGTTTGTTCTCTTCCTAACAAGCCATTCAATTTCAATGATTTTATGGGCCTTTAATTAGACACATGTAGATCTGGTTTAGGTTTTTCCTGTGTCTGGCTCTGTTTCCAGACCAGCCATTTTACATTTCGGAAAAACCACAGATACCAGTAATCTCAAGGTAATTTATCATCGAATAATCCACTGCTTTTTTTTTTTTTTTTTTATCTTTCCTCATTTGGTAGAAACTATTTAGGAAGTCTGGTGTTTACATAAAATCCAAGACTTTGCCGATGAGTATCAGGTTTTATGTTTAGACAAAAAAAGTACTTTGGTTTAGAGGTGGAACAAGTTGATTTGGTTTAAATACAAATTAACCCTTTATGGCAGGGGTGTCAAACTCATTTTCTTCCAGGGGCCACATTCAGCCCAATTTAATCTGAAGTGGGCCGGACCAGTAAAATAATAGCATGATAACCCAGAAATAATGACAACTCCAAATTATTTTAGTGTAAAAAATAACATTCAGTTATGCCAATATTTACATTTACAAACTATCCAAACAAAAAGGATGTGAATAACCTGAAAAAAGATGACATTTATTAAGAAATATAAGTACTATTTATCAATATTATGCCTCAATTTATCATTTCTACATATGTGTTACAGATCAGATCTACAAAGACACTAAACATTTAATAACAGGCAGAATATTGTTAAAATTGCACTTAATTTTCTTTAGACATTTCAGGTTGTTCATATTTGTTCAGGTTATTCACATTTTATTGTTAAAGGATAGTTTTCTTCATGTAAACATTTTCATAATTTAATGTTTTTTTGCACTAAATCAAAGAGAAAAAATTGGTGTTGTCTTTATTTATAGGTTATTATAATGTTATTTTTTAGTTTGATGCCCTAAATTGATCCCGCGGGCCGGATTTGAACCTTTGGCGGGCCGGTTTGGGCTCCCGGGCCACATATTTGACACCTGTGCTTTATAGGGCACTCATAGAAATACTCTGTAAATTCCAAATTTCAACCTTAGTGTGTTATTGGAAGACACAACAAGACTTTATTACTTTTAATTTGTCAAAATTTTAATATTGTCATGAAGAAAAACAAAGTCAATGAAGTTACCATATTTGGTTCCTAGCCCATAAGTGGGCAAAACAAAACAAACAAAAACAACAAGAAGTATTGATTGTTAATATCTTTAGTGTAATCTTTGCATTTCACAAATTCATCCCGGGGGCCGGATTGGACCCTTTGGCGGGCCGGATTTGGCCCCCGGGCCGCATGTTTGACACCTGTCCATTAGAATAATTTAATGTATTTTGTGTTTATGATTATTTTTGTCAGCCCTGCGATGAACTGGCGACTTGTCCAGGGTGTACCCCGCCTTCGCCCCTATGTAGCTGGGATAGGCTCCAAGCGACCCCCGTGACCCTAGTGAGGATAAAGCAGGTTCAGAAAATGAATGAATGAATGTATTTATGAAATTAAACAGCTACAATTAAGAATATAGTTGATATTTTTGGCATACATTGGGATATATAGGCTTACTTAAAAACAAATTGCAAAAAAAGATGCCAGGTCACAATGTAGCATTCTAGTAATGTAGGATTCTGTTGGGTTTCTATAAATTGGCTTAGAGTCTGGTTTTGACCAAGTCTATATATAAAGTGTCAAGAGATAACTTTTTTTGTGATCTGGCGCTATATAAATAAAATTTGATTGATTGAGTGATTTCATTGGTTTTCCCCTGTAAGTCGCTTTGGAAAAAAGCGTCTGCCAAATGCATAAACATAAACATAAACATAGCATTTGACATGTTTTGGTTTATTACCTCCACCAGGAGGTATTGTGATTGCTTTGCTTTGTGTGTTTGTTTGTGTGTTTGTTTGTTTGTTAGCAGGATAACTCAAAAAGTTATGGATGGATTTTCATGAAATTTTCAGGAAATGATTAAGTTTTGGTGGGGGGGGGGGGGCAGATCTGCGCTTTCTGAGGGCTTTTCTTGTTGAATGTTACATTTGTATTCTGCACATTTTTACAGATGGATAACGTAACCATGGTTTCATCCCCACAACAATGAGCACAAAACGTTCAAATGTCCTTGTATATTTCCCTTAGCCTAACCAAGTGGTGTCAGTGCATAATATAACCATAAAAATCCTCCTGAATATAATTTCTGATAGACATGGCTGAAAGCACCCTGACCCATTTAAACACGCTAACTCTGATACACATGTATCTGGAAATGCTGGTAGAAAAGCAATTATAAAAATCCACTGGTTTGCAGAAATATATAATGTCAAGATTTGACTCTGGCAGCTGGGTTGCTGTTTCAGTCCTGACCTTAATTCTGACCCATCTACCACAACCTTGTTGCTTCTAAATATGTTTTCACAGGCTGTCAGCCCAATCCGTAGCTGAATACTGTGCACTTTTCACCAGAATCATTTCTTTTTTTTTTTTTTTTTTTTCTTCATGTGACAATGCTCGACGTCTGTTTTAGTGCCAGGACGGAGCGGAATGTTGACACAACTGCCTCCATCTGCCCGTCCTCAGCTCGCAGATGGAGCAGATTCTCAGCTAAGCATACCAACACATGTTCTTTGGCTTTTCATCCTTGACATGTTGTGGGAAAGTCACAGCTTGGAAATGCGAATTGCGTGTCACCGCTGCACAGCATCTCAGTATAAACTCTGTTGATTGACCATGTGTACAGTTTGTGAAGGATTTCTGCGCCTGCTGCATTTGAATGGATTTGAATAGGAGAGGCCTGTGTGTGATTATAGAACTTGGCCTTGTCATTTCCCCTCCGCAGTTTAGCAGAAAAGAGTCATATTTTGCTGCTTTTATCGACTAGGTATTGAAGGCTGACGTGTGAAATATAAATTCGCTCTGGCAGGGCGACACAAAAAAAAAAACAAAAAAAAAAACAGAGGAGCGACTATACAGGATAACGCAACTCATGGTCAAAGAGTCAGGGTTAGGAGTGTGTGATTGGGGGGGGTGGGGGGGGGGTTCAGTGACATGTGGGCTGCCAGTCTAAACATGACTTGGACCTGTAGAACCTGGAGTGTGCCAAGTCTATAGAAACAGCAAGGCTTTAAAAACCCAGGCCCTATGAGTCAGCCAAAAGCCCTGGACTCAGAAAACCTATTCCAGTCCCTGCGTTACTATAGCAACGGGAACAGATTGGAGCCACATCTGGTAGCCATTTCAGTCTCTGCAAGGAGAGGAAGAAAGAAATTTATGAGTGAGGGCGAAAAAGACAAATATTTTCTGCAATGCAAAGCAGAAAGAAAGCGGAGTCGGGTTACACTTGAAAGGAGATGAAAATATTAATTCTAACGTAGACGGAGTCAGGAGGAGTTTTTCGGTGCCCACGTTAGATCGGGATCGTAGATGAAGTTATGTGCCGTTTGATATATACATATATACATGAGATTTTGCTTTATTTTTTTCTTGACTTTTTGATGTTTAATAAAGAATATTTACCTATAATAATTACCTATAAATATATATATATAATTTTCAATGAGACTAAGTTGTACAATCCACTGATAAAAACTGTATTTGGACAGTTTATCAGTGCTTATACATGTTATACATTCACAAAAATACATTTATTCAACATTTTTGTTGTGAAACCTCCCGTAATTACACAAGATATTTGTCAATTAACAAACAAGTCTTGTTAAACTTACAGAACAAATACTTCTTTACGGTTAATTGTCAGTAATTTTATCTTCTTTTATTTTTATTTTTTTTTACAGTATTAAACTTTAACTTAACAGTTTAATCTCATAAATAGAAAAGAAATATTTGTGAAATTATGATACATTTGCAAATGTATTTTAACTGTATTTTTCTGTGAAAAAAAAAAATTCTTTTAAAAAATGGAAATTTTACGGTTATTCACAGTTACAGTTTTTTCATGTTATTTTACATTTGACATGTAAA
Organism: Sphaeramia orbicularis; assembly: GCF_902148855.1. Taxonomy (NCBI): domain Eukaryota; kingdom Metazoa; phylum Chordata; class Actinopteri; order Kurtiformes; family Apogonidae; genus Sphaeramia; species Sphaeramia orbicularis. Next base: position 15,937,147 of record NC_043965.1, read on the forward strand.
ATTAAAATCTATTTTTGTCATTTCATTGATATTTTCCTGTATCTTGAAAATACAGGAAAAATCTGAAAAATTTTCTTTTAAAAAATGGAAATTTTATGGTTTTTCGGTTACAGTTTTTTCATGTTATTTTACATTTGACGTGTAAAATTAAAATCGATTTATATCATTTCATTAATATTTTCCTTTATCTTGAAAATACAGGAAAAATCTGAAAAATTTTCCTTTAAAAAATGGAAATTTTATGATTATTCACAGTCGCAGTTTTTTCATGTTATTTTACATTTGACGTGTAAAATTAAAATCTATTTTTGTCATTTCATTGATATTTTCCTGTATCTTGAAAATGTAGGAAAAATTTGTAAAATAAACAGTGAAAATTCTGTTAAATTACAGATTTTTTTCTTTCTTTTTTTTTTTTTTTTTTTTTACAGTGTACCTCTAGAGGCGTTCCAGAGGTGGGACCAGATGATCCCACCATTTAGTTTACACAGACGTTGTTTTGGAATAAAGGTGAAATATTCCCCAAACAGAAGTGCCGTGTAAAAAGGGCTAGAAAACCATTTTTTAAAATTTTTATCCTTTCAAATAATTTCTTGTCAAAAGGCTTCAAATGCTGTCAGTGTTTGCAAACTTTACACGAGTTCTATCTTCAAAAACCTCAGTGCAACAAATTGTGAGGTTTTGATGTCTCCAATTGAAAGTGTGTCTTTTGTTCTATTTCTTCCAAAAAAAACCCAAAAACATTGCGCTGTTTGACTGGCTGACATAAACGCGTGGCTGCTGCAGTTTGATTTCCTAAAATGCAGTCATTTCCCTGGCCGATTCATTGCATCAGACAAGGCCAGAGGAGATTCGAAAACGCTCGCTTTCCTCTCTTATCTCTGTCGACGCAATGTCTGCGAGAAAGCGGTCTAATTGCAGGCCTCCTTACACGTTAAATGTTGTTTCTCAGCCCTGTGGAAATGCAGTAACTATGAAATGACATTTACTGGAAATGGAGCTGGTGCTTTTCTTGAGCCAAAACCGCTGAGAACTGAGGTCAGTGTGCGACCAAAAAAAAAAACAAAAAAAAAAAAAAGGGGGAAGGGGGGGGGGGGGGGCGCTGAACAGAACAGAGCCAGCATCAAATGTGTGTTTATACATTTCCAGTGACATCTACTCACTCTGCGATTTAACACTGTCATTATAATAGCCCCTAAACTCAGCTGCAATGGCATGGAGTTAAAATAGATCGCTCTTAATGCACAAAAATCAAGAACAACCGCACAACAAGCCGACCTCCCAAACAGATGCCCGGACCGGCTGGTGACGGGCTGTAACTAGGTCAAAAGAGTTGGAGCTCAAGGAATCTCAGTCCAGAATGGAAACGCTGTGTTTGTGCTACAGGTCGCACACAGGCAGCGCAAAACAAAACCACTGTTCCAGCACCTTATGGAGCTGGACTACTTCACAGGTGTCAAACATGAGGCCCAGGGGCCAAATCCGGCCCGCCAAAGGGTCCAGTCCGGCCCTTAGGATGAATCTGTGAAATGCAGAAATGACACTAACGTATTAACAATCCTTTTAGTTCAGGTTCCACATTCAGACTAATTCACTCTGCAGTGGGCAGGACCAGAAAAATACTGTCATAAAAACCTAGAAATAATGACAACTGCAAATGGTTTTCTTTGTAAATGTAAATATTTTCATGTGTTTACACTGAAACAAAAGAATAATTTAGCAAAAAATGTGAATAACCTGAATAAAATAGAATATCTATCTATCTATCTATCTATCTATCTATCTATCTATCTATCTATCTATCTATCTATCTATCTATCTATCTATCTATCTATCTATCTATCTATCTATCTATCTATCGTTCTATCGTTCTATCGTTCTATCGTTCTATCTATCGTTCTATCTATCGTTCTATCGTTTATCTATCTATCTATCTATCTATCTATCTATCTATCTGTCTGTCTGTCTATTTATCTATCCTATCGTTCTGTCTATCTATCTATCTATCTATCTATCTATCTATCTATCTATCTATCTATCTATCTATCTATCTATCTATCTATCTATCTATCTATCTATCGTTCTATCGTTCTATCGTTCAATCGTTCTATCGTTCTATCTATCGTTCTATCGATCTATCGTTCTATCGTTCTATCTATCATTCTATCTATCTATCTATCTATCGTTCTATCGTTCTATCGTTCTATCTATCTATCTATCTATCTATCTATCTATCTATCTATCTATCTATCGTTCTATCGTTCTATCGTTCTATCGTTCTATCGTTCTATCTATCATTCTATCTATCTATCGTTCTATCGTTCTATCGTTCTATCTATCGTTCTATCGTTCTATCTATCTATCTATCTATCTATCTATCTATCTATCTATCGTTCTATCGTTCTATCTATCGTTCTATCTTTCGTTCTATCTATCGTTCTATCTATCGTTCTATCATTCTATCTATCTATCTATCTATCTATCTATCTATCTATCTATCTATCTATCTATCTATCTATCTATCTATCTATCTATCTATCATTCTATTGTTCTATCTTTCTATCTATTGTTCTATCTATCTATCGTTCTATCTATCTATCGTTCTATCTATCGTTCTATCATTTTATCTATCGTTCTATCGTTCTATCGTTCTGTCTATCGTTCTATTGTTCTATCTATCGTTCTATCATTGTATCTCTTTCTCTCTATTTCTCTATCCATCCCTCCATCCATGCATCCATCCTTCGTTCGTTTGTTCTATCTATCTGTCTGTCTGTCTGTCTGTCTATCTTTCATGTTTCAGACCACTTTTGCCACACCTGTGTCAGTCTGATGCATCATTACTCTGGCTGTGTGTCGTATTGAAGACACTTGCAGGCACTAATACATTTTCTGTTCGACTAGGTCTGTGAATGTGGAAATACAAATGAATATGAATAGCCAAAAATGTAATTAAGCCGCAGTCTCTTTCTCTATCCAGATGGAGATTTTTCTTTTTCTGCTCTTTTTTTTTTCCCCTCTCCTGGTTTACGTGGAAGGGTGTGCAAACAGTCGTCTGGGACTTGAAATTGCCCTGGATTTTTCCCCCTTTGTCAGCATAATTCTATGGAACGAGTGTATTAGTGGAGAAGATTTGGATGGCTAATAGAAAACAGATCAGTCAGATGCTTTGTCTTTCTTTTCTCTTTCTCTCTTCTAAAGCCCTCTTTCCTTCTCTCGTGTTTTCCTCTGCAGCCCATTTTTTCCTCTTCCAACATTCACTCCCCCCCCCCCCCCCCACACACACACACACACCCATCCTTTATTCCCTCACACACCCATCCATCCGCTATCTCTGTAGTAAAGTGAGACTTCAGACTTCATAATGTGGCTTGAGGTTTTAGCTTTCGCATAATTCCACAGGCTGACCCATATGTTTTTTTTTCTTTCCTTCTGCTTCTCTTTCACTGCACTGTAAAAAAAAAAAAAAAAAAAAAAAGTAAAAAAACGGCAATATTCCGGTAGCAGGGGTGCTGAAAAAATACTGTTAAATAATGGAAAATAACCATCTCATAAAAATACGGTAATTTTCCATAATTAAAACAAGTTTTTTTGCCCTTAATTTACATGAGATTTTGCCTTTTTTTTTTTTTTTTTTTTACTTTTTAATGTTTAATAAAGAATATTTACATGTATTAAAACAATTAAATTACCTATATATATATATATATATATATATATATATATATGTACATATATATATATATATATATATATATATATATATATATATATATATATATATATATATATATATATATATATATATATATATATATACCGTTAAATATCATATGGTGCCAGCAGCTAAAATTGCTTGAGGGAAATAATGAAAAAGTGATTTCGTATCAATCCAACATTGACAAAGATAAAAACGAAGGGAATTTTATCCATAATTTTTATACGTTTTAGTTTTTTAAGCTCGCAATACAGTTTCAGTTAGTTATCATTTTTTGCTTTTAATTACAGTTTTTGTTTATTTCAGTTAACAAAAACGTTTTTACAATTCTAGTTTTCGTCATTTCGTTACACTGTATAAAAAAAACAAAAAAAAACCCAAAAAAACCCAATATTATTCCGGCAGCAGGGGTGCCGACAAAATACTGTAAAATAACAGAACATAATCATCTCATAAAAATACGGTAATTTTCCATAATTAAAATACAGTTTTTTGCCCTAACTTTACATAAGATTTTGCTTTTTTTAATTTAACTTTTTAATGTTTAATGACGAATATTTACATGTATTAAAACAATCAAATTACCTACAAATATATATATAAATAATTTTCAGTGAGACTAAGTTGTACAATCCACTGATAAAAACTGTATTTGGACAGTTTATCAGTGCTTATACATGTTATACATTCACAAAAATACATTTATTCAACATTTTTGTTGTGAAACCTCCTGTAATTACACAAGATATTTGTCAATTAAAAAACAAGTCTTGTTAAATTCACAGAACCAATACTTCTTTTACGGTTAATTGTCAGTAATTTTATCTCGTTTTTTAATTTTTTTTTTACAGTATTAAACTTTAAATGAACAGTTTAATCTCATAAATAGAAAAGAAATATTTGTGAAATTATGATACATATGCAAATGTATTTTAACTGTATTTTTCTGTGAAAAAAGAAAAAAATTCTTTTAAATGATGGAAATTTTATGGTTATTCAGTTACAGTTTTTTCATGTTATTTTCCATTTGACGTGTAAAATCGCAGTCTATTTTTGTCATTTCATTGATATTTTCCTGTATCTTGAAAATAGAGGAAAAATCTGTAAAATAAACAGTGAAAACTCTGTTAAATTACAGATTTTTTTTACAGTGTGACTCCAACCTGAAGCAGTGAACAGACACAAAATCTGCTGCCTTACTCCAGATATTAGGATGGAAAATGATCACAAGACCAAATGTGTCTGCCCAAAGCCAGCGAAAATAAGCACACTGCTTATGTTTTTATGCACTCAAGCCCAATCAGTCCTGTCTGTGACCGACCGACTGTACCTTACAACTGCTTTGTTGTTGGAGATACAAAGTTTTGCCAAGACCAAGTCAGTAAAACACATGTTAGAGCACAGGGACTGGCCTTTAGCCTGCAGGAACGTTTCTTTCTTTCTTTCTTTTTTTTTTTTAAAGCATCAGTTTTGTTTTATTCTGTCTTTGTGACTCACACACCAAATTAGGACTCTTCACACCCCTCGTGTCCTTAATTTATTTGGACAGTTTGATGTCCGACACAATTAAAAGTCCTCTTTGTTTTGAATTTGTTATGTCCTTCGGGCAATAATAACAACTTAACAATAACAATTCCATGTAGTCTTAATTTTACTGTCTAACTCTGATTTATTAAATATAAAGGAGCTTTAAAAATGACAAAGCAGGACATGTTTTAATGCCTAGGACAGATTATGTCATAGGCAATAAAACATATATTAATGGGCACTATTACCAAGGTCATCTCAGAAAAGATAAGGAATAGAATAGAATAGAATAGCCTTTACTGTCATTGTGTGTTTAATTAAATTAGGAGTGCTATCCAAGTCAGTGCAAATAATATGAATAAATCAATAAGTCACAAAATAAGAATAGAGCAAATATATATATATTTTTTTAAACTTTTTTTTTTCTTCCAAATTTATTAACAACATTTGACTAAACAGTACAACATTTTCTTTTGTTACAAAAAAAAGTAAATAAATAAAAAATAATAATTCTGACAAATATTAATTAATTAATTAATTAATTAATGCAACAGAGTGTTCAGTCAGTATTAAAAAATTGTTTATTACTAGCCATGGTGTTAGTGCTTTTTAAAAAAATTATTATTATAAATGAGTTCTAAAGATTTAATATAGTTTCCAAATTCTAATAGGAAGATTTTAAAATTTGGGAGTGTTTTAGTATATTTGTTTTTATGTATATGAAATTTTCCAAATAATATAAACAAATTTACAACAAATTCTAGATTGTTAGTATCATGTTTAAAATAAGTAATTACATTTTATTTTATTTATTTTAATTAATTAATTAATTTATTTATTTAAAAAACTGAAACTAAAAGAGGGAATGCACATACGTCACTTCCTCTCTGGGCCACGCCCCTCTAAGTCAGACTGAGTGGCAACAACAAACCGGCTCAAAATGGCGGAGTATAGCAGTAACTACAGCGAGACCGGGAAAAATGTGGAATATAACATGAAATTAAAGACAACTGGACTCGACATGGATCCATACAAGCTACCAAACAACAAGTGGTCTACGAACATTGATATGTGGCCGGAAATCACCTATCCTGACATTTATATGAACCTGATTTCAACGCCGGAAAATCCACAATGCAAAGGCTGAAAGCATCCAGAAGACAAAGAGTTGTTGACATCCTGGTCATCGATACTTAGGGGATTACAGCTGGTGAGTGCTTTCAATTCAACATACTATTGTTTTTGAGGTTTTATGTCAGTGCAGACGTATTTTCTTGACGGTGATTCCCAGGCCTTTCTAAACTAAATGACGAATGACATGGAATAACGAATGACCACGTAAGATTTAGCGTAACCACTGCTCCTTTGTCATTCGGAATAGTTTGAATGGAATGACAGCTATAATGGGAACAACGGATGACTTCAAATAACGGAAAATGACGTGTCGGTTTAAAGGCTGGCTGGCTGGCCTCTAGTAAATATAGTGAACAGAATATGGAAGTAAGAGCATTTATCCCCTGAAGTTAGCTGTCGGTGTAGCCCTAGCCTCAGCTGGAAGTGAAGCTCCAGAGAGCTGCGCGAGCCCATCTAACTTGATTTTCAAAATAAAAGTGTTTCCGTATCAACTTTACGGGACTAAAGCGTCCACTGTCATCTTCCTGATGTATTAGAGCCAAGGCATCATTTATGTGACGTGACATTTCAATACGCACTATTGTCGATCAAGTTGGAATAAAATGTTTTTATCTCTTTCCATGAAATTACTGTGGTATTGTGATTCATTCTTGATAAAGTGTAACTGAATGCAGTCGGTATGTGATCATTGCAGCTGGTCAAAGGTGATTACTGATGTGTAGAAATAGGAAAAAAGGGGGAATGTATCTGAAAACGTAATTATTCCAACTTTATGCACAGCGGTGTCCTTCTTTAAGAACCTAATTATAGTATAATTCTTCTAAGTCCATTTGTTGGATCTGTAAAATTCTGTAAAGCACGAGTTTACTTCTAAATATGAATAACGTCTTTGGTTTTTGGCCATAACAAATGTCATGCAATTCAAATGGGCAAAAAAATTGATTTTTGATTAGTCTTATTAGTCAATACCTCCCTCTCTAAAGCAAATGAGGCAACGAAACCTGGATTCATGTCAGGTAACGTTAATTACCTCAAGGAGGTTATGTTTTTGCCAGGGTTTGTTTGTTTGTTTGTTTGTTTGTTTGTCTGTCCGTTAGTGTACAACATAACTCAAAAAGTTATGGACAGATTTTGATGAAATTTTCAGGGTTTGTTGGAAATGGGATAAGGAAGAAATGATAAAATTTTGGTGGTGATCAGGGGTGGGGGGGCCCACGGGGGGCGGCGCAGACCAGAAAATTTCATCAAAATCTGTCCATAACTTTTTGAGTTATGTTGCACACTAACGGACAGACAGACAGACAAACAAACCCTGGCAAAAACATAACCTCCTTGGCGTGGGGGGGCCAATGATCAGCCTTGGCGGAGGTCTGCGCTCTCCGAGTGCTTCTAGTTTGTGCTGTATTCTTGTGTAAAATCATACCTTAAATTACATATCGTTTTGGCTAACGTTACTTCTTAGTAAAGCTCTTAATGTTAGCATCTGTCATTTAGTTCTATATTTACCTCCGCCAAGGAGGTTATGTTTTTGCCAGGGTTTGTTTGTCTGTCTGTCTGTCTGTCTGTTTGTTTGTCTGTCTGTCTGTTTGTCTGTCTGTTTGTTTGTTTGTCTGTCCGTTAGTGTGCAACATAACTCAAAAAGTTATGGACAGATTTGGATGAAGTTTTCAGGGTTTGTTGGAAATGGGATAAGGAAGAAATGATTAAATTTTGGTGGTGATCGGGGGTGGGGGGGGGCCCACGGGGGGGGGGGGGGGGGGGGGGGGCGCAGACCAGAAAATTTCATCAAAATCTGCCCATAACTTTTTGAGTTATGTTGCACACTAATGGACAGACAAACAAACAAACAGACGGACAGACAGACAGACAAACAAACCCTGGCAAAAACATAACCTCCTTGGCGTGGGGGGGGCCCACGGGGGGGGGGCACTTATCAGCCTTGGCGGAGGTCTGCGCTCTCCGAATGCTTCTAGTTCATAACTGAAACGTTTTTGTCTACAATGGTGTGATTATGAACCTTGTGTTCTACATAATTTGTAAACTAACTTAACCCTTTCATGCATGAATTATGAGAACCATAATCATGATTTTCCCCCCGTTTTAATTCCTCTTTAGGCATGAAAAAACAAACAAAAAAACAATGTAGACAGCTTTTTATGAACCTATTCTTTTATTCCTTCACCTAATGAGAATCGATAAGAGAATCGATAAGGAATCAGATCGATAAGCAAAATCGATAATGGAATCGGAATTGTTAAATTCTTATTGATTCCCATCCCTAGATAGATAGATAGATAGATAGATAGAGAGAGAGAGAGAGAGAGAGATGGATAGATGGATAGATATATATATATATATATAGAGAGAGAGATCGATAGATAGAGAGAGAGAGAGAGAGATGGATAGATAAACGAAACCTGGATTCATGTCAGGTAACGTTAATTTATGCTGTATTCTTGTGTAAAATCATACCTTAAATTACATATCGTTTTGGCTAACGTTACTTCTTAGTAAAGCTCTTAATTTTAGCATCTGTCATTTAGTTCTATATTTCATAACTGAAACGTTTTTGTCTTCATTTGTGTGATTCTGAACCTTGTGTTCTACATAACTTGTAAACCAGCTTAACCCTTTCATGCATGAATTATGAGAACCTTAATCATGATTTTTCCCCCGTTTTAATTCCTCTTTAGGCATGAAAAAACAAACAAAAAAACAATGTAATTGACAGCTTTTTATGAACCTATTCTTTTATTCCTTCACCTAATGAGAATCGATAAGAGAATCGATAAGGAATCAGATCGATAAGCAAAATTGATAATGGAATCGGAATTGTTAAATTCTTATTGATTCCCATCTCTAGATAGATAGATAGAGAGAGAGAGAGAGAGAGAGAGAAAGAGAGAGAGATGTATATATATATATATATATATATATAGATAGATAGATAGATAGAGATGGATAGATAAACGAAACCTGGATTGGTGTCAGGTAACGTTAATTTATGCTGTATTATTGTGTAAAATCATACCTTAAATTACATATCGTTTTGGCTAACGTTACTTCCTAGTAAAGCTCTTAATGTTAGCATCTGTCATTTAGTTCTACAGTATATTTCATAACTGAAACGTTTTTGTCTTCCAGTTATTCCAGTTGCCAGTTATTTCTACAAATTGCAGCGATCCATCTGCTTCCTCTGTCTTTGGCTTTAGGTCGCTGGTAAAACGATAGCTCTGAGTGCTTTTTAAACCTGTTTGTGCAATCAATGGCACAACAGCTCTTCCGCATTTTTTTAGATTGTTCTAAAGGTTTCGCAGTATTCAAGCCAAAGCCGCTACTCATCTCCCTCTTTCTGCCACTCAGTGGACGTAACCGTAGTGACTTCCGCTAGCGGTGACGTCACATGCATACCCTCTATAGCAGGGGTGTCAAACTCATTTTAGTTCAGGGCCACATTCAACTAAATTTGATCTGAAGTGGGCAGAACCAGTAAAATAATAACATAATAATATATAAATAATGTCATCTCCAAACTTTTCTCTGTTGTAGAGCAAAAAAAGTAAATTTACATTATGAAAAGGTTTACATCACAGGTGTCAAACATGCGGCCCATGGGCCAAATTCGGCCCGCCAAAGGGTTCAATCCGGCCCCTGGGATGAATTTGTGAAATTTAAAAATTACACTGAAGATATTAACAATCAAGGATGTTGAAATAATTTTAGGTCAATTCAGTCTAAAGTGGATCAGACCAGTAAAATACTATCAGAATAACTTATAAGGTTCAAGGTTCACTTTTATTGTCATTGCATATATTGTATACATGAAATAAATAATGAAAACTGTAAATTTGTCTCTTTGTTTTAGTGTAAAAAAGTAAAATTACACAAAAATGTTTACATTTACAGACTAGCCTTTTACAAAAAATGTGAATATCTGAAATGTCTTAAGAGAAGTCTGTGTAATTTTAATAATTTTCTGTCTGTTATTTAATGTTTTGTGTATTTTTAGATCCACTGTGATCTGTATGAATGATAAACTAAGGCGTAATATTGTTAACATTGCACTTATTTTACGAAAGAATTTTCAGGTTCATATTTGTTCATGTTATGTTCGAGTACAATTTATAGATGTAAACATTTTCATTACGGAATTTACTTTTTTCACTCCAAAGTTTTTATCCTATTATTTATATTATTTTACTGGTCCGGCCCACTTTAGATCATATCAGGCTGAATGTGGCCCCTGAACTAAAATGAGTTTGACACCGCTGGTTTACATCTACGAACTACCCTTTCAAAAGATGTGAATAACATGAACAAACTGAAAAAATACGTGTAATTTGAACAATATTAAGCTTCGGTTTATCATTTACACATGTACATTATAACTTCCAGATCACAGTGGATCTACAAATACATAAAACATTTAGTAACAGGCAGAATATTGTTAAAATTGTACTTACTTCTCTTAAGACATTTCAGCTTGTTCATATTTGTTCAGGTTATTCACATTTTTTGCAAAATTATACTTTGTTTTAGTGTAAATACATGAAAATATTTACATTTACAAAGAGAAACATTTGAAGTTATCATTATTTTTGTGTTATTATGATAGTATTTTACTGGTTTGACCCACTTGAGATTGAATTGGTCTGAATGTGGAACCTGAACTAAAGGGATTGTTAATATCTTAGTGTAATTTTTGCATTTCACAAATTCATCCCAGGGACCAGCTGGACCCTTTGGCTGGCCAGATTTGGCCCCTGGGCCGCATGTTGGACACCTGTGCTTTATAGCTTTCCACTGTAGTGACCACTATACATGAAAGAGTTAAAAAAAAAAAAAAAGGCGAAGAAGTAAAGAAGTTGACTGGACTTATGACTCCCAGAATAGTTTTACTGTATGTCGCTGAGCACAGCAGTATTTAAAAGTAAGTATTGGCTGTATATTTACCGTCCCTGTGTATGTGTGCGAGTGTGTACACGACCCTGACAGCCCTGCTCCACTTCACAGGACAACACTGGAGCCATTATTGGGCGCCATGTGTTTGTGATTACCCAGGGGGAGATTAGAGGGAGGGGAGCAGCAGCTTGCTGTCTGCTTGCCCCCCCAACTGCTCTGATGTGGTCAGCAACTGGACATCCATCAGTGCAAATCCCCTCACCAGCCTCACCCCTCCTTCCCACCTCCACTCTAAACTCTCTCCCACATCCGCCATGATGTCAGTACCAGCCCTACTATCACCTTGTCCCATTCCCCCCGCTTTGAATATGTAAACACCGCAAACATTCAGAGCGATATTATTCCTACTTGACCTACATTTGCAGCTGGAAGCTTTGAGCGTTCGGTGGAGAATTCCTGAAAGTGTGCTCTTGTCGTGCTCTGGCATGTGACTACACAAGGCGAGAGTGTTGTGGTTGTTGTTGTTGCTCGAGCAACGTGATACTTATTTGACCTCCGCTGAGAAATTCTCTCTCGACAGCAGCTTTTTGTGATCATTAATCATTTGCGACTTAGAAATGTCGTTACAAGCGTAGCACGTTTTACTATTTAACAGATTCACCTTAAAATTGTGATAAATTGAGCATTTTCTCTGCTCAGTTTCTCATCCATTACCCTGCGATAGACCAGATGGTGTTAGACAACAGGGTTTGACTCTTTAGCCTCGTACATGCAAATTGCTGTAGAAAACCAGCTTGCATGAAAAACCTGCAAGACCATCCTGAAGACAAACCGAAGTAAAGTCGCATCAGAAAAAATATATTTAACCCATAAAAACCCAAACAGCCTCTGATGACCAAAAGCATCTACGGATCTAAAATGTTTAATAACTTCTGATCCATTAATTCTATCAATATATGTAAATAATTAGTGTAAAACGCTGTCTTTCATCTTTTCATGGTCATCAGATATGACCCATTTAGACATTCAGAGGCTCTGTAGTTACCGTGGAAACACTGTTATCTTCTACAACAGACTGATCTCATGAAATCGCGTTGTATGTGACGCCAGTTGCTATATGTACACATTTTCATCCTTTCATGTGTTATTTAACGCCATTGGATGGCGTGTCAATGCGCTAGCCGGTAATCACACTAATGGCATGCTATTTTATGCGGCGTAAATATACTTGCTGAAAGCTTATAATGTGTACAGATAACACGCCAATTAAAAGTGGTGTGTTATCTGTACCAAATTCATGATATGAAGTTGTCAACAATATTGATTCAGCAGTAAAACACATGGAGATGGATCAATGACAGTGAATGGAGATGCTTGTTTTTACGTTCAGTTAATGAAAAGGTCACTTTTTCTTTAGTTTTCTCTATTTCTGATATAATATTCCTCCATTTTAATCTGAGCTGTTATGGAAAATCTACATGATCAGTAAATTAAATACAGGAAAATACATGATTTTCATTGAAAAACTATAAAATGTAAAGGATAATATTTGAATAAATGGTGATCGATCATTTAAGAAAAGTTCAATATAGAGAAAAAACTATTTTGGATCTGCCACAAAAGTAGTACTGGGTCTTTATGAGTCAAATGCAGTAAATATATAAAGATCAGAGATATGTCTGTATGACCGTAGGCACATATGATCTCAGTGTTTATGAGCCAAAAATACATGATATATAAGTAGTTGTTTAATTTGTTTACCTTCATTAAAATAAGTAGTTCAACTCAGAACCAGGTCTCATTTACAATAACATCTTGCAGTGAAGATGCTACAATTGTCTCAACCTACATTTTTTGTTTTTTAATCTTGTCCAGCATCATAACAGCAGAATGGTAGTCTGGCTGCATTTTGGTACTGAACACATTTGCTTTGCCAAAGGGAAACTTCATAAAGTACATGAGGCATCCTTTGACATTCTGCTTTCTTTATTTTGAGTTTCGTTGAACCACAATTTGTTGCCGAACCTGACAGGAAGGAACAGGGGGAAGGAGAAGAAAGGGGGAGGAGAGAGTGAAGTGGGGGGGGAGGGTGGCAAAGACCCTCACAAGAGAATATCAACAATAACAACCATGGTGACAATTATAATAGTAACAATAACTAGAACCACAACTGAGTAAACTACACTGTAAAAAAATCTGAAATTTAACCGAATTTTCACTGTTTATTTTACAGATTTTCCTGTATTTTTAAGGTACAGGAAAATATCAATGAAATTACAAAAATAGACTGTGATTTTACATGTCAAATGGAAAATAACACAAAAAAACTCTAACTGTGAATAACCAAAAAATTAAAATTTTTTAGAAGAATTTTTTTATTTTTTTCCACAGAAAAATACAGTTAAAATACATTTGCAAATGTATCATAATTTCACAAATATTTATTTTCTATTTATGAGATTAAACTGTTAATTTAAAGTTTAATACTGTAAAAAAAAATAAAAAATAAAACAAGATATAATTACTGACAATTAACTGTTAAAGACGTATTTGTTCTGTAAGTTTAACAAGACTTGCTTGTTAATTGACAAATATCTTGTGTAATTACAGAAGGTTTAACAACAAAAATGTTGAATAAATGTATTTTTGTGAATGTATAACATGTATAAGCACTGATAAACTGTCCAAATACAGTTTTTATCAGTGGATTGTACAACTTAGTCTCATTGAAAAGTATTTATATATATTTGTAGGTAATTTGATTGTTTTAATACATGTAAATATTCTTTATTAAACATTAAAAAGTCAAAAAAAATATGCAAAATCTCATGTAAAGTTAGGGCAAAAAAACTGTATTTTAATTATGGAAAATTACCGTATTTTTATGAGCTGGTTATTTTCCATTATTTAACAGTAGTTTTTCGGCACCCCTACTGCCTGAGTAATACCGGTTTTTTTACGGGTTTTTTAGAGAACAAAAGGAAGAAATTACGATGAAATAAAATAAATAAGACCTATTAAATGAGAGATATAAGAAAGGAAAATGTGGGCAAATTATCAAACGACAGCACAAATAATACCAGCAACGAATCAATCTACATTGATGATAAAATTTGCTAGATAAGTATTAGTTAGAACTGTTCTGCTACTTTTTTTTGCCGTTCTTGAGACAGAAAATCTAGGACTTTGACACTGAAGATTATTGTTTTCATCACTCCTGTAAGTTTTTACATTTATGCAATAAAAAAAACACTTTGATTAGGGTTAGGAAAAGACTGTAGTTTGGGGTAAGTATTACATAACCACCATGAGTCGTCTTTTAGGCCATAAAAGATTAGGATTTGGAAAATATTGTGGTTTGGTTTGCATATTACTGAATACATTGTGAGTCATCATGAATCTTCCGTTTTATTTTTCATTAAACTAAACCCTGGTATCCGTCCCTAAGCCTTTCCTCACTGCCTAAACCTAACTATTAAAATCAGTAAATAGATACATATGAATGTAATTTCTGTGACACAGTTGAAAAGTGCAGTGGGTAATTAAAATGCTATAATGTTGATGCACTTATTTGGAAATATCAATATGAAACATATTTTTGGTTCAGAAATGTTGAGTTTATACATATCTGTGGTTTGCAACATGTTATTCTGGTGAGCGGTTTTCATTTCATGCCATAAATATTATGCAAGTAATGTAGCTCAATATTCTATTTAAATGATGTGACTTGAGTTTCATAATCAATGCGGACCAACTGAACTGCATTGTATTTAACATCTGACCAAATAGGTGGAGAACATGAAGCAGAACACAGTGTAAACGGGGGTACTGACAGTGGATCATCTGAATATTCAGTGTCGGTGTGGGCCAGATCCTCTGCCAAGGCCAGATTCCCCCAGCCCTCTGTGGCCTGTTTGTGTGGAGGAAACTGGAGCCACTTATTTTAGGTCAAAGGTTCAAATTAACCACAAGATAAATCCACATTCTGCATGAGACTATAAATTAACTTTTAGCTACACAAAGACATTTCACTGCATTCCCATCTGTGTAATTGTTTAATTTAACCTCAGGTTTTTAACCCTTTTTTGTTCACTCAGAAATACTCTGAAATCAAATATTTCACCATGAGTGTGTTATTGCGGGACATAAAAAGGCTTTATTACTTTTGTGAACTAGAAGCACTCAGAGAGCGCAGACCTCCACCAAGGTTGATCAGTGGGCCCCCCCATGGGCCCCCTCACCCCCGATCACCACCAAAATTTAATCATTTCTTCCTTATCCCATTTCCAACAAACCCTGAAAATTTCATCCAAATCTGTCCATAAGTTTTTGAGTTATGTTGCACACTAACGATCAGTGCCCCCCCCCGTGGGCCCCCCCACCCCCGATCACCACCAAAATTTAATCATTTCTTCCTTATCCCATTTCCAACAAACCCTGAAAATTTCATCCAAATCTGTCCATAACTTTTTGAGTTATGTTGCACACTAACGGACAGACAAACAAACAAACAGACAAACAAACAAACAAACCCTGGCAAAAACATAACCTCCTTGGCAGAGGTAAATATGTCAAAAATGTTTATTGTCATGTGGAAAATCAAGGTTGATGAAGTTACCATATTTGGGTCCTTGCTCATATGTGGCAAAAAAACCGAACAAACAAGTAGTATATGAAAAAAAACAAGAAAAACACATGATGGAAGGGCCATGTATTTTAGAACATTACTTTTAGAACATTAGACCAACATAAGTGCTGATCCAGACACATTATCACTTTGAACATCATTACTTTAGGGTTCCTACAGGAATCTACAAGTTAAATTTAAGACTTTTTAAGACTTAGAACAGAATCTAATGCCCATTTCACAGCCATACTGGCCAAAATTCATGACACCTAGAATTTAGGAAAATATATTTATTTACTCTAATGCCTTGGTTCCCATCACTCTGAGTCATTCCTCACCAGGGGGCTGCAAAGTTAGCGATAACTGGTTCCTAATTTCAGTATAAATTGTCAGGTTGGAACGGGTGGAACTGAGTCGACTCATGTTACTTTCTTTGCAGCTTGGACATTTAACAGACACATTTAAACACAATACAGCAAACAGGTTTATGGCAACACATCTGTACCGTATAAAATGTAATAATTTACAGACTTTTTTAACCCATAAAGACCCAAACATCCACTGTCAACCAAAAGCATCTACTAGTATGAACTGTTGATCCACTAATCCTATCAATACATGTAAATAATTGGTGTAAAATACAGTTTGTCATCTTTTCATGGTCATCAGATACGACCCATTTGGACGTTCCGAGGCTCTGTTGTTAACATGGAAACACCGTCATCTTCTACAACATTGATTCACCAGTAAAATCCATGGAGTTGGATCGATGGCAGTGGATGGAGACACTTGGTTTATGTTCAGTTAATGATAGATTCGGCTGAAAAAGTCACCTTTTCTTCATTTCTTTCTGTTTTGATACAATAACCTTTGAATTTACTCTGAGCTTTTAGGAACATCTACATGATCAGTCAATAAAAAAACATAAAAATAGAGGATTTTCACTGGAAAAAATGCAAAATTCAGAGGATAATATTAGAATAAATGGTCATTTTCTGTGTGGAGTTTGCATGTTCTCCCCGTGTCTGCGTGGGTACTCCGGCTTCCTCCCACAACCCAAAGACATGCACTGATAGGTCAGTTGGTTAATCTAAATTGCCCATAGGTGTGAATGTGAGAGTGATTATTTGTTTCTATATGCCAGCCCTGCGATGAACTGGCGAAATGTCCAGGGTGTAAGGCTGCTCGATTATAGAAAAAAAAAAAAATCACGATTATTTTAGCAATAATTGAAATCACGATTATTAAAAACGATTATTTGTTAACCTCAAAGTTGTTTATTTTTTTCTTGCAAAACAATGTAAAATATACTCTTTAAATATAAAGCTTTAAACCACTAAAACAAAGTATGTTCACTTTTGTATGAAACTAAAAAATCTTTGAACGCAAATAAGTGTACTGTAAATTCAAGGATGTTTCCTTTTGTAAATAAATAGTGCACTGTAATTAAACTGCTATATACTTGCAATAGAACTGTAGCAATAAAAAAAAAAAAACTCACGTAAAGTGCAAATTATAATTTCAAGTATGTTCAATGTAGTATGAAACAGTAAATTCAGTGGCGTGCCGTGAGGTTTCAGTTCAGGCCTTCTGTATACATCAGCCATCTAGAATACGTACGTTAGGGTTATACGGGTCAGGTTAGGTTAATACGGGAGATGCAGCGTAAAGAGATTCGGAGACTGAAGATTGCATTGCGGACGAAGTTGTCGACGGAGTTGTTTTTATGTGTTTTAGTTTTTCATAAGATTATGATAACGGTGGTGGTGGTTAAACTTTAGATGGTTACAAAGGTTTGTTGGGTTAGCGGTCGGTGCGGACACAACTACAAAACACTTTTTGCACGTGATGTGTTTTTGCTCTTTGTCTTCTTCATCAAACCCAAAGTGATTCCATACAATTTAATTTGACTTGCCTTTTTTGTTTACCAAGCACTTCTGCTGTGATTCTCTTGCCATTTTTCCAGACCGCTGGTACAACTTTCCTCTTGGGGTGGACCTGCCGGCTAGCTGGCAGCAGTAGCTTAGAGGGGGGCGGGGCAGAGCAGCTCATGGTAGCTTACGTGCGCGTGAATTAAAACAACTCAAAATTAATAATCGTTTTTTCTCGATTACATAATTTTTGTAATCGTTGCGTGTAATAATCGAAATTGTAATTGAATTTCGATTAATTGCACAGCCCTACCAGGGTGTACCCCGCCTTTACCTGTAAGTAACTGGAATAGGCTCCAAGCGACCCCCATGACTCTAGTGAGGATAAAGCGGGTTCAGAAAATGAATGAATGAATGAATAAATGCTCATACATCACTTAGGAAAGGTTAAATATAGAGAAAAAATCATTTGGGAACTGCCACAAGTCACACTGGGTCCTTATGAGTTAAGGTATTAAATGGAGTTTCATTTTCAAGATTCTGCAGGAACCCTGTTACTTACATCGGTACCATTCCTTCATGGTACCTACCAAAGCAGGTACACTCACTCTTCATGCAGAGGTGGACCTTACAGACCCTGTAGACCACATTGGACCTGAAATTGTTGCCTCACTATCGTCGCTGTAACTGTTAATGTCACTGTCTTGTAAAGTGTGCGGAAATGACCAAAAAATAGTCATTTACCCGATAAAAGGTTAAAATATTCATGTCATTATTTCAATATGTGTCAGGAAAGCAGCACATTAATGCTACAGTTCACTAAATTAGACATGACATGTAAAGGAACTCATATTTTGCACTTTGAACCTGAGCTGTATTTCCACATACAGCAGTGCACACTCATTAGCATTGTGTTTTTACTGAATCGCACCCCCCACATGGCCCTCACTTCCTTCAATACTGCCTCTATTCTTTATGAGCAGCTTCAGCCTGCTCATAAAGACAAGACCCCACCTCCCCCACTCACCACCCCCAATCCCACCCTCCAGCTGCCCCAGGGCTCCAGACAGATAACACATACAAAGATTTAGACTCAAAAATCATATTTGTATTCATTTCATCTCCTCTGCTCATCCCAAAACACACACCGTAGGTACTTCCAAGGAAAAACTAAAGAGACAAAGCGAAAATAAAGACTTCTTTCTTTCCAAACACCTACAAATGAATGGATTGAGGAGAGCAGCACACACACAGACTAATGTCTCGCTGGCTGGTGGGTAGCATCCGGTGCTTCTGGAGAAACAGGAAGTGTGTGTCTTTAAAATAAGCTCTCTGAAGGAGGCAGGATTACAGTGAAGTGTTTTAGTCTTTGATGTTTTGCCAGCTGCAAAAGTTGCAAATTGTGAAACTCCTACTGGAAAAAGTTGCTCAGTAATTTTATAAATGTTTAGGTCTATGACTGCGTTTTCCCCTTTGTCAGCAGATTAATAATAACATCTCCGTTTGGCAAGCACCATGTGATGTAAGCTAAAACATGCTGATTGTGAACACATATGGTATGCATCCACACGTATGGACTAAGGCGTCTGCACACAGCCACACTCAGATCGCCCTCCCCCCACTCCTCACTGTTTTTTTTTTTTTTTTTTTTTTTTTTTCCTCCCCTGTTCCCATCTCATCAACTTTTTCTTCCCCTGAATCGGCCGTGCAAGTTGTTACGCCGTCTTTCAGGGCAAACTTCCACTGTGAAAAAAACAAGCTGAAAGTCGAAAAACACCGAAATGCAAAGCAAAACTCCAGGAAGAGCAGCGTGCAGGCCCGCAGATTTACAACAGCTGCCAAGGGGAGGAAACCCTCTTAAAAATGGGACTGTTTTACTGCCATTTGACACATAATCTCGAACAGTACATGCAGCGCTGCAGGACTGTGAGCTGCAGAGATCCGTGTCTGGAAAAGATAGAAACAGAAAAAGATGGTTTTGCTTCAGCATTCCTGGCAGGAATGGTTTATTTTTGTTGGAAACGTAATTGTCTGTGGCTAGGATTTGGAAGTACACTTTACCCGCCAAACTGCCAGGAAGTGTACATGCGGGTGTTACCGCCCTCTTGTGGTGACCTAATGTATTTGCTTTTCCACAACAGAAGAGTTGAGTAAACTTGGAAGGGAGAGTTGTTTTCCTCTCCAGGGTGTTAACACAGTGCAAATGTGCTGTGCTGTCATAAGGTCTGATTTCATACACAAGTACACAATGGAATTAAATACTAATTCTTATACAACCACAACAAAGTGACAAAGAAATAAACAGTAGGACATGAAGAAAGGAAAAACAGCTTCACAGCGGGAAAAAACGTCAACAATACAACATGAATGGATATGATTGTGAAGCTTTACAACGTATATTCATGCTCTTTTACATGTTGATTGATGTCACTGGTAAATAACAAATCTAAAAGATATTGGTAGATAATCTAGACATGCTACTAATGAAATATAGTTTTAGTTTTTACATTTGTATTAATCACCTCCGCCAGGAAGTATTGTGATCACTTTGCTTTGTGTGTTTTTTGTTTGCGTTAGGGCTGCTCGATTATAGAAAAAAAAAATCACAATTATTTTAGCAATAATTGAAATCACGATTATTAAAACGATTATTTGTTAACCTTAAAGTTGTTTATTTTTCACTTGCAAAACACTTTAAAATATACTTTTTAAATATAAATAAAGCTTTTAACCACTAAAACAAAGTATGTTCACTTTTGTACGAAACAAAAAAATCTTTGAATGCAAATAAGTGTACTGTAAATTCAAGTATGTTTCCTTTTGTAAACAAATAGTGCACTGTAATTAAACTGCTATAGACTTGCCATAGAACTGTAGCAATAAAATTTTTTTTTAAAAAACTCACGTAAAGTGCAAATTATAAATTGAAGTATGTTCAATGTAGTATGAAACATAATTAATTCAGTGGCGTGCCGTGAGGTTTCAGTTAAGGCCTGTATACATCAGCCATCTATAGAATACGCACGTTAGGGTTATACGGGCGAGGGTTAGGTTAATATGGGAGTTGCAGCGTAAAGAGATTCGGAGGCTGAAGTATGCATTGCGGACGAAGGTGTAGACGGAGTTGTTTTTATGTGTTTTAGTTTTTCATAAAGGTGGCGGTGGTTAAACTTTAGATGGTTACAAAGGTTTGTTGTGTTACCGGTCGATGTGGACACAACTACGAAATACTCTTTGCACGTGATGTGTTTTTGCTCTTCGTCTTCTTCATCAAACCCAAAATGATTCCACACAACTGAATTTGACTTGCCTTTTTTGTTTACCAAGCGCTTCTGCTGTGATTCTTCTGCCATTTTTCAAGACCGCTAGGTACAACTTTCCTCTTGGGGTGGACCTGCTGGCTAGCTGGCAGCAGTAGCTTAGAGGGGGGCGGCGCAGACCAGCTCATGGTAGCTTGTGTGCGCGTGAATTAAAACAACTCAAAATTAATTATCGTTTTTTCTCGATTACATAATTTTTGTAATCGCTGCATGTAATAATCGAAATCGTAATTGAATTTCGATTAATTGCACAGCCCTAGTTTGTGTGTTTGTTTGTTTGTTAGCAACTTTATGGGAAAACTATTACAACCATCTTTACTAGGGATGTAAACAATTAATTGACTAACGATTAATTGTCGATAAGAATTTGCTCGATTAAATTATTAATTGTCGGTTAATTGCCCTTTTCCGCCCGTCCACACCTGTCCGAAGGCTGCCGGTTTGTCTGCGCTGCAACACCACAGCAGGTATAGGCGGTCATTGAACCAGATCATGGCGTTGATGAGTTAGAATGACTTTATGGACATGGTGGAGCCAAACACAGATCGACCATCTGTTTGTGGGAGCGGTACACCCCCAAATAAATACGCGCACAAATGCGGGGTCGGTATCGGAGAGTTTTTCCTGCAGGTTGGTCTAGTCCACGGTCAGTGAGACAGAAGTTGAAAACATCCTCCAGGCTCCTGATTTGGACCACAGGTATGTGATGCATTTGCGAAGCTTCAGGAGGTGGAGAAAAGATAAATGAGTGAAAAGTTTCACTTTCACTTCTGTGGGGGCACAGACTGCACCATACCCACATAGTATTAGAAGTAGAACGGAAAGTGACGCACACGTGGTTACCAACCAACACGTACACATCCCCCGGCCGAACTATGCGCATGTGAGTACCCCCCGACGAAACCCACGCGCGTGCACCCCCCGTTACACCCCCCACATCAACAGATGAATTCCACAGGAAACACTGACTGTATCCAATGGTTCAATAAATCAATCATTAAGGAATATGACATGCTTTTTTCATGAAGTATATAAACAATATTTAGCTATTTAGCTTTCTTATAGGTTCTCAGGAAAACCGCTGCTTATCAATTAATCGTTAAGCCATCGATAAGGGCAACCAACTAACGATTAATGAATTAATCAATAATTTGCATCCCTAGTCTTTACCAAATTGTACCCACAGATAGGCCTAGGCCCTGGGACGAACCCATTAAATTTTGGGCCAAGTAGGCCAAAGTTCAAGGTCACGGCAAGGTCACAAAATCTCACATTTTCCTATCTCTCATCATTGAGCAATTTTCAAAAATTCATAAAAAATTCAAAACGACTCCGATTAGTCTCCAATGTGATCCACCCGTAACTTATAACAATATCTTGTATCTGGCACAAAATTGTCCCCATCCACTGTGGAATGTGGACTCTGTGGACATTTTAATTTAACATTGAAAATCCCATTTACGACACATTTTTCATTATAACTCAACAAATATTGATTGGAATTTAATATAATTTCACATACACATGACTGGTACCAAGCTTCAACTTTTTCTGCTGTATGGAACAACCTTGAAACTGTTTAATTTAAAAAGAAATAGTCGATCCACACATGCACACCGTTTGGGGTGCTTGGCGGAGGTTTGCGTTCTCTGAACACTTGTTTTAACATTTATTTAGTCCATCCATGTGATTTCTTTTTCAGCATAGTTTTCATTATATTTAAAGCAAAAGTCTATCTTCAGTTTTCTTTTAATTTCATTTTGTTTTATTGTGTGCTTCAGGTTTTAGGGGTTTCATGAGGAAAGCAATACAAGCTGAAGGATTAAGGTGTCATATTATCTAAAGCCATTTTATTGAACCATTAACATTGTTGGGTAAACAACAAAGCTCCATAATCAGCACCCAGAGTGAGTAAAAAAAAATAAAAAAAGAAAACTAGGACTTTATTTGCAGTTTTATTTCATTTTAGGTCACACTGCATATTCATTGTCTTTTTTTCTTCTTCTTTTTTTCTTGGCTTGATTACTTAAAAAGCAAAGAAAATCTGTTTTTTGCAGAAATGAAATACGATTTCCACATTATATGTATTAAGGTTAAGGTTAACTTACTTTGTTATCCCTATTTGGTCTCTGTATTTTACCCATCTTCATACACACACAGTACTTAGCATTAGCATTAGCAATTAGCATTAGCACACAGCTCATATTAGTGTCAGTTAGTTGTGATTAAAGGTGGGCAGGGTCCAACTCCAGACCTTCATTAGCATCATGGTCAGTGGCACAGACTGAGAATTAACCTTGCCTTATGAGCTGTTTTTTTTGTCAGTGTTAGCTAACACAGGTTAGCTAAGAGTAGCTAGTGTTGTATACTGAATGCCTCTTGATTACCACTGTACAGATTGTTATCATGTTTATATCCAACCCAGACAACTGTTAGCTTAGTAACTGAGATAGCTAACATCAGAGAGGGCAGAGAACACTATGTTGTTTACTGAAAAGAATCCAGATCTTGCTTTAATGATAAAAATATTTACATAATAAATAAGTTTCAGTCTCTTTACCTGACACTAAAAAAATTAAGCATTAGGGCTATATTTGTGGCAACTTCCAATTTTTTATTTTTATTTTTTCTCTACCTTTAACCCATCAAAAGTGACTAATCACCATTTAGTATAATATTATCCTCTTCATTTTGCATTTTACAGTGAAAATTATGGAAATTCATTTATTTAATATACAGATCAGATACAGATATTCATAAAAGCTCTGCGTAAATTCAAAGGTTATTACATCAAAACAGAGAAAACTGAAGAAAAAGTGACTTTTTCAGAAAAATATACAGTATCTATAATTGAATGTAAATGCAAGCATCTGTAACCACTGTTATTGGTTAAGCTGCATGGGTTTTGTTGCTGAGTCAGTTTCAGCAGATGTGTTTCAGTGTTCACTATAGGTTCTGAATGTCCAGTCAGGTCATATCTGACAATGATGAAAAAATGAGAAACTACACTTTACCTGAATTATTTCAATACATTCCGTGCGTTTACATGACAACTTTTATTCCTGGTTTAATCTGAATAAACGTTAGATCCTATTTAAGATGACCATGTAAACACCTTATTCCAGTTGAAAAAGAATAGTTCGGAATAAATTTAAATCTAAATAAAGTCACTGGTTTAATCCCCTTTTAATTCCGAACTAAATTATTCCTCGGACATGTAAACCCTTTATTCTGTTTGGACTTTATTCCTGCCATTCTACTCATGCTCGTTGTCTTGTCCTGTTGCGATGACGTGTACATTCTGCGCTGGCGGAAGAATATGCAATGCAGTCTAGTCTTACCAAACTGCTCCAGTGGGCTATTCTGATGGGATCTACCAGCCTAGAAAACCCTGAAGGAAGAGTTCACCACCTGTTTTTTTATTCATTCATTTGTCATGCACTAATGAGTTTGATAAGTGAGCAAAACAGTTTGCACTGCAGTGCACTGATTGCCTTGTTCTCGCAGCCCTTCCATTAGCTTAGCTTAGCCTAGTTTAGCATAATGGCTTCATTCCTATGGTCAGACGTAGCCAGGCTTTCATGGGTGATCCGTAGTATTTTATGAGTGATTTTGTGAAATTCAGTTCTCCCTAATCATTCCTTTAGTCCGGTGGGGTCAATATGATCACAAATTGAGGCTCAAATCATGGCGATGTGACTTACTGCAGTAAGAAAATCTTGGGAAATAAAAACTAATGCAAAGCTAAAACGGTAATGCAAAGCTAATTTAGCGCATGCATCCCTTCCAACAAAACGATTTTCCAACTTTCGTCAACACAACAGTCCCAAGATTGTATGAGTGCAGTAAGCCGCAGAGGTAAAGAAATAATTAGGGAGAATCGGATTTCACAAAATCACTTACAAAGACAACAAATCACCTTTAAAAAACTGGCTATGTGTGACCATGGAAATGCAGCGACTATGCTAAGCTAAGCTAACAGAAGGGCTGCGAGAACAAGGCAACGTGAGCACTGCAGCGCAAACCCTTCTGCTCACTTATCTACCTCATTAATACCTCATGTAAACCTTTATTTGGGTTTAACATTTCCATGTAAACAGAACAGAAAATACTTTAGTTCCGAATTAATTTCTTCTGGAAAAATAAATCGGATTTAAAAAACATCATGTAACCGAACCCATTGATAGAATTAGTGGTTCAAGAGTTATTACATATATTTAGATCAGTGGATGGTTTTGTTTGCAAGTGATAGTTTAGATCTTTAAGGATTAAGTAAAGAATACAAAAGTGTAAAAAAAAAAATAAAGTCAAACTTTATTTCTGCTTCTGTTTTTATAGGAAGGTACTGAACCTCTCATCATCCACATAGGTATTTAAGTCAGTTAATAGGTAGATTATTCTGCTTGAATTCTGCCATCACGTTTGTCAGTTTAAAAGATCATTCTACAAGTTACAGTTTGTTGTGAAGCTGTTGAACTATCAGACTGTGAAAATATGGAAATACAAAGACCAGATACTGAAAATCACAAAAAATAGTGACGCCGTTGTAACTGTTTTCCTCTATGATCTGTTCTGAGTCACTGAGGATGTCTGTGCAGCTCCAGTGTGACCAGATTTGCAGCGAATTCCACCTCCTTTAATACTTTTTCACTTCCCACTCAAAGAAGGCAGTCAGATATGTCGAGGTTTTGTAGTTGGTGATAAGTAAACACTCAAGACAACAGATGGAGTCCGCTGAGCCGTTTCATACACTTTACTATCTTTACTACAACTGCAAGTGTCTTCGCTCGTAAAATTATCTTTTAAATAGTTGCACAATTCAAACAGGTTCAGGAAGTTATTTATCTCTCCATTGACCACAGTTCATATTTTTCCTGAAGATACATTAAGTCAGGGAGGGGCGGGACTTGGGTTCTCTGTGAATGTGTCACCTTTTCTCCACAATCAGTTTTCCCTTTTATTTTGTCTTGTCATATCTTTTCTGTTGTTCCACGAGTCAACACTGCTTTACACTCCAGGGGTTTATTTCTTGTATGTGTTACTGTATGATCCATGTATGTTGAAATTGAAAGTAATAAGCCTATTCTGAACATGTAAGGAGTAAAAAAAAATATAGAGGAAGTCGTTATTAGAATGATACAGTACTGTGCAAAACTTCAAGGCCCATGTTAGGTTTGTTGGTTTAGTGAAGTTCTAATGTATTTCTCAGTCTCTGTATTAACACATAAAGACCCAGTGCTACTTTGGTGGCAGTTACCCCATTATTTTCTCTCTCTCTTTACCATTTCCAAAGTGATTTATCACTTACTATAATATTATCTTCTGTATTTTGCATTTTTTTCCCAGTACAAATCAGGTATTTTTCTGTATTGAGTTTGCTGATTGTAAAATGTTCATAAAAGCTCAGATGAAAGTTGAGGGTTATTATATCAGAAACAGACAAAACTGAAGAAAAAGTGACTTTTTCAACAAAGATATCAATAACTGAATGTAAAATCAAGTGTGTCTATCCACTGTCATTGATCCAACTCCATAGGTTTTACTGGTGAATCAATGTTGTAGAAGATGATGGTGTTTCCATGGTAACTAAGGAGCCTTTGAACGTCCAAATGGGTCATATCTGATGATTATGAAAAGATGACAAACTGCCTTTTATACCAGTTATTTACATGCATTTGTAGGATTAGTGGATCAACAGGTATTAACCTATTAAGACCCAGTGTTATTTTTATGACAGTTCCCAGATGAATTTTTCTCTATATTTAACCTCAACTATCTATATTTAACTTTAATCTTAAGTTATTTACCATTAAATATAGTATTATCCTTTGTATTTTGCATTTTTCACTGTAAATCAGGTATTTTCTTATATTTAATTTCCTTTATATATTTTTTATGTCCATGAAAACTCAGAGTAAATTCAATGTTATTATATCAAAAAGGAGAAAACGGAAGAAAAAATATCAATAATTAAATGTAAACAGCCCTGCGATGAACTGGTGACATGTCCAGGGTGTACCCCACCATTGCCCATAAGTAGCTGGGATAGGCTCCAAGTGACCCCCATGACCCTAGTGAGGAAAAAGTGGGTTCAGAAAATGAATGAATGAATGAATAAATGTCAAAAATAATAATATTATCCTCCGTATTTTGCATTTGATCAGTATCAGGTATTTTCCTGTATTTAATTTACTGACCATGTAGATGTTCATAAAAGCTGAGATTAAAGTTGAAGGTTATTATATCAAAAACAAAGAAAACTGCAGAAAAAGGGACTTTTTCAGTAAAATGTATCAATAACTGAATGTAAAAAAGGCATTTCCACTCGCTGTCATTTGTCCTCAGTTCCTAAATGAAATTTTCTGTTCATCTAACCTTATATTAAGTGATTTATCATCATTTATTATAATATTGTCTTCTGTATTTTGCATTTTATCAGTATAAATCAGATATTTTCCTGTATTTAATTCACTGATCATGTAGATGTTCATAAAAGCTGAGATTAAAGTTGAGGGTTATTATGACAAAAACAGAGAAAACTGCAGAAAAAGTCATTTTTTCAGTCAAATCTATCATTAACTGAACATAAACCACATGTGTCCATCCACTGTCATTGATCCAACTCCATGGGTTTTACTGGCGAATAAATGCTGTAAAAGACGACAGTGTTTCCATGGTAACTACGGAGCCTCTGAACGTCCAAATGGATCCTATCTGATGTAGATGAAAAACTGCACACTCAAAACAGATAGAATTTGCATTTAACCCTTTCATGCATAGTGGTCACTCCAGTGGACAGTTCTTCTCCAGCTGTTCTCTTGTATATTCATGGGTTTTGCTGTTTTAGTTCCATATCAGCCAACACAGTGGACACTTATGCACCATCCCATACACTGACATTCATACCATTACTGTAACTTTGCTGTTCTTGATAAACCTGATCTGCACTAACATGTTTGAGTGTAAATCAATTGCTAATTGTTATTAGACTGTAATTAACAGTTTTCTGAAACAAAAAGTTTTTGGGTTTTTTTTGCATATCCTCCTAACACCCAGCAATGAATTTTGTCCTCTGTAGGGGACAGAAGTTTGACAATTTTACTTTAAAAATGCTGTGCATTGTGAAGGACATTCCATTAAAAACAATCAATAAATTAAAACAAACAATTTTAAAAATGGATCTGAAAAAACTGTTGCATTATGCAGTTTCCAATCAAGACCATTTTTTAATCTAAAAAAGCTAAAACTGTCAATTTCCTGGGTCTCAGGAGGATATTATGTCCATGAAATGAGTAATAGCTAATATTAGAGTATGATAAAATGTGAGAAAACAGTAGCGATTTCACAATTAGCGGCATTAAAAATGTTTTTATTTCATAGATGTCACACAGTATATCACTTTCTGATGATGATTTTTAAATAAATGTTTCTTTGCTTCAAAACTTAAATGCATGGTGTCCAGCAGAGTGGACATTTGTGTAACTCAATGAAAAATAGTTTCATAAAAAATAGATAGATAGATAGATAGATAGATAGATAGATAGATAGATAGATAGATAGATAGATAGATAGATAGATAGATAGATAGATAGATAGATAGATAGATAGATAGATAGATAGATAGATAGATAGATAGATAGATAGATAGATAGATAGATAGTTTTTTTTTTCATGCCTAAAGAGGAATAAAAACACTCAAGAAAAAAAATATTGACTAAGGTTCTCATAATTCATGCATGAAAGGGTTCATGTGTAATACGAACGAGCACACAAAAAAATCGGATTTCACCAAAAAATCTAAACTGTGCATTAAGACATTTGCACAATACTATACCTCAAACACATACTTGAATACATATAATTTTACATATTGAACCTTTAACAAAACCATTCTTCTACCATTCATTTCAGTTTTCGCCTCAGTTTTCTTGTCCCCCTCTCCTCTACGTAGATAAATAAGCTATAGACTGCACACACAGCACAGGACTGCTGACACAAATCTGAGGAGAGGACAAACGAGAGCAACCGAAAACCCATTTTTCAAAGGACACTTGTGCAAAATCCAGTTTTAGCAGCTATGGGAACGTGGCCGCCTCGCATTGGCCATCAACCACCTGCACGTTTACTGTATGGGAAAAAGTGATAAGAACGCAGATGTTTTGTGGTTTCTGCGGACCCCAATGACATGTGATGTGGAAGAAACTATAAACTATAAAGGCAAGGGGCCTCTGCATGGGTTTTGGAACATCAAAAAAAAAAAAAAAAAAAAAAAACAGCCTAATAACCGAGACTGCAGCAGAAGAGGCACGGATACTGAATGTGAGTCAGTTTGCAAAGCACTCACTGCTTTTGTTTGTAGCGTGATTATAAAGAAAAACAACAAGAAGCAGTAAAAACCTGACGGCACCCTTAGAATGGTCTGGTCCACCTGGAGAGACTGTCAGAGCTGATTAAAAGATGGACTATGCTGATGCTTCGCCAAAAGCACTCAAAGACACTCATGGAACAGAAAATGTGGGCCTTTTTGCTGCTCACTCTCGTCATTGTTGGTGCATCGAACGCAAGCAATGAAACATCGACTGAAGAGAAGCTTGTTATAGCCAGAGGTAAACTCCTGGTGAGTACAGAAGGAACATGAATTTAACATCAAAACTCATGCCGTCTTCATAAAACTTGTCTCAGACATCAGCGCAGAGAAGAAAAATTTAAGGACCCGGATATTAAAAATACACATGACAAGAGTGGAGGGGATACAGCGATACAAAGAGCAAATGGGAAAACAAGTGCGACAAGGGATGAGGGATCAGGCCTGTGCTGTCGTGTCAGTATATTTTTCTGCTGAGATGTGAAACTTGCATCTCGCACCTTTGATCGTCCAAAGACCGAACCATTCACAATGCTATTTGTCATGCTGTTTTAACAACTGTCTCTTGTCATCCACGCAGGCTCCCAGTGTGGTCGGATGAGGTATAAAGAAAATGCCTGAGCTCCATCATTTTCTCATGGAGCGTTGGGCTTTGTAGTATCCTTGTTCAGGCTCACACCTTATTTTTTATTTTTTATTTTTACCCTGCGCCCCGAAGGTAAAGCAAGGGGTACTGGTTTTGCTTCGGTTTGTTTGTTTCTTTGTTTGTATGTTTGTTTGCTAACACTTTAGCAGCTAAAACTATTGGTTGAATTCGTATCAAATTGGGTTTATCGATTGCCAGTGACCCAAAATAGGTGTCGTTATGTTTTGGAAAAGGTAGGTCAAAGTTCAAAATTGTTCATGATTTTTAAAAATCTTCCCATTTACTGATAATGGGTGAAATTCGTGTGAGGGGCGGGGTTTGTTGGGCCTGGCACCTCTTGATTCTCTGTTTGTTAACACTCTAGCAGCAAAACTATTGGTTTGAATTCATACCAAGTTGATTTTATAGATTGCCAGTGACCAAGAATAGATCTGATTACATTGTGGGAAAAGAACGTCATAGTTCCAATTTTTAATGAATTTTTTAAATCTTTTTTTTCCCCCATTTACTTTCATGGGCACAATTTCAAATGTCTGTCGCAGCAAAATTATAAGTTGAAATCATACCAAATTGGGTTTATAGATTGCCAGTGACCCAGTAGAGATCTCCTTACATTTTGGGAAAAGTAGGTCAGAGTTAAATTTTTTTAATGAATTTTTACAATCTTTTTTTCCCCCATTTACTTATAATTGGCAAAATTTTAATGGACAGTTTCAATGGACCTTTCCAGAAACACCCTGGATTTTTTCATGACCTCTCTTGTAACCAGTGTTGCGCAAGTTACTTCCGAACTTTAATCCATTACAGATTACTTGTTACTGCTATATAAAAGTAATTCCTTACCTTACACTGTAAAAAAAAAAAAAAAAAACTTGTAAAAAAACGGTCATATTCAGGCAGCTGGGGTGCCGAAAAAATACTGTTAAATAATGGAAAATAACCATCTCATAAAAATACGGTAATTTTCCATAATTAAAATACAGTTTTTTGCCCTAACTTTACATGAGATTTTTGCTTTTTTTTTTGCTTTTTTTTTTTGCTTTTTTTTTTTGACTTTTTAATGTTTAATAAAGAATGTTTTCATGTATTAAAACAATCAAATTACCTATAAATATATATATTTATATAAATAATTTTCAATGAGACTAAGTTGTACAATCCACTGATAAAAACTGTATTTGGACAGTTTATCAGTGCTTATACATGTTATACATTCACAAAAATACATTTATTCAACATTTTTGTTGTGAAACCTCCTGTAATTACACAAGATATTTGTCAATTAACAAACAAGTCTTGTTAAACTTACAGAACAAAGACTTCTTTTACGGTTAATTGTCAGTAATTTTATCTTGTTGTATTATTCTTTTTTTTTTTTTTTTTTTTTACAGTATTAAACCTTAAATTAACAGTTTAATCACATAAATAGAAAAGAAATATTTGTGAAATTATGATACATTTAAAAATGTATTTTAACTGTATTTTTCTGTGAATTTTTTTTTTTTTCCACAGAAAAACAAAAAAAGAAAAAAAAAAAAAATTGGGGCGACACGGTGGTGCAGTGGATAGCACTCGTACCTCACAGAAAGAAGGTCCTGGGTTCGATTCCAACACCAGTCAACAGGGGGTGGGACCTTTCTGTGTGGAGTTTGCATGTTCTCCCCGTGTCTGCGTGGGTACTCCAGCTTCCTCCCACCATCCAAAGACATGCACTGATAGGTTAATTGGTTAATCTAAATTGCCCGTAGGTGTGAATGTGATAGTGATTGTCTCTATATGTCAGCCCTGTGATGAACTGGCGACTTGTCCAGGGTGAACCCCACCTTCGCCCCTATGTAGCTATGTAACATTAGCTTACCTTGTCATTGCTGATCACAGGAATCATGCTAATGCTAACTAGCTTCTGTAAAGCAGGGTTAGGGTTAATAATGAGCATACGTCCATGTGGACAATGGACTGTCTTCTGCCATCTTCACCCACTGGCTGAACACTAACAGGAAATAGAACTTTACAGATGCATTGTTGATTCCTTAAGGTCTCATGGTTTAGTTGTTTTCTTGTTTTTTTTTTTTTTTTGTTTTTTTTTTTTGAGCAATTAAATTATGGGGGGAGAAGTGTGTTGTAAGGCAAGTGCTATTGAACATACAGTTGCAGAAAAACATTATTAGACCACCCTTGTTTTCTTCAATTTCTTGTTCATTTTAATGCCTGGTACAACTAAAGGTACATTTGTTTGGACAAATATAATAATAACAACAAAAATAGCTCATAAGAGTTTAATTTCAGAGCTGATATCTGGACATTTTCCATGATTTTCTTGATAATAACCAAAATCACTTCAGTTCTTACATCAATACCTATGGCATTGTACTGATAAAAACAGTGCTTTTAGACATTCCATGTTTTCTTTTCTGTCTGTTTTAGTCACATGATACACACAGGAGTTAGCACTTGATTGCAAAACCATTGTTTTTGATGACTTTTGATGGTCTAATAATTTTTTCCACAACTGTATATGTAAAATATTACTGAAAATTGATAAGTAGTGCCTTACACTAACACTACTGTGTTACAGCAAAAAGTAATTTGTTACTGTATTGCAATACTTTCATAACACATTACGGTAACACTTTATAATAAGTACACACTATGAAGCATTAGTTAAGCATTAACAAATACTGAATTCATCTTGTATAAAGCATATTTCTGACATAAATACTCATTGGTATATGGTTTATAAGCATAGTTATAGTGGTTTTACTCATCATTAATAAGCTCATCTACAATGTGCTTAATGACTGTATTTCCATACTTTATAAATTATGGATTCAGCGTTTACAAATTTAGTATTGCATCACTTACAAACCACTTTTGATGTGCATTTATGCTCGCGCATACACTATTCAGAGATGTACTAATGGTTAGTGAATATTTTAGTGGGTATTTTATACGAACTCACACATTTATTTTCCAATAGATGTCTTATAAACAGTTATTACTACTACGGGAATTCATTATTTCAGGAATTTATAAAGCACTTACTACTCATTACTTAAGTCTATGTTGTGAGCTCATCTAAAGTGTGGACTATCTACACTGTAAAATAGCAGAATTTTCACTTAATTTTACAGATTTTTCCTGTATTTTTAAGATACAGGAAAATATCAATGAAATGACAAAAATAGACAGTGATTTTACATGTCAAATGGAAAATAACATGAAAAAACTGTAACTGTGAATAACCATTAAATTTTAATTAAAAAAATTTTTTTTTTTCTTTTTTCACAGAAAAATACAGTTAAAATACATTTGCAAATGTACCATTATTTCACAAATATTTATTTTCTATTTATGAGATTAAACTGTTAATTTAAAGTTTAATACTGTAAAAAAAAACAAAAAAAAAATTAAAACCAGATAAATTTACTGACAATTAACCATAAAAGAAGTCTTTGTTCTGTAAGTTTAACAAGACTTGTTTGTTAATTAACAAATATCTTGTGTAATTACGGGAGGTTTCACAACTAAAATGTTGAATAAACATATTTTTGTGACTGTATAACATGTATAAGCACTGATAAACTGTCCAAATACAGTTTTTATCAGTGGATTGTACAACTTAGTCTCATTGAAAATTATTTAAATATATATTTATAGGTAATTTGATTGTTTTAATACATGTAAATATTCTTTATTGAACATTAAAAAGCCAAAAAAAAAAAGCCAAATCTTATGTAAAGTTAGGGCAAAAAACTGTATTTTAAATATGAAAAATTACCGTATTTTTATGAGATGGTTATTTTCCATTATTTAACAGTATTTTTTCAGCACCCCAGCCGCCGGAATACTACTGTTTTTTTTATGTTTTTTTGTTTTTTTTGTTTTTTTTTTACAGTGTATGCCATGTAAAGCATTTGTAAATGAGACTTAAAGGTTGGTAATGTCTAAAGACTCACAAAAGTCTGAGATATTCTAACAAAGGAAAGACACAGCACATGGGATTATCAAACAAACTGCATAACTGAATGATGAATGATTATGATTATGAATGATTCGTAGAACATTTATAACTGTGCTTATAAACCATACATTAATGAGTATTTGTGTCAGAAATATGCTTTATAAATAATGAGTTCAGTTTTTATTAATGCTTCATAGTGTGTACTTATTATACAGTGTTACCCACGTTACTCCCAACACTGCCCATAAATAAAACAACGTCCCCATGTCCGGTACCAGCTGACTCAGCATCTCAGAGCTTCCCAAAACTCTTCCAAGTTGACATAACGTTACAGAGACTAAAAATACTCAAACAGATCGACGTGGCTTCTTCTTCCTGTCACTGCCCACCTGTTGTTTGCCTTGATCTTGTTTCTTTTCCTGTGTAGCCACAACTTGGAGTATGATTCATCGGAGGAGAAGGATCCTCGTCTGATATTCTATAACGAAAAGGACGAGGTAGTAAAGGTGAGATGTGAGTTCAGGGATCTCTTACTCATTCGCCTTGTGATGGGGCTTATCTGGGTAACAGCAGAATGTCATCGCTGATTCACATTGAGAAGTTTGAAGTCTGTTGTATCTGATAGCAGCTCCAACTCACACAGACAGTGTTTGAAAGAGTGAGACACACTTACCAAAAAAAAAAACAAAAAACAAAACAGCAGATGGTAAGAACTGTACATAAATTAGACTTTTTGACAGCGGAGCAATATTATGCACTGCAGAGACAGCACAGCCCTTTAAATGTTGATATGGATTTTCAACATTTTATGCCCTAAAATTACAAGTTTTTCCCACAGACTTTTATTTTTGTCAGTGTGGAAAAGCCCCTGAACCAATAAAAGTCTCCACTGAAACCAACGCTAATGAATTTCTTTGGAGTTGGCCTTTTTCTAAATGCACAAAGAGCCACTTTTGTGATTTTATAGTAAACTGTGAAACCCACACTTTACTGCTTCCTTGAGATTTTTTCTTTTTTTTTTTTTGTGTTTCCATAATAAGATTTGGGACTCTTTTGTGTTTGCTTTTGGTCTTGATACACTGCTGTTGTTTTCATTTTCATTTATTGTTTCATAATGTTGTTTAAATTAATTCTTTGAGGGGAAAAAAAAAGAACATTAAATAAATAATTAAAAACAAGCAGCAGCAGCAACTTAACGGCTTTTAATGAGCATCTAGTATATTACTGGAAACCTCAGCAAATGCATCTGGAACACTGTAAATGTAAAACTTTATATTTATGTACACAAATTAAAGATTATCAAGGTGCTTCTTAGCAGATTTAGTTGCTCATTTGCATATTATTTACCAATTATTCATGCTTTTTTTCTGCACGATGTTAATTTAAGCGACTGAGGCCATTATCTTTGTTTTCCATCCAATAACTCCTTTTTAATAGTAAGGAAATAAGTAGTTGTACATGAATTAAGGTCATTAATAAGTACTTTATAGTGACGATTATGAGCCAATATAGTACTTTATTACTTTATCAAGCAGCCAGTTAAAGGTGAATATGTGTTTATTACTGTAAAGTATTAGAGAATTTGTATCCCATATGTTTTTCACAGTGTCCAAACTTGTGTGTGTGTGCTTTTGTGTGTCTTTACTCGCATGTGCGTGCGCTGGCCGACACGTCAGACGGTTTCCGTGAAGAAAATGAAGGCAGACGAGATCAGCAGCCTGTTAGACTCACTTGGTTTCTTCAAGAGGTCCCAGAAAGGGGAAGAGGTGCCAAAGGAGTTTCAGCATTTCCCCCTGCCTGCCCCCAGGGACGAGCTGTGACGACACCTTGTGGCCGAACTCTGCCGCTGCACCGGCGCTCGCATTAATGACGAATGGGGCCCAAAGGCCAAAAGGATGAGCCAGGCACCATTCTGAGGAGTGGCTGGCCCTGGTGCGGCGTGCAGGGTTTATGTCTGTGGTGTGTCACTGTGTGAAAGCTGATGTTTAGATAAAAGACGGGAAATCTAACAATAAATGTGTCAGGGGACTCAGTACCTGATGTGTGCTCTTATTTGTTTAGAATAGAATAGGATAGAATAGAACACTTTATAATAAGTACACACTATGAAGCATTAGTTAAGCATTAACAAATACTGAATTCATTTATAAAGCATATTTCTGACATAAATACTCATTAATATATGGTTTATAATCACAGTTATAATGGTTTAACTCATTAATAAGCTCATCTACAATATGCTTAATGATTGTATGTTCATACTTTAGAAATTTATAAAAATCTGTAATTTAACAGAATTTTCACTGTTTATTTTACAGATTTTTCCTGTATTTTTAAGATACAGGAAAATATCAATGAAATTACAGAAACAGACTGTGAATTTAGATGTCAAATGGAAAATAACACGAAAAAACTGTAACTGGGAATAACCATAAAATTTAAATTTTTTTAAAAGAATTTTATTTCTTTTTTCACAGAGAAATACAGTTCAAATACATTTGCAAATGTATCATAATTTCACAAATATTTCTTTTCTATTTATGAGATTAAGCTGTTAATTTAAAGTTTAATACTGTAAATAAATAAATAAAACGAGATAAAATTACTGACAGTTCACCGTAAAAGAAGTATTTGTTCTGTAAGTTTAACAAGACTTGTTTGTTAATTGACAAATATCTTGTGTAATTACAGGAGGTTTTACAACAAAAATGTTGAATAAACATATTTTTGTGAATGTATAACATGTATAAGCACTGATAAACTGTCCAAATACAGTTTTTATCAGTGGATTGTACAACTTAGTCTCATTGAAAATTATTTATATATATATTTATAGGTAATTTGATTGTTTTAATACATGTAAATATTCTTTATTAAACATTAAAAAGTCAAAAAAAAAAAAAAAAAAAAGCAAAATCTCATGTAAAGTTAGGGCAAAAAACTGTATTTTAACCCTTTCATGCATGAATTATGAGAACCTTAATCAAGATTTTTTTTCCCTGAGTGTTTTTATTCCTCTTTAGGCCTGAAAAAAACAGTGTGATTGAAATGTTTTTATGAACCTACACTACCAGTCAAAAGTTTGGACTCACCTTCTCATTTAAATAACATGAGATGGACCACAGATGGACAACAAGTGTTCAGCATCACTGGGAAGTCCTTCAAGACTTTTGGAAAACCTTTCAGGTGACTACCTCATGAAGCTCCTTGAGAGAATGCCAAGAATGTGGAAAGCAGTAATAAAAGCAAAATGTGGCTATTTTGAAGAATCTAAAATATAAAACATGCTTTGAGTTATGTCCCACTTTTTTTTAACTACATAATTCCATATGTGTTCATTCATAGTTTTGATGCCTTCAGTGAGAATCTACAATGTAAAAAGTCATGAAAATCAAGAAAAACCAGGTGAGTCCAGACTTTTGACTAGTAGTGTATATTTCATGGAGTTACAAAAATGTCCATTCAGCTGGACACCATTTGTTTAATATTTGAAGCAAAGAAACATGCATTCACTGTCATACTGTGTGAAAACTATGAAATTTATGTTTTTTTAATGCTAATCTGATGTTTTCTCACATTTTAACATACTATAATACTAGCTATTACTCACTCTGATAATATGCAAAAAAAACAGCAACTACTTTTTGTTTTAAAAGAAACTGTTCATTAGTCTAATTGATTTTCACTCAAATATGTTACTGCAGATCAGGTTTATGATTTGCAGTTTGTGGGATGATGCATAAGTGTCCACTGTGTTGGTTGATATGGAACTAAAACAACAAAAATCCATGAATATATAAAGAGAACAGCTGTAGAATAACTGTCCACTGGAGTGACCACTATGCATGAAAGGGTTAATTATGGAAAATTACCATATTTTTATGACATGTTTTTTTTACAGTATTTTTTCAGCACCCCTGCCACTGGAATAATACCATTTTTTACTGTTATTTTTTTTTTCTTTTTTTTTTTTGCAGTGCACTGAAAACAGAAATGGCGTGAATATGACTTATTCTAGTTTATTTTTGGTTCTTTTTCCTCTCTAAACATCCAAAATATCTGTTTTATTCTCTAATTAGGTAAATTTACTGTGCGTCTTAAATGGCCAGTGAATAACACATTGCCACTGTGCTGTTTCAGCCTAATCCTCAGCCCGCCTCCTTCGCTCTAATCTGATTAGTACTAGTGTCTGCCAGCATGCGTCTGTTCGTGTCCTTTACTATCTGTTTGTTCATGCAGTTGTGTATCTGTGGGATTTCAGACAGCAGGGATTAACAACACACAGAAACACAAATATAGTTTTGGATTGTTGTAGTTTGTGTCTTTTGCGGGTTGGTCATGGTCATCAGTGTTACCCACAATGCCTGTGTTTTACTCGTCTGTTCCAGAGAACCTCCAGCTGGGCCTGGCCTACGTGGGCAGCTCAGTGTTCACCAACAACAGGACGGCGGACAGCGACTTCACCAGGGAGCAGGAGGAAGCATATGGTTGGTTAAAGTGTGCCAGTTTATCCGCATGTGTAGTATAATACAGCATTATTGAACACAGACCAATACAGTATTATTATATACATCTATAATGTGTCATATAAGCAGAGTACGTCTAGGTAAACTGTGCTTTTATTAACATATGTACAGTAGGTTTTTATAGTTGTTTGCTAGTTTTTTAGCTATGAACAAAATACTTCCAGACTAAAAGTAGTGAAACTTTATCAGATTTGTGACACTAATGAAACCAATTCAATCCAACTTTATTTGTAAAGCACTTTAAAACAACCACAGTGGACCAAAGTGCTGTACAGAAAAATAAATAAAAACCAAAATAACAGGGTAAAATACAAGAATAGTTTAAAAAAATAAAAAGAAAAAAGAAAACTGTAAAAAGAAAAAAATAAAATTAATAAATAAAATACAGAAGAATAGATAAAACCTAAGTAAAAGAATAAAATACAAGAATAGATTAAAAAAAACTTTGAACAACTGTAATAAATAAATAAATAATACAGAAGAATAGATAAAACCTATACAAAAGAATAAAATACAAGAATAGATTAAAAAGCATAGAACGACTGTTAAAAAAAAACATAAATAAAAATACAGAACAATAGATAAAACCTAAATAAAAGAAGAAAATACAAGAATAGATTAAAAAACACAGAACAACTGTAATAAATAAATAAAAATACAGAAGAATAGATAAAACCTAAATAAAAGAAGAAAATACAAGAATAGATTAAAAAACACAGAACAACTGTAATAAATAAATAAAAATACAGACTAGATAAAACCGAAATAAAAGAATAAAATAATAGAATAGATTAAAAAACAGAACAACTGTAATAAATAAAAATACAGAAGAATAGATAAAACCGAAATAAAATAATAAAATACAAGAATAGATTAAAAAAGCATAGAACAAAAAAAAACACAAACAAAAATAGAGAAGAATAGATAAAACCTAAATAAAAGAAAAAAAAAAATACAAGAAAAGATTAAAAACATAAAAAGTTGTACAATTAAAAACAACAAAAAATAAGAACAATAAACCAATACCAGATAACACAACTGAATAAAAAACAATACATTCAAACATCTCATGTGGTTTCAACAGCCAAGATCAATTAAATTCAAGGTGCCAGTCAACTAGAGTTTAGTAGATAAAGTATTGGGTTTTAGTCAAAAGAAATATTTCTGAGGCACCAGTTCTAGTTTAAAACACTGTCTGTACTTTATAATACAGTCACTTTACAGATTCCTTCTGATGTCAGATTTAGAAACGTATTCTTATCCTGTTCTAAATCTACATAAACCTATTATAATATCATAAATCTATTATATACAGGAATGCTTTAATATCTGTCTTAAATACATCAGCCAAGCATGACTTTTGTCATTTGTTTTTCAGTGTATTTATAAAAGTATGACAGATTTTACACATGTTTTCTCTGAAGCAGGTAATTTTAAGTGGTTATGTAGTGTATTTGCATAATTGTTCAAGTAACTTTTCCATTGTTGCCCCATAATTGTCATTAACTAATGAATCTATCAATTTTGGGCCTCAGTTAATGTATGTGTGTGTGTGTGTGTGTGTGTGTGTGTGTGTGTGTGTGTGTGTGTGTGTGTGTGTGTGTAGGTGTGCATGTATGTCTGTATGTATGTCTCTTTGTATGTCTGTATGTATGCATGCGTGCATGTATGTATGCATGTATGTATGTATGTATGTATGTATGTGTGTATGTATGTATGTGTGTATGTATGTGTGTATGTATGTATGTATGTATGTATGTATGTATGTGTGCTTGTATGTATGTATGTATGTATGTGTGCTTGTATGTATGTATGTATGTGTGCTTGTATGTATGTATGTATGTATGTGTGCTTGTATGTATGTATGTATGTGTGCTTGTATGTATGTATGTATGTATGTATGTATGTATGTATGTATGTATGTGTGCTTGTATGTATGTATGTATGTATGTGTGCTTGTATGTATGTATGTATGTATGTATGTGTGCTTGTATGTATGTATGTGTGCTTGTATGTATGTATGTATGTATGTATGTATGTATGTATGTGTGCATGTATGTATGTATGTATGTATGTATGTATGTGTGCTTGTCTGTATGTATGTATGTATGTGTGCTTGTATGTATGTATGTATGTATGTGTGCTTGTCTGTATGTATGTATGTATGTGTGCTTGTATGTATGTATGTATGTATGTATGTGTGCTTGTATGTATGTATGTATGTATGTATGTGTGCATGTATGTATGTAAGTATGTATGTATGTATGTATGTATGTATGTATGTATGTGTGCTTGTATGTATGTATGTGTGCATGTATGTATGTATGTACGCATGTATGTATGTATGTATGTATGCA
This sequence comes from Sphaeramia orbicularis, assembly GCF_902148855.1. Lineage (NCBI taxonomy): Eukaryota > Metazoa > Chordata > Actinopteri > Kurtiformes > Apogonidae > Sphaeramia > Sphaeramia orbicularis. The sequence goes on from NC_043965.1 coordinate 15,978,101, forward strand.
TGCATGCATGTATGTGTGTATGTACAGTACAGGCCAAAAGTTTGGACACACCTTCTCATTCTTTGCATTTTCTTTATTTTCATGACTATTTACATTGTAGATTCTCACTGAAGGCATCAAAACTATGAATGAACACATGTGGAATTATGTACTTAACAAAAAAGTGTGAAATAACTGAAAACATCTCTTATATTCTAGTTTCTTCAAAGTAGCCACCCTTAGCTCTGATGACTGTTTTGCACACTCTTGCCATTCTCTTGATGAGCTTCAAGAGGTAGTCACCTGAAATGGTTTCCTAACAGTCTTGAAGAAGTTCCCAGAGATGCTTAGCACTTGTTGGCCCTTTTGCCTTCACTCTGCGGTCCAGCTCACCCCAAACCATCTCGATTGGGTTCAGGTCCGGTGACTATGGAGGCCAGGTCATCTGGCGCAGCACTCCATCACTCTCCTTCTTGGTCAAATATCCCTCACACAGCCTGGAGGTGTGTTTGGGGTCATTGTCCTGTTGAAACATAAATGATGGTCCAACTAAACGCAAACCGGATGGAATGGCATGTCACTTCAGGATGCTGTGGTAGCCATGCTGCTTCAGGTTGCCTTCAATCTTGAATAAATCCCCAACAGCGTCACCAGCAAAGCACCCCCACACCATCACACCTCCCCCTCCATGCTTCACGGTGGGAACCAGGCATGTAGCATCCATCCGTTCACCTTTTCTGCGTCGCACAAAGACACGGCGGTTGGATCCAGAGATCTCAAATTTGGACTCATCAGACCAAAGCACAGATTTCCACTGGTCTAATGTCCATTCCTTGGGTTTCTTGGCCCAAATAAATCTCTTCTGTTTGTTGCCTCTCCTGAGCAGTGGTTTCCTAGCAGCTGTTTGACCATGAAGGCCTGATTCACGCAGTCTCCTCTTAACAGTTGTTGTAGAGATGTGTCTGCTGCTAGAGCTCTGTGTGGTATTCATCTGGTCTCTAATCTGAGCTGCTGTTAATTTACGATTTCTGAGGCTGGTGACTCAGATGAACTTATCTTCAGCATCAGAGGTGACTCTTGGTCTTCCTTTCCTGGGGCGGTCCTCATGTGAGCCAGTTTCGTTGGAGCGCTTGATGGTTTTTGCGACTGCACTTGGGGACACATTCAAAGTTTTTGAAATTTTCTAGACTGACTGACCTTCATTTCTTAAAGTAATGATGGCCACTCGTTTGTCTTTACTTAGCTGATTGGTTCTCGCCATAATATGCATTCTAACAGTTGTCCAATAGGGCTGTCAGCTGTGCATCAACCTGACTTCTGCACAACACAACTGATGGTCCCAACCCCATCAATAAGGCAAGAAATTCCACTAAGTAACCCTGACAAGGCACAGCTATGAAGTGAAAACCATTTCAGGTGACTACCTCTTGATGCTCATCAAGAGAATGCCAAGAGTGTGCAAGGCAGTCATCAGAGCTAAGGGTGGCTACTTTGAAGAAACTAGAATATAAGAGATGTTTTCAGTTATTTCACACTTTTTTGTTAAGTACATAATTCCACATGTGTTCATTCATAGTTTTGATGCCTTCAGTGAGAATCTACAATGAAAGTAGTCATGAAAATAAAGAAAATGCGAAGAATGAGAAGGTGTGTCCAAACTTTTGGCCTGTACTGTATGTATGCGTGCATGTATGTATGTATGCATGTATGTATGTATGTGTGCTTGTATTTATGTATGTATGTATGTATGCACGCATGTATGTATGTATGCATGCATGTATGTGTGTATGTATGTGTGCGTGCATGTATGTATGTATGTATGCACGCATGTATGCATGTATGTATGTATGTGTGCTTGTATCTCACGTGTATGTATGTATGTATGCATGTATGCGTGCATGTATGCATGTATGTATGCACGCATGTATGCATGTATGTATGTATGTGTGCTTGTATCTCACGTGTATGTATGTATGTATGCATGTATGCGTGCATGTATGCATGTATGTATGTATGTATGCACGCATGTATGTATGTATGTATGTATGTATGCGTGCATGCATGTATGTATGTATGTATGTATGTGTGTATTTGTGTGTTTATGTATACATAATATATATTGGTTTATATAAAAAAATAAATCTGATATAAATATAAAACAATACTAATATAAAAAATTAAATATAACATCATATAAAATATAAAAAATATATATATACACTGTAAAATAATCTAATAATATGAATATAAAATATAAAAATAACATAATATAATATAAAGTATATACAAAAAATGTAAAAAAAAAAAAAAAAAAATTGGGGAAAAAAATTGTCTCGTGAAGGAATTAGTGTAAAAGCTGGTAGTGGTGGTAAAGGGGTACAGTGCAGAGTATACTGTTAATTTGATGTTTTTCAGTGATTTATGTTTTGTTGTTAAATTATTCAGATGAAAAATGGAACTGTCCAGAACAGAGGTCAGCAGTGGTGAACCTGACTAATGACATGCTGCTAAATGTGTTGCAGTGGTCAACGAGCTGGTGTCTCACCTTCCCCTTCAGATGCTGCTCTACTTTAACATGTTCTACTTCCCATGTTGGTGGTTCTCTGCCGTGTTCATGCTGGAAGTAAAGGTCAGTGTGTGGGAAACGGAGAACTTGTTTAAAATGCTGAAACTGGGAGCACAATAGACAAATCCTATTGAAGTTGAAGAATTGAATCAAGTTAATATTCTCTTCATTCTTTCATTCCTGCTCTTTTCATGTTCATACTGACTTTTATGAATGACGCATTATGAACTCAGACCTACTTTCATCACTTGATAATTCTGATGCAAACATGATCTTTACCAAGACATGATTTATGAGGCTACCTGAGTCACATGCTTTGTTGTAAAATGTAAGAATAATATAATTTAACACATAAAGATGCAAGGGTACTTTTCCGGCAGTTCTCAAATGAATTTTTCTCTCTATTTAACCTTTCTTAAGCAATGTATCACCATTTATCATAATATTATCCTTTGTATTTTGCGTTTCTTCAATAAAAATCAGGTATTTTCCCAAATTTATTTCACTGATCATGTAGATCAGGGGTGTCAAACATGCGGCCCGGGGGCCAAATGTGGCCCACCAAAGGGTCCAGTTCGGCCCCTGGGTTGTTTTTGCCAAGTGCAAAAATTCCACAGTCTTGAATTGAATTAAGCAAAAAAAAAAATAGCTTGAATTACGGAAAAAAAATTTGAATTAAGTAAAAAAAAAAATCTTCAATTAAGTAAAAAAAAAAATGTTGAATTAAGCCAAAAAAAATCTTCCATTAAGTAAAAAAAAAAAAAATTCAATTAAGAAAAAAAAATCTTCAATTAAGTAAAAATAATCTTCAATTAAGCCAAAAAAAATCTCAAATTTAGCAAAAAATCTTGAATTAAGCCAAAAAAAATCTTCAGTTAAGTAAAAAAAATCTTGAATTAAGCCAAAAAAAAAAAATCTTCAATTAAGTAAAAAAAATCTTCAATTAAGCAAAAAAAAAAAAATCTTGAATTAAATAAAAAAAAAAAATCTTGACTTAAGCAAAAAAAATCTTGAAGTAATTAAAAAAAAAACTTCAATTAAGCCAAAAAAAAATCTTCAATTAAGTAAAAAAAATCTTCAATTAAGAAAAAAACCCCTTCAATTAAGTTAAAATAATCTTCAATTAAGCAAAAAAAAAATCTCAAATTTAGCAAAAAATTTTGAATTAAGCCAAAAAAAACTTCAATTAAGTAAAAAAAGCTTGAATTAAGTAAAAAAAAAATTTTCAATTAAATAAAAACAATCTTGAATTAAGCCAGAAAAAAAACTCTTCAATTAAGTAAAAAAAAAAAAAAATCTTCAATTGAGCCCCCCAAAAAATCTTCAATTAAGTAAAAAAATCTTCAATTAAGCCAAAAAAATCTTCAATTAAGTAAAAAAAAAAAATCTTCAGTTAAGTAAAAAAAAAAAAATCTTGAATTAAGCCAAAAAAAATCTAGAATTAACAACTTCATTTTTTTTAGTGCAAAAAATAACATAAAATTATGAAAATATTTACAATTACAAACTATCCTGTAACACTAAAATGTGAATAACCTGAACAAATATGAACAACCTGAAATGTCTAAAAAAAATTAAGCACAATTTTAACAATTTTTCTGCCTGTTCTTCAGTGTTTAGTGTCTTTGTAGATCTGATCCATAATGCTCATGTAGAAATGATAAGTTAAGGAATAATATTGTTAAAATTGCACGAAATTTTCTTACGTTTTTAAATTTAAATTTCATTTTTTTCAGGGTTCTTAAAGTCGAACCCAATTCAGTCAATTGGAAAAACATCTACACCCACATTTGTCCTTTTCCTATTGATTTAAAATGACTTTGAATAGAATAGAATAGACCAGTTCCTTCAGTTTAATGTCCTTCTGTAGGTTGTTCAATGAAGTGACAACAATAGCAGAACTATTATTCTGTAACCGGAGACTCAGACAGGAATAATTTGACCCATGACAAATGCAAATGAATTGGTGTTTTTATATACTTTTGAATCATTTAATAAAAGCAGAGGTCATATT